>NW_006399775.1:4280939-4300716 GCF_000299155.1 Elephantulus edwardii
ATGTCTCTCGATAATAGTGTGTGATAAATAAGAAAGTTTAGGTAAATTTGTTGAATGAACTATCTAAAGTGGGAATCTCTGTTTTAACTTCACCATTCAACACTGAAGAACAACGTTAAAAAAACAAAAAGAGAATATGCAATTGTCAGTTTCCTCAAGTATCTTATCATCTAGACCCATGCTTGAGGCAAGCAGCAGTGAAATAATTATTGAGCTATTCAAGGAACATTTGGTTTAGTATTAAGCTGGGTGTTAAAACATCAGGTCTTCAGGAACTCTAAGTGAATTGGGATGTACAAGAAAGATTAGAGAAGGGTTAGAGAAGTTAGAGTTCAATTTGGGCTGAAGAAAAGCAATGATTCCTGGCATACAAAATATTGATAAATGATGGAGCAGTATGAAGGTTAGACTCAGAAACATCTCCTTGAGGAAATCAGGAGAAAGGGTGTTTGGCTTCTGTCTTATGGTACCTTAGAATAATTTCATTTGATATTTTAACTTTCGTAGTGCGTGAGAAAATTCATCACTTTTAAAACATTTAGCTTGTGTGCGCTTTCAAAGTTTTGTCTTACAGGCTAACATTTCAAGAGAGTTGTTATACACAGTGACTCAAATTTTCCTTTTCTAAGTAGCAAATATATAATCACATTCAAGAAGAGGTTTATATCAAGAGTTTTCTAGTCTTCGCTGTGCGCATCAAAGCTTACTATTAATAGTCGTGCCTTACAGTAACTGAGGAAACATCAGAAAATATGAATACCAATCCTTAGCTTTTTAAGGAGTGTCTTGGGACTCTTCCAAAAATTTCAATGCAAGAAGATAGTCTGAGCAGTGAGTGAATAACAGCATTCTATCTAATTGGGCCTCGTAAGGATAAGTGAGCATCAGACCAAATGAATAATGCATCTGTATGGCCCATTTATTTTCATACTTCATTTCTTTTTTCTCTCACATGAAGTTGAAGTGAGAAATCATTGCTTATGTTTGCTGCCTTCATTGAAGGAATTAGCAAATTTTGTAATGCAGAATGTATTTTGTGATTTAAAACCTCTAACTCATCAATGATTCTTTGGGAGAAAGTTGTGAATGTCTACTTTCCTAAAAACTACAGCATTAGAAATCTTACAGTTTTCCTAAAAGTTCACTATGAGTAAAAAATCTTTCATGGTGGCAGTGAGTTTGAAGTGTTTGCAATAATTGATATTGTTGTTGTTGCATACCATGGAGTCGGAACCAACTCAGGACTGAGCCTCCAGCAGATTTTCAGAGGTAACAAATCCTGTAAGAGGTTGTCCATCTGTCTCCAGCTGAGCAGTTGGTGGATGCAATCTGCACACCTTTGAGTTGGGTGGGGCAACTTCTTACCATAAGTCTCTAGAGCTTTAATAAATGAGAAGGTCTCAGTAAATTTGTTGAATATACTATGTAAAACACCAGAACTCTGTTTTAACAGCATTATTCAACACGGTTGAACAGTATTCTCAAACAAAAAGAAAATAAGCAATTATCAACTGCCTCAAGTAGCTTCTCTCCTAGATGGGAACTTAAGACCAACACTAGTGACACCATTATCAAGCCATGCAAAGAATATTTGGCTTGGTATTAAATTAGGTGCTCAAACATCAATAATCAATGCAGGAAGTGCTTTTGGTAGAAAACAATCCTAAGGCATACTGGAAACACATGATATTTTACACCGTCTTCTGCACAAGACAATCTGTCAAAAAGCATTCTTTGAAGTTTGCAGGTAACCTGGTCAAAAATGTTCAGAAGATTAAGGCAATCAACTGACTTCAAGTAATAACACACTGGCAAAATGAAATATTTGAAGGAGATCTGGCTCCAAAATAAAATGCAAACTTGCTTGTCTATATTTACAACTAATAAATCCTTCTTTCTTGTCTTGCTTTCCCTCTATTTTTCATAGGAAGACATCTCAGAGACAGTCAATTTCTCATTCCTTGCCAATAGAGTTTGTTATCAAGCACTTTACAAATCTGACGGGTGAATGAAGGCATTTCAAGATAGCTTTAGTTGACACTTCACTTGCTAGGAATGAATATGCACATTTTTCCATATGTTTAAGAGTAAACACACACACACACACAAACAAACACGCACATATATTCATAACCCTCAAGATTAATCTGACACAGTAGTGACTGCAATGCGTTTAAGAGCAGCAGAGGTTGTGAGGAGAATGACACAGGTGTGGACAGTGCTTTGCTCTGTTAGGTATGAGTCTGAACCAATTTGACAGCACCTAACAGCAAATACATGAATACAACTCCTATATGTATGTATATACATACATGTACTCACATACACAGATGTATATGGAGCTCTGGTGCCTTAGCAGTAAGGAGCTATGTTGCCAACATAAAGGCATATAGTTTGAATCCACCAGCTGCTCTGCAGGAGAGAAGGCAATCTCCTTCTGTGCAATTTATTGCCTCTAAAAACCCACTGGAGGGTCAGCTATGATTTGGTTCTGACTCGAGGTTGTTGTTGTGTACCATCAAGTCAGAACCAACCCATAGCTGATCAGTTTTCAGAAGCAGTAATTGCACAAGACATTATCCATTCTTCTCCCGTAGAGCCGCTGGTGAATTCAAACTGTGCACCTTTAGAATTGCAGCACAGTTTCTTACCACTAGGCCGCGAGAGCTGCACATATATAGTTGTTATCAGGTGCCCTCAAGTTCAGTATGACTCATATCAACCTTATGAGTAACAGATCTGAACCCTGTCCTGTCCTATGCCATCTTCATCATCTGACACACTTGAGCCCATAGCTGCAGTCACTAAGTCAATTCATCTCATTGAAGGTCTTCCTCTTTTTCACTGACCCTCCATCTTTCCTAGCATGATACTTTTGCAAGTAATAGCATCTTCTAGCAACATGCCCAAAGTATTTGAGACAAAGCTTCACCATCCTTGCCTCCAAGGCATAGCTGTTTGTTCTTTTGACAGTCCATGAGATAGTCAGTGCTCTTCTCCAACACCACAACTCAAAGCCATCAATGCTTTTGTCATCCTTCATTGTCTAGCTCTCAAACACATAGCAAGTGATTAAAAAGGCCATGGCCTGCGTAAGGCACACCCTTGTCTTCAAATTTATATCATTCCTCCTCAGTAATTTAGAAAGGTCCCTGACTGCAGTCTTTCCCTTTGCAATGTGTCTCCTGATCTGCTGCCTGCTGGTATGAAGGGTGTTGACTGTGAATTCAAGTAAGAAGACATAGTTGACAACGTCAATCTTTTCTCTGTCTGTTAGAATTAGTCCAGTGAGGAGGATTTCTGTCTTCTTGATGTTAAGATGCAATCTATATTCAAGGCTGTAGACTTTGATCTTCCATGGCAAGTATTTCAAGTCTGCTTTACTTTCAGCAAGCAAGGTTGTGTCATCTGCTTACCACAGGTTGCCGATGAGTCTTCCTTCTATGCTGATAATGCATGTGTGCATGCATAATATGTGTTGTGGGGGGGTTTCTCCTTTTTATTCAGTGCTTGTTTTTCTATTGGGTGCTTTCTCTTCTTATTTATGGTATTTTTATTGCTAAAATTTCCTCAAGTTGATTTCGATTCACATCAACCCTATGTACAATAGTTTGAAGCCTTCTTCACAATCTTAGCTGTCCTTAAAAGATTGTTGCAGCCACTTAATCTATCTTCTTGAGGATCTTCCTCTCCTTCTTTGACACTTCACTTTGATTTGTAGGACATCTTAAGATATAAAATAAAATGCGTCTATTTTAAAGTATCAAGTGCTTTCCTTCTCTGACAATTTCCTTTTCACTTTTTCCCTACATTATATTTAAAACATTTCTATATGGTTAAATTTATCATTACTTTCTTGTATAACTTACAGGTTTTATAGACTACATAGAATAATCGTTTGCCATTCTAAACTAAAAAACAACAACCACCCACCCACCGACACACACACTTACACACATTCTTCATATAGTTTGATTTGGCTTTTACCAAAATATTTGAACCTTCTAGAATTTATTTTTTTGAGATCTTAATTATAAATTAAATTTTGCTATTTTTTTCTACTAATTTCTTACATATCTGAATACTTTTATTTATGTTCAAAGAAATCTTGGACCTTTCATTTGTAATATCATGTTTCCATTTAAACCGATGTCTTTATTTATACTGTGTCCTTGCTTGTGCTTCCCTAAGTGTATTTTGCTACTTTTTTCTAACTTCTTGGGTTGAATGCAAAGTTCACTTATTACTATCAACATAAACATTTATCTGAACCTCATTTCCCTCTAATCATACCCTAGAGGACCCTCAATTATGTTTTCTGAGGCTGTAAATCCCAGGGGGAAAGGCTGTTCTTCTTCCTTCAAAGTGGTAAGTGGATTTGAACCTCTTATCTTTGGGTTGTTAATGTAACACCTTTTCTACTAAACCATAAGAGCAGAGGTCTCTAAGTCAATATTCATGGTTAAAATTTTTCATCTGAGTTTTGTTTTCTCTGGACCCTGAAGATTCTGATAGGGTAATGTCATTATAATTTGTTTTAGCTATTCTGAAAATTTGGTCATGGTGTCTCTTTGAAAAAAAGGGAAAATAAAGACTTTATCAATGACAATTTGCAACTTGTTTTTGTTTTGTACTTCGTGGTTCGTTTACAAATTTTGTTTCATTGAGAATATAGGCTCTTTTATGCATTTTTCCTATTTTTTGTAGTATTTTGAGATTTTTTTTTTTAAATCTAGTTTTTGTGTGTACTAATTCATAGTTGAAGTGGCTTAGTGGTAAGAAATTGTCCTATCAATCCAAAGATATATGATTCGAATCCATCAGTAGCTTCACTGGAAGAAGAAAGATAGGCAATCTTCCCCTTGTATAATAATGTGCTGGAGGGTCTGCTATGGGTCAGTTCTGACATGATGGTGCACAACAACAAACAATATATAGTTAGTTTTCCTGAATATAGGAGTTGGTAGCTTAGTGGCAAGCCATTGTACTACCAAACCTAAGGCAAACAGTTTGAGTCACTTCTCAGGAGAGACATGGGCAATCTCTTCCTCTGGTGTATAAATTCTGAAAACTGGTTAGTTATAGACAGTTAGTTATGACTCTGTTCTGACTTGACTTCACATAACTACTAATGTCATGGTTGATATGAACTTGCACTGCTAACCTAAAGTCTTTGTCTCTCTGGTTCACAAGAGGTTTTGCGAAGAAAAGAAGGGTAATCACCTCTCAAGAAATTTACAACCTCTGAAAATCTACTAGAAAGTCAACTATAAATTAACTCTCACTCTGAAGTCATGAGTATGTTAGTTTCCTGAATGTTATATAAGTCCTTGAAAAAATCTTTTCTTCTTTGTTGTAGATATAAAAGATGTATCCAATGTATACTGCATTGAAATAGATGAGGGAGAGAACTGTTTAAAAGCAATGTATGATTAGGTATTATTTTCATGACAAGATTCCAGAAAAAGAAGTGGACTATGGACAGGAGGGGGTCAGGGGTCGGTGGTCGGGGGTCGGCGGTAGAGGGTCAGCAGTTGGGGGATTGTATAACAATGAAATAATTTTTTTTCTTTCTTTTCAAAGAGAAAAGCAAATGTGGGGAGGGCTGTCTAGGGAGGAAAATGTGCAACAATGAATGAATGTGAAAAAAATAGAAAGAATATGCTGTAAAAAAGAAGAAACTGAAGAAATATTGAATATTACATATAATAAAAAAATTTTTAGAAAGTTGTATCCAAATTTATACCACACCCTTTCTTTTCTTTCAATTCTCTCTTTGTAATTGTTAAATATGTCAGGACATATAACATTTGCATATGCATCTTAACTGTCAGAGTTTCCAGTATTCTTGTTGTCTGTAACATCCAGATTTTGTGTCTTTATCTTACAGTCAGATCGAAATTGCTTACCAACTTTGACCAAGAATTCTCCATTTACTAGGGGCTTTTGAAGTTTATTTTCTAATAGTTTAATACTTGAATTATTGAATTATTGTTCAAAAATAGTCTTCTCCTGCTATTCTACCTATTTTGTATTATATTTTTCCTTTCTTAAGGAAGCTGAATACAGTCTGTACATCTTTTAACAGTAACAACAAACATGAAAAAGAAATCTAAAACTACCCTGATTTTTTCCCCCTTTAAAGGAGTGATGATATTTTCACCTGGATCCTAACATATTTTTATTTATTTTTCATCTTTTCAAACCAAACTCTCTCACTGTCCTTAAGTTGATTTCAACTCATAGTGAAACGCTATACAGACATTTTCTCTTCCTTATTTAAATATTTCTTTTTTTGTTTTTTAAAATTTTACTTTAATATTTTTTTAAATAATTTTAATGAACGTTTACAGAGATTTTCGATTTCCATTCATTCATTGCTGCACTTCTCTCCCCTCTCTGCCCTCTCCCCCAACCCAGGTCGCTCCTCTCTTTGAAAAGTAAAAGAAACACTTCCTCCCTGGTACACAATCTCCCCCACCCCTCTCACCACCCCAAGTACACTACACTATGCAACCTTAATTGTAGACTCTTGTGATAACCATAATACCTTATCATACATCGCTTTTAAATTATTCTCTCCCTCATCTGTTTCAGTGCAGTATGCACAATTTATCCAGTTTTTCTCAGTCTTACCCCAACTCTGATATCAGTCCCATTTTACAGCAGTGGCACCATGCAATATTTGTCCTTTAGTGACTGAGTCTTTCTAATTGAAATATTTCTTAAGATTAAGTATTTCATGTCAATTTTTTCTAAAATCTATCCTTTTAATTAGACCATTCATTTTTCTCAAATTATACCTTTAAATTACAAGATTTCAGGTTTTCTTTAGTAATATCAATCAGTCCTATATCTTGTCTTTACTTGTGTTCACTTGGTCATTACTGTTTTAGGAGAAAATGTCCAAATATTGAGGCTTTTGTTTCTACTATTAGTTAGTTTCCCCCATGATAGAGCTTTCCCTTCACTCTGTAGGGTTTGGGTTCCTTTTAAGAAAAGGTGAGATAAAGGAGCTCAGGTGGCATAGTCCAGAAAGTGTTACATTGCTAACAAAAAGACCACACCTGTGGTGACCCAAATCCACTATTTTTCAGAAGATGAACAGTCTCCTTCTGTGCAATTTACAGCCTAGGAAACTCAGAGGAGGGCCTGGAAGAGCCAGAATTGACTAAAAGTCAGTAAGTGAATGTGTTCACACTAATAGGGGAGAAAAAAACATTTGTTTAAAAAGACACACAATTTAATAAAGCTTATTGCATAGAAATTTATGCAATAAATACCTAAACAAACTTGTCTATATTTTTACTGTGCTCAGGTGATAACTAATGTAATTAGATACCAAAGATGTGAAAAAATTAGCATTATCATAGAATAAGAAAACTAGAATGGGAGAAGATGAAATTTAAATTTTTACTTAACTCCTCATTACTTAAAAGTAACTATCATAAATAATCCATTGGAAGGTGCAAACAGATGATGCACTAAGATGCTAACTAGAAGATTTAGCATTTGAATTCACCCAAAGTCTGTCAGAAAAAAAGGCCTGGTAATCTATTGTTGTATAATCAGCCATTAGAAACCACACTGAGCACCATTACTATTCTGACACAAAGCAGTTTCCATGAGTCAGAATTCACTATTTACTCTGATCTCATTGTGTTTGTGTGTAAAGACTATTTCCAGAAATGAGAAGTGCATATGTTCTAGGAGGCCTGTGTGTGCTGTTGGATTTGAATGCCATGGGATCAAGTCTAACTCGTTTTGATCTTTGTGAGACAACAAAACTGGGCCTGATTCACTATCCTCACAATCTCTGCTCTACTTCAGCTTATAGTTACAGCCATTGTGTCGATACGTCTCATCAAGGATCTTTGTCTCTTTGGCTAACTCTCTACCTTTCCTAGCATGATATCATTATACAAGAGTTGTCCTCTCCTAACGGCATACTGAAAGAATATGACATGAAGTCTCATCATTCTTGCTGTCAGGAGTATTCTGACTACATTTTTTCCAACACAAACAGATTCCTTGAGCGGTCCATGGGATATTTAATACTTTTCACCAATACCACAATTCAAAAGCATTGATTAATCTTTAGACTTCCTTATTCATTATTCAACTTTCACATGCAAAAAAGCTATTTAAAATAATATCATGGTTTGGATCAGGCACATTATAGTCTTTGAATGGACATCTTGGATCTTTAGCATTTTAGCAGGTATTTCATAGCAAGTTTGTCCAATGCAATACATATTTTTTTCAAATTCGTAACTGTTACTATTAAGAGTGTTAAATGTTTGATAAAAGTGAAATTAAATCATTGACAACATCAATCTTTTCTCCATCTCTGCCAGAAGTGCAGACTGGGTTTAGAAGGGGTCATGGTACTAGGAATATTACAGCTAATGTTCACTGGATCTTAGCTGAAAGCAGGGAATACAAGAGGAATGTCTCTCTGATTTTCATTGATTATGTAAAGGCATTTGACTGTGTGGATCATAACAAACTGCGGCTGACTCTGAGAAGAATGGGAACTGCAGAACACTTGATTTTGCTAATGTGAAACCTATACTTGGAACGAGAGACAGTCGTCAGAACAGAGCAAGGAAGCACTTCATGGTTCAAAACTGGAAAGGGTGTACACCAGGGATGTGTTCTATCTCCATACCTTTTCAATCTTTATGCAGAACAGATTATCCGGGAGGCTGGGTTCTATGGGCTCTAAGTGTGGAAGATCAATCAACAATCTGCGTTATGCAGATGACACAACCCTGCTTGCTGAAACTGAGGAGGACCTGAAGAGGGTGAACGATTGCAGCCTTCAGTATGGATTGAGGCTCAATATCAAGAAGACAAAGATTCTCACAACTGGACCCATTGGCAGAATCAGGATGGATAGTGAAGAGATTGAGACTGTTCTCTTGCTTTAGTTGGCTTGGCTCAACAGACAATAGTCTTTTCACCAGCAGCCAGGAAATTAAAAGACGTATTGCGATGAGAAAGTCTGCTGTTAGGGACCTCTCCAAAGTACTGAAGAGCAATGGTGTCTCTCTGGAGACTAAGGTGTGCCTGTTACATGCCATTGTCTTTGCAATCACTTGCTATGTGTCAGGGAGCTGGACAATGACTAGGGAGGATAGAAGGAGAATTGATGCCTTTGAGCTGTGGTGGTGGAGAAGAGTATTGAATGTACCTTGGACTGCTAAGAAAACAAACAGGTTCATCCTGGAGAGGGTTAAACAGGCTGCTCCTTGAAGGCAAGGATACTGGGGTTTTGTCTGACATACTTTGGAAAGAGGGGCTAGTCCTCGGAGAGTGATGGCATGCTTGGGAGGGTGGAGAGATGGCACAGGAGGGAAAGACCCTCTAGGAGGTGGATTGATTTAGTGACTATGATCATTGGGATGGATGTGTCAGAGACAATAAGATTGGCACAGAACAGGGCAGCGTTTAAGGCTGTTGTACATAGGGTCGCTATGAGTTGCTAGTGACTTGAAGGCACATAACAACAATAATAATACCTATTGGTCCAGTTGTGAGAATTTTTGTTTTCTAAACACTGAAGTGTATGTAATTCATACTGAAAATATGATCAAGTGTATACACATAACTGTATATACATTTTCTTTTTACTCTCAACTCATTTCCATTGCTACTGAGTTGGAAACAAGTCAAAACTGACCCGCAAATGGGTCCCTGAGACTCGAAAGCAGATGGGAGGAGATTGCACATCTTTCTTCTGTGGAGAAGCAAGTAGACTGGAACGGCCAGGGAGGCATAGGCTTGGGGTTAGCAGCACAACTCCCTATGGATGAAGACACCAGAACTCCTTTTCCTTTCCCTGAATGATGCAAACGCTTGCAAATCTTGCTGTGGCACTAAATGCTATATTGATGCTCTTTTTATTTTATTATGTGTATATCAATTTTATTCTTTTTAATGGTAATGCAGTATTTATTATATGAGTACCATAATTTATTTAACAACTTCTCTACTAGGAGACACTTTTATTGTTTCTTCTTCTTTTCTTTGAGAAACTACGCTACAAAGGGTGTTTTTGTGTATTTATCTTAGCAATATTTTGAAGTATATCTAGAGGGCAGATTTCTATCCAGGGGATTCATGGAGTATATGAAATTTGACATCTACTGACAAAATATTTTCTTAAAAAATTGCTCTTTCTCTCTGCTTATTT
Source organism: Elephantulus edwardii (assembly GCF_000299155.1). Classification (NCBI taxonomy): domain Eukaryota; kingdom Metazoa; phylum Chordata; class Mammalia; order Macroscelidea; family Macroscelididae; genus Elephantulus; species Elephantulus edwardii. The sequence continues at coordinate 4,291,138 of NW_006399775.1, forward strand.
GGGCAAAAATTATGTCTGTTATTCTTATAATTTTATTTAAATTATAATTAGAAATAAACCACTAATTGCTCTAGGGCAGGCTATTTGATAAGCCATCAAAGAAAAGCTAGAGAAGTAGAACAATATGAAACCACTAACAATGAGAATGTGACCTTTCTTTAAGTGCTTATTCTAACTTTTCTTCATAGAATCTAGGAGCATAAGGTTTACTTTTGAAAGGCAATAGGCTTAACTGATGAATCGAAACGGAGTTTGAAACTGAGAGACACACCATCATCCTTCCATTTTCAGACACAGCAAATATAAATTATATAGCCTTTAAAGTGAGATTATCTAGGCATAAACAAAATCCCTGACAAGGAATCATTGAGTATTTATTTAGAAGTAGTTTTTATTCAGCAGTAAAAAAGGGGGGGGTAGTCAGTATCTAGTGACTACTGTAGGACTGAAATACAGTGAAATTATATCCAGAGGAAAGACCATATTGGAAAATAAGTTGGAAGTGCTAATACTGAAGAACACATCTCTTCTGTATATGGTGACATCCACCTAATGTGTGAAATTTCAATATCTATGTTTACTCTTTAACCTAGATGTTATGGAGGAAGGTGAAGTGTATCAAGAACTGTCTGACTTGGATTTTTATTCATTTGGCTACACTCTTATTCTGCTAGATATTGAGAACTTAGCATTAGGAAATAGGCATAAATAGCAGGAGGTGATTACTGTGATAATAAATGTGAAAAGTCCAGGCATTCTCTCGTGGAACAAGTCATCATAATTTTTCTAATAGATTATGCTTCTAGTCATGGCAAGATGACTGGTATCAAATTGATAAATCTGAAGATACAAATTCTTTACAAACTATTAAAACAAACAAACAACAACAACAAAAAAAAACAATTGAAAAGAAAGGTAAGATAACACTCTAAAGAAGAGATGAGATAGGATTTGAATTTATTGAGCTTTTCACAGGAGTCTTTCCCATTCATTGTGGAGTAAATAAAAAGACACAGACTTCAGTGCTTACAAAGTCAGTAGACATGTTTGGTATTGTCAAATGGCTAGAAGGAGGAGGGGTACAAATCCAGAAAAGAAGGAAGCAAGGAAGGTACAGGACCAGAATTTACACATAAACTATTATAGAAAAGTTTATACTCAAATTCTTGCCAAGTTCTCAAGTGCTCATATAGAAAGGAGAATCCAGGAGGTCCAGTGAAAAGCAATAGATAGAAGGCAGAAAGAATCGATCGAATATTTTAGACACTTTCACTACAGGGGAATAAACTGAGAATAAAACAGAAGAAAAATTAGATAATACAAATATATGTCCAAATTAGTACCTCATTATTAAACAACCACTGGAATAAAAAGGAAATAAAAAGAAAATCAGAAAGTGCTTAGGCTTTATCTGAAAATAAAAGCGTACTACGCAAAATGATAACTAAAGCAGTAAAGGCAGTGCTCACAGAGAACTATCTGTACTTAGAGAAGCCCTGGTGGCCTAATGGGTAAGACAGTGTGCTACCAACACAAAGACAGGCAGTTTGAATCTACCAGCTTCTCCTTAGGAGAAAGATAGGTAATATTCTCTATAGCAGTTAAGCCTCTGATAATCTGCTGGAAGGTGAGCTATGAATTGGTTTCAACTTGAAGGCAATGAGTGAGTAATATCACAAAAGAAGAAAAATATCAGTTAACTTTATTAATTTATGAATTAGAACAAGAGATTAAATCAAAGGTTAAATTTACCAGCAGTAAAAGAATAACAAGGTAACATTATTAAATCCTTCCATTTTTGTGACATCAACTTCATTTGATTCTTTTTATCAACACAGTCAAAGCTAGATCATTGCAATTTCTATCACATCTGCCATATCTAGTCTGTAGAAAGTCACAAGTGATCATGGAAGAAAGCATGTCTCTTGTAAGGCCAAAAAGTTGCATACATCTTTTCCACTTAACCAGAGAAAACTAAAGTGAAACGAGAAATATAGTCTGCAGCCAGAATTACTATGAACCTGGGTTAAATCCAGAGAAGTCTATTACTAAAAGGAAAAATACGTTCTGGTGGACAGTTTTATCTCAATAGTTTGTTTTAGTAAATTATTTGAAACAGAAATTTGTTTATTATATACTTCAATAATCTTTAAGAACAATTAGCCCATGGATTGGTATTACAAAGCCAAATAATTCCCTGTAGAATGAGCTAATGAATGATTATTGTTGTTGTTGTTGTGTACCGTTGAATGAGAACTGACCCATAGCTGACCCTCCAGTGGGTTTTCAGAGGCAGTTAATCACATGGGAGGAGGTTGCCCATCCTTCTTCTGCGGAGCGGTTGGTGTTCTCAAACTACATGCCTTCAGGATTGCAGCACCGCTTTTTGCCACTAAGTCAACAGAGCTCCCTAATGGATGAATATAGTGGAAAAAATAGCTAAACTTTCTTGGAAGAAGATAATTATAGCAGACTAAATTTGAGACAAGAGACCTGACCCTGATATAGATTAAATGACTGAAATAATTCTTCTTCCAGGTATTGAAAATGTGCTAATATAGATGGATTCAGTTTAAAAAAAAACTTGACTATAAATAGAAATACTCTTCATTTAGTACATATTCAGTTCTAAAGAATTGATTGTTATATGAAAATTGGTGTTATTTTGAAAATATATAATGACCATATCAGATAAAACAATGAAGAATGACTACATTATTATAGAAGAGTCAAATTGCATCACTACATGACTTGAAAATTATCATTACATTACTGCCAGAGTATATAATTCATTAGACAATTGCCAAGCAATTTCCTAGACAAGTTGACACATAAACTTGACTGTCACCGTCAACATTACTCTTTCCTCATAACTTGGCATTTGTTATTCTCAGATATGTATTAATAATGTTTAACGTAGTTGGATCATAGGCTTTTCTTGTCATTAATGCAATATATTAATGAAATCACTATTAAGTGAAGAATTGTTCTTGTTTTTATGTACTGTTGAATCAGAACCAACTCATTGCTGACCCTCCAATGGGTTTTTAGAGGTTGTATATCACATGGAAGGAGACTCTCACAAAGCAGAGGGTGGATTTGAACTAAATACCTTTGTGATGGCATCACAACTTCTTATCACTAAGCCAACAGAGCTCCCTGAGTGAAGAGTAGGTATGTTTTAAAGATTAAATTTCAATGTTTACTCAATTGTTAACCTATATGTGTAAAAATTCCATTGAACTAATTGCTCATTTTAGATCTCTTTATAAGAACACATACAAACTGTCCAGCTCACTGAAAATGGGTAATAATGGTATAACAACTAAATAGAAATTAAAAATTATTAAGTATTGCTTTATGGATTTTTTTTTAATGTTAAATACTTCACATAGGCTCACTCGTGTTGTGATGTACCATCAAGTAATAATGGACCCATAGCTGAGCCTCCAGCAAGTTTTCAGGGGCAATAAACCACACAGGAGGAAAATGACCATCTTTCTCCCATGGAGCATCTATTCAAACCATATGCCTTTGGATTGGCAGCGTAAGTCTTTACCACTAAGCACCCCTCGTACTTGGAAAAAATGCTAAATATTTCACAGATGCTTATTCTTACCTATGGCTATTTAGTTAGAAATGGTTCACAGCTAACCTTTCATTGAATATCTGAGGATATAAAATGCATAGAAGGAGACTGCCCATCTTTCTCACAAAAATCAACTGTTTAATTCAAATCATTTAAAAGACAGACCTTTGGGACACCAACACAACTCCCTACGGACCTTACCAGCTGAGCAATCCACAGACACAGTGATGCATTATTAACCAAACATCAAATATATTTAAATTTGCTCCATGTCAACATTTACCCTTACCAACAAATTTTTAGATTCCTCTGTTATCAACAGTGGATTTAGAGACCATTTCATTAATACATTAGACTTTTATGACTGAAATCTGAACAAGCTGTGGAATGGCATCAAATACATCATATAGGAAGGGGGAAAGCTATTGAAAATTTATGAAAGAAAAGGAAAAACCAAAATGAATGCTAGAACACTAGAGCTTGCTTTAGATCTCAGAGATGCTAAAGAGAGTGGAAGAAACGATGATCAAAGCTGATAGAATATTTCAAAAGAGGACTTGTAAAGACAAAACAAAGCATGACAATCAAATGTACAAAGACCAATAAATAGCAAACAAAAAGAGAAGGACACTTTTGTTATTTCTCAAGCTGAAAGAAATGAACTGGGGGAAATTAAGCCTTGAATTTCAATAGTGAAGATCTATTTGGCAAAAAATATTGAATGATACAGGAAGCGTCAAAAGAAGATTGAAGGAATATACAAATTATTCTGTCAAAAGAATTATTTGAGGCTCATGTATTTCAGGAGATACTATAGACTCAAATGATACTGAAGGAAGAATTTAAAACTGTATTAAAGATATTGACAAAAATATAAGGCTTCAGGAAGAGACAGAATACTATTTAAGAAAGATGTTTAAACAAACGGATGAAACATTGGAAATACTACTTTGCCAACCTACTAGACAAAGTCCATCAGTGTCATTTGTATTACAGACAAACAAAATTTTGCTGAACATAAGCATAAACTGCTGGAGAGATACATCAACAAGTACCTGACATAAATTAAAGCAGGATGGAGAGGAGAACGTAGAATAAAGGCTGTATTGCTGATGTCAGGTGAATTTTGGCTGAAAGTAGAGAATATCAGAAGATGTTTTGTTAACTATGCAAAGACATTCAACTCTGCAGATCACAACAAACTGTGGATAACAATGTAGAGAATGAGAATTTCAAAATGCTTAATCGTGCTTATGCAGAATCTGTATTTAGACAAGAGACAGTGATTTGAACAGAACAAGGTGACACTTCCTGGTTTAAAATCAAAACATGTTTGCACCAGGTTTTTATCTTTTCACCATACTCATTCAATATATATTTTGAGAAAATGATCAAAGAAATTTTACTGTAAGTTAACACAGCATCAGCATTGGAGACTCATTAATAACCTTTGTTATGCAGATGACACAATTTTACTTGATGAAGACAAAGACTTGAAGCACTTACTGATGAAGTTGAAAGACTACAGCTTTTAGTAAGGATTATACCCGAACATAAAAAAATCTTCACAACTGGACCAATAAAATCAACACCATAAAATATTAAGAATAGATTGAAGTTCTCAAAGATTTCATTTTACTTGGATCCACAGACAATGTCCCTGGAAGCAGTCATGAAAAAAAACCCAATATAACACTTGGGGAAAGAGATTACAAAAGATTTCTTTAAAATTTTAAAACGAAAAGATGCTGCCTTGAGGCCTAAGGTGCATTTAACTTATAACATGGCATTTTAAATTGCCTCCTGTACAAAGCTGGACAATGAGTATGGAAATCTAAAGAGTTGTTGCTTTCAAAAAAGGATGTTTCAAAAAATTATAAATATTGGGATTTTTAACAATTTCAGCTTGTTTTGTATTACAATCAACACTCTTGGCACTAGCAGCCAGGAAATCAAAAGACAAATTGCATTGTTGGAAAAATCTGCTGTCAGCGACCTCTCCAGAGTACTGAGAAGCAAAGATGTGGGTCTAGAGACTATGGGTGTGCCAGATCCAATTAATGCTCTTCACAATTACTTGCTATGTGTCAGAGAATTGAACAATGACTAAGAATTACAGAAGAATCAATGTTTTTGAGTTGTGGTGCTGGAGAAGAGCATATCACAGATTACCAAGAAAACAAACAGGTCTGACCTGGAGAGGAAGAAACCGAGCTCCTCCTTGGAGGCAAAGATTCTGAAGCTCCATCTCATGTATTTTGGTCATGTGGCCAGAAAAGATCAGTCTTGTGAGAAGGACATCATACATGGAAGGGTGGAAGGACAGCACAGGAGAGGAATAACCTGGACAAGATAGATTGACTCAGAAACAAGAATAATGGGGGTAAAGATGTCACAGACAATGAGATTGGCTCAAAATATGGTAGGGTTCTATGCTATTGTATATAGGGTCACAATGAGTTGCAGGTGACATGACAAATTGGACAACATAGACTGCCTGAATAATTAACAGAATTGCATTGGGAAAATGCTCCTTAGGTGCAAGGACAGTGAAACTTTGTCTCATGTACGTTTTTAGATATATTATCAGGAGAAAATAATCCCCAGAGAACATCAGGTTAGGTAAAGTAGAAGATCCGTAAAAAGTGGGAGAGAAATTGACATAGTGATTGCATCAATTGCACAGCAATTTGCACGGATGGCAGTTGATTAGACAATAGTTCATTTTATTGTGCATAGTGTTGTTATAAATTGCAACCAACTTGATAACACGCAACATCAGGAACTGTTGTCAGCACTGGTTTCACCTTATTCATCAGTTTTCGATCATTATGGAGTTGCCAGTTAAAGTCTTATTCCATCTGGTGAAGAGCTCTATTTTCATCTTATGTACCTTTAGTCATGAAGGCTGAGACATGCATTGCTCTGACTTGACTCAACAATGTAGAATCCAACCTTGCCACACAATTGCTTAGCAGTGTGATTCAAAACTGTTACTTCATCTTTCTGTGATTCATGATGGCCAGAAAACATTTTTAGCTTTAATATTTTGTTTTCTGATACTTTTTAGCTAGACTTACCATTGGTCTTATCACTTGAACAATTCCTGAGAGTGGGGCCAATTCAGGTTCAGCGATAATAGTGTGAGATGGAATATTTTCAAACTTGGGGTGACAGGAAAGTTCTCTGTTGTGAATTCTAAGTCTTAGAGTGTTAGTGCTGGCAATAACAATGTAACTTGTCAACAAGACCTCCAGATTACTTCATTTCTCATTAGTACCTCATTCAGTGCCAGGCTTTCCCTGTTAGCACTTATGTTGGGGGGGAAAAAGACACAAAATATTTTTCCCCCTCACAGAGTAATACTGAATTTGCCTTTTTTTTGGAGAAAGGGAAGAATGATTGCACTTCAATGGAGATGTCAGTGTCGAAATGTTAAGCAAGGGTAACTTTAATGGTATAATGGGTGAAAAATGGAAATTCAATCTTCAAGAGTCTAACTCTTAAGCAATTTTGCTCACAGAATTCCAACAAGAAAAATGACCACAATATATATAACAATGAGGGGTTTTTTTTCCTTTTACATAAGGCATTGATTTGCTTCATTACTTTCATTCCTAAGTACCACCCTATAAGTCATTTTATCATAGTCACTCTTCATTAATGATTTATCAAGAGGAATGACTGCTAAGCAGCACCTTTCTTTCTTTCTTTTTTTTAGCAAATCAAGTAAAAAAAGTCTTATTAAGGCAGTAAGACAGAGGCATAGCTAGTTTAAGGTAGACCATGCAAAAAAAAGTGAAAAAGAAATAAAAGGGAAGAGAGGGGAAGGGATCCCTGGAAAGACAGGCGTGAAATAAAACTTTATAGCATGCCGTCAGTGGCAAAGGAGAATAAAAGAGAGCAACTCTCCAGGTGGGCACTGCTTTTTTGACTCTCAATCTTCTCTTAAAAAAAAATGTGCTTATGTTCTAGCCCCAACCACCTTTTGGCTCCTGCTGGAAATACTCTCACACTGGTGGAAGATTAATAATCACTCTCCCATTTCCTGGAGGACTCCAGCCTTCCTTTATGAGAATGACAGAGATCAAGTAGCAATTCTAACCCTTAACATTTCCATCCTGATTCATCTGGGAATTGAAGGACAAAATGTTTCTAGCTACTTTCTGCTGACATATGGGCATAGGCCCACCCATTGGTTTAGGGTCAAGCCTCTTATCCTTTGTCCCTAAAGGTGGCTGTTGCCTTGTTAATAAACCACAGTGAGACAGACTGGTAACTGTTCCTGATCATTATCTTATTCTGAACTTATTGAAATCTGTTGTCATTGTATATTGTCAAGTCAGATCCAACCCGTAGGTGATCCTCCTGTGGGTTTTCTGAGGCAGTCAATCACACAGGAAGAGATTGCCCATCTTTCTCCCATGGAAAAGCTGGTGGATTTGAACCACATACTTTCAGGAGAGCAGCACAGCTTCTTAGTATCACTAGGTCATCAAAGCTTCATTCCTGTTGTCTAGAGAAAACAAAATTCACAATTAAGTTTAATGTATGGTCCAGAAACTTAATGAAAGTAATATAGTAATTAATGATCCCGCAAGAGGTAGAAACCAAGTCATAGATAGTAGCCAAATTTTATTTTATTCCCAGGTATTTCCAACCAGTCATTTGGCAGAGGTTTCTGTTAGGAGCTCAATCCTTTAAAGTCTGTGTAGAGATCTCTACTAATACTGAGATGTTCACATAAAAACAACAGGAAGTGTTTGCAAGGGATCATGCAGTATCCTTTTCTGGTAATAAAAATCTAGGGCTGGAGGGGCCATCCCAGAGGCCAAATAGAATAAGACCGTTTGGAACAGAGACAAGAAGGGGAAAGACTATCTCAGCAGGCACATTGAACTATGAGAAAAAGAGCTGACCATAACACCTACCCCACTCGGAACACAAACTGCTTAAGTTGACACCCTTGATCTAACACTACCATAGAGGAAAAGACAGACATTAGGCTTCATGAGAGAAGACATCATCGGGTGAAACACTCTTCCCCAGAGCCAACACTTTCAGGAACATGACTGGAAGAAAAGTGATTGAATGTCCCCTGGGGAAAGGTCACTCCATTTGGGGATCCCTGCCAACACTGTGGAGCCATCCCAGGAACCATATAGGATAAGAGAGTTTGGAACAGAGAGCTACAGGCAACAGAAAGACTTTATCAGCTTCCTCAGCTGGCATTCTGAGCTGCAAGAAAGAAAACTGACTTGAAACACCCTTGGATAAAAACTGCTCAGGTAGTGCACCTGGTTTCACACTATTCAGCCACTCTGAAGACAGAGGAAGACAGTAGAGTTTGGGAGAGGAGACTACAGTAAGTTGAGATTCCCGCAGGGCTGTATTGTAGATCAGACAATCTGAAAGACTTTAGAGAAGGCAAATTTTCCCATAAAGGACTTTTAGTAGCGTGGCTCACTCCACAGATGGAACATTTTAAGCTAGCTAATAATCAATAACTTCATAAGGATAAGAACTATCAACAACATACACAGACACAATAAAATGGCCTCACACTCATCAAGAAAAACTTCGTATAATATCAATAAAGCAGCATGCAGCTAAATACTGTGTAAAAACAAATCCTTCTTCAAAAAAGAGTATATTGCAGACCTAATAAATACCCTAGAGTGAGGAAAGCAAAAGATATATGTTAATATGGAGGTATCTGAACAGCTGTAGAAGAAGGTACAAATACTGGAAGAAAGAATTGAAGCCAGAAAGAAAGGGAATATCCTAGAAGGAAAGAACCAGAAAAAATATATTGATACGGAGTTATTTGAATAGCTACAGAAGAGGTAAATGATGAAAGAAACAATGGAAGCCATTAAGAAAGTAAATACTCCAGAAACAAGGAAAGAGAAGAAATATACCAATGAGGAGAAAATTGCACAACTAGTTAAAAGAGTAATTTCTGATCCATCTTGAAGTACAACATTGTG
>NW_006399775.1:4303804-4305266 GCF_000299155.1 Elephantulus edwardii
ACTCAGTGAGCTGGAAGACAAGAACCTCAATAGAAATCTGTTGTTGTTGTTGTTAAGTGCCATCAAGTCATAGATGACTCATAACAACCCTATGAACGAAAGACCTGAACACTTGTATAACTTTCATCCTTTCTCCAAGTTCATAGAGTTTCCAGAGGCAAGCTATTTCAGAAGTGGATGCTACTCCTGTTTCCAAGCTTATTGTAATCTGGGAGCTCCACTAAACACTGTCCACCATGGGTAACCATTATTGCATTTGACACATCAGTGTCACGATGTTTAGCATCACAACAGACACACATTACTGCTGTACAGCAAATGGACAGAGCAGCTCTATACCACTCAGAAGAATGTTTGACCAAAAACAATTTAAACCAGGCCTGAGGGCTGCAGATTAAAATCATCCACCTTTGGCTTGGTAGTATAACTTTCTCTCCACTAGGCCAACAGAGCTCTTTCTTTGTTGTTGTTATTGTTGCTAAGTGCCGTCAAGCTGTAGACGATTCATAGCTGTAGACGATTCATGAGTGAAAGACCAGAACACTTGTATAACTTCCATCCTTTCTCCAAATTTATACAGTTTCTGAAGGCAAGCTATTTTACAAGTGGATGCCACTCCTGCTTCCAAGTTTGTTTTAATTGGGGAGCTCCACCAAACACTGTCAACCATGGGTAACCACTATTGCATTTGACACATCAGTGTCATAATGTTTAGCATCACAGCATCCATGAGTTACCTCTGTACAGCAAATGGACCGACTAGTGCTATATCACTTAAAAGAAGGTTTAACCAAGAACACTTAAAATCATGCCCTAGGACCCCAGTGCTGTTTTAAATAGGAGGCCAAATGCAATCAACTCACAGCCAATGGCCAATAAATATTGCACCCAAAGTCTCCCCAGAAACCAGAAGTCAAACCTCTGTAGATTCAGGCTGCTTCAGAATACTCCCCACCTGAATTCTAGCCCCGTACTGGTGACCAAATTCCTTTTTAAATAGGAGACTGAATTCAATCAACTCACAATCAATGGCCAGTAAAAACTGTACCCAAAGTCTCACCAGAACCAGAAAACAAACCTCTGTAAAGTCAGGCTAGGAAAAAAAAATGACACATAAATAAAATGAAAACATTAGAATCATGTAGAATGACATCAAAAGGAAAAACATATATTATTATTGAAATTATACAGTATAAGAGGGACAGGGAAATCACTGAGAAAATTGAGAAAGAACTACTAGAAGAAAACTTCCCAGATAGTATGTAGAATAAGGGCATCCACATTCAAGAAACTCTGTGAACTCCAAATAGTTTAGACTCAAAAAAGAAAACTATCAATATGTATCACAGTCAAATTGTCCAAAATAAAAAGTAAAACTAGAATACTAAAAGTAGCATGAGAAAAAAGTCACCTACAAAGAAAAAAATCTATTATACTAGATTAGAATTTCTCAAAATAAACT
>NW_006399775.1:4306351-4329014 GCF_000299155.1 Elephantulus edwardii
ACACTATTCTTCATTCGTGTTGTGTTTTGTACAATCATCCTCACATTCTTGTTAATTTCTACATTTGTTGAAAGCGTGCTTTACCAGACCACAATTTCATAAATGTAGAAATTAACAAGAGTATAAAGCTTCTAAAACCACCAATGTGGAAACTAAATAACACCTTAAACATGACTGGATTATAGTATAAATAAAGAATTTTTTAAAATTCTTGAAACAAATTTCAGTGAAAATATAACATACCAAAACCTCTGGGATACAGCTAAGGCAGTCCTCAGGGGGCATTTCAGAGCAATAGACAAACACATAAAAAAACCTAAAAATAAAATGAAGAAGCAAAATCAATAATCTAACTCAATACCTCCATCACATACAAAAAGAACAACCATCTAATCCCACAGCATCTAGTAAAAAGGAAATTATAAGAACAAGGGCTGAAATTAATGAGGTAGAAAACTGAAACACAGTTGAAACTATCAACAAAACCAGAAGCTGGTTTTTCAAAAGGGTCAGTAAAATTGACAAACTTAACAAAAGAAAAAGGGAGAAGGCACAAATAAGGAATAATAGTGGTGACATAACAACAGAACCAGAGGAAATTAAACCTATACTGTTAGGAATATTATGAAAAGCTATACTGTGAAAAATTTGAAAACCTATGGGAAATAGACAAATTCCTTGAAACTCATACCCTACACAAATTGATATGGACAGATGTAGAACACTTGAACAGATCCATCACGAAAGAAGAAATTGAACAGGTCGTAAAATGACTCCTCTACAAAGAATTCTGGGTCATGTGACTTCACAGCTAAATTTTACCAAACATTAAGAAAAAATGTACCACTAATTCTACTTAAATTATTTTTTTTTAAAATGGAAAATGAAAATATTCTATGAAGCAAGCATAACCCAAATACCAAAGCCAGGCAAAGGCATTACCATAAAATAAAACTACAGACCAATATCTCTCATGAACATTGATGCAGAAGTCCTTAACAAAATCCTAGCCAATAGAATACAAAATCACATTAAAACAAACTCATCATGACCAAGTGGGATTCATAATAGGTATGTTAAGTTCAAGATAAGAAAAACAATCAATGTAATTCACCACATAGACGAAGCAAATAACAAGAACCATATTATCTTAGCAATTGATGCAAAAAAGGCATTTGACAACATTCAACATCCCTTCCTGATAGACACTTAACAAAGTAGGAATTAAAAGGAATTTCTTCAAAACAGTAAAAAAGCATATATGCAAAACCAAGAGGCAAATTCTCAATGGAGAAAGACTAAAAGCATTTTCATTGTGAGGAGAGACCAGACAAAGATGCCCACTTTCACCAGTACTATTCAATATTCTATTGGAAGTATTAGTTTGGGCAATATGACAAGAGAAGGAAATAAACAGCATCAAGTTTGCATGAGTCAGAAAGCTGGACAATGACTAGGGATGATAGAAGAACTGATGCTTTGAGCTGTGGTGCTGGAGAAAAATATTGATTATTCCCACAGATAGCTAGGAGAACAAACAGGTTCATCCTAGAGCAGGTGAAACCAGGCTGCTTCTTGGAGGCAAGGATACTGAAGCTTTGTCTGACATTCTTTGGGCATGTTTCAAAGAGTAACCAGTTCCTGGAGAGGGATATCATGCTTGAGAGGGTAGAGAGACTGTGCAAGAGAGGAAGGAGATGGATTGATTCAGTGACTGGGGTAACAGGGGTAGGTGTGTCAGAGACAATAAGATTGACACTGGATAGAGCAAAATTCAGTTCTGTTGTACGTAGGGTCACATAAGTCACAAGCAACTTGACGGCACATAACAGCAACCTATGCAGATGATATGATAGTGTACACAGAAAAACCCAAGGACTTAAAAAAAAAACAAACAAACAGGGTTAGAGCTAGTGGACCAGTTTATTTGGATTGTACAATATGAGATCAATATCCACAAGTCAGTGTGATTCCTTTACAGTATCAAAGAAAACTCAAAGAAAGAAATCAAGAAATCAATACCATTTACAATAGTCAACCACAAGTTGAGATATGTGGAAATGAACCTACTTAGAGACACAAAAGACCTGTATAAAGAGAACTATGAAACACTTCTGTGAGAAATAATAAAAGATTCAAATAAATGGAGAAATGTGCCCTGTTCATGGATAGGAAGACTCAATACTGTGAAAATGAAAATCCTACTAAAAGTAATATTCATTGCATAGTACTCCGGACCTCAAAACCAAAATGGCATGGTACTGATACAATGATAGGCACATAGACCAATGGAATAGAATCAGAACCCAGAAGTGGACCCATCTAACTATGGTCAACTGATATTTGACAAGGAAATAAAACCTATCAATTGGGGGAATGACAACCTCTTCAACAAATGGTGCTGCCATAACTGGACTGCTATGAGCACAAAGCTGAAACAGGATCCACATTTCACACTATATTCAAAAATCAATTCAAGATGGATCAGAGATCAGGGTTTAAAACTCAAAACCATAAAGTTCATCAGAGGCAAACTGGGACCAAGCTTAGAAGTCATAGCCTATGATATAAAGAGGCTGAAAAATACAGCCAAAAAGGCACAATCTGGAGATGATAAAATTTTTTGAATGAGCCTTTCTAAAGATTGAATTCCTGTGTGCATAAGAGTAGTGAGAGAAGATCTTCACCCTGAAACCCACAGTGTCCCTTTTCAGCAGGAAGTAGCTAAGAGAATACGCCATCCCCTTTTCCTTACGACTCAGGGTGAAGTCTCTCTCAGGGAGGAGTGATAGGGAATGGTAAAGGACACACTGACAAAGAAGATTAATCAGAACTGGCTTTGACAAGCACTGTGGCATTTGGACAAGAACAAACTGGGAGGAGGGTAGAGAGAATAGTGCAACAATGAATGAGTGGAAGCCCAAAATCTCTGTAAATGTTTATGAAAATTAATAAAATATAATTATAGAAAAAAAATCCAGTACTGTGGGGGAAAAACAAAACCCTATTGACTGGAGAAAAAAAGTATTTGACAATACCATCTCAGACAAGGGTCTCATGACAAAATTTTACAGGAAACAATAAAAAAAGCTGACAGGGCCTCTAGATGAAAAATACTGATAACCCAATTACAAAATGGACAAAAGACATTAAAATTCTTTTCACAGAGGAAGATATTCAGATGGCCAACAGACACATAAAAAAGTGCTCACAATTACTGACAATAAGATAGATACAAAGCAAAACCACAATGAGATACCATATCACTTCAGTTTCAGTGGCAAACTTTAGGAGGACAGCAAGCAATGAATGTTGAATAGGATGTGAAGAGGTTGGAACAGTGTCTTAAACTGTTGATGCGACTTCAAAACGATGCAACCACTCTGGAAGGCAGTTTGACATTTCCTCAAAAAGCTGACATAGAAACTTCATATGACCCAGCTATTCCACTACTAAAGAAATTAGAACTGAGACACAAATTTGTACACAAATGTTCATAGCAGCATTATTCACCATAACAAGAACATGGAAACAGCGAAATGTCCAACATAGAATAAGCAATTTTGGTTTATTTCGCATAGTGGAATACTACTCAGCACTCAGGGGCAACGTTCTTGAAAAATACTACATAATTTGGGAGTGACTGGAGAGTATTATGCTGAGTGAACTAACACAATCTCATAAGGGCAAATACTGCGTAAGACCATTATTGCAAAATTAGAAGGAAAACTAGTAAAATGTGTATGGAGTCCAAAGGGGGAAGCAGTGGGAGCAGAAGGGTGAGGGTAGGTAGGCAGAAATCACATGGTTGCACAATTTGGTAGGTGGAGGGAGAAGGTAAAGGAAATGAGAAAGATCTGGAGGGGAACTGGAAAAAAATGAAGTAATGATGAACATGGTATGCAATGACTGTATGCATCATAATGTCAATCAAGAAAAATGTGGAAGAAATCTGCATAATTTTAAAAAATCTAGGGCTATTAGGTGATCCATCACTTAAACGTGCTAGAGACACTTGAAGCTGTATTTTCTACCACAATCAAGATATTCTTTATATTCTACATATAAATGACACTGTTGTTTGTCTTGCTAGGCCAGTAGTTAATAAAGTAATTCCAATTATCAATAGAAGTAAATCTGTCTTCTCTCAGTGTCCTCCCCCGGAAATAATACTGGCAGAAGTCTTGAGAGCTAAGTCTCTGTAAACCACAATTGGATTTCCTAGAGTTACTATTCCTAGTACGCGTTCCAAGTGGGCTCTCCGGTCAGATTTAAAAATGTCATGGCTGTCACAGGTGTGTGTAGCTTCTCTGAACCCCCACATAACAACCAATATCCTGTAGATGAACAAAGTAACTGCTCTTCCTGAAGCTTTCTGATTGAGTTAAACAGTACTCTGAACATTTTTATGATTTTGAAGGATTCCTTTCACCTGAAAAACGTATTCTTGGCATATAGAGGACCACCGTTGACCATTGTTTTGAGACTACACAGAGATGATCTGTTAGATTCTTTTCTTTCTCAAACAATACTCCACTTTCATTTCATAATTTGGCAGATAAAATATAAATTAAGTTCTCAAACACTCATTGTTCAAATTCATAGGTGGCATAGTGTGTAGGGAGTTAACTTATTAGTTGAAAGGTTGAGCCGTTCTTTCTAGCAGTTTGAATACATCAGCAGCAACTGGGACAGGAGAAATATGGGAAATCTGTGTGATTTACAGCCTCTGAAAACATGACGGAGCATCAGATACCAGTCAGTTCTGACTTGATGGCAAGGAGTTGAATTTGAGTACATTTTTTTCCAAGAAAGTCACTGTGCTTTTACTCTGAATTATGTGTACAGTGTGTTTTATTAAATTTTTTAATTTTATTATGATTATTAATTTTAAAGAAAATTTAGAGACTTTGGATTTCCATTCATTCATTGTTGCACTTCTCTCCCAGCCCACCCCTCCCCTCCAGTTTGTTCTTCTCTTTGAAAAGTAAAATTCTTTCATTGTTATACAATTCCTCCCCCCAAGTCCAGTCCACTATGCAGCCATTAGCAGATACCCCAGGGAAAGACATAAGATTGAGACTTTTAAGTCTTATGTTTGTCTCTCTTTGAATATACTGGCAAATCTTTCAATCTCTTATTACCTTTAATGTATATGTTAATGTATTATTTAAAAATGTCTGTTTCCTCTTGAGTCACAAGTGAATAATTTTGATGAGAGTTCCTCTTAAAAGTGTCACCTCTTCATTTCTCTAGACAAATTATACTAATATGAATGTCTTATGTTTGTATAGTGATTTATGGTTTACCATGCACTTTGTAATTCACTTGCTCACTTAATCCTCACAGTGGCATCTGAAGCATTTCTTGTGATTCAGTTTGTCGGTTGGCAAATCAGAGACTTGGAGAATTTTAATGACTTGATGAAGGTCACACTGATAGTAAAAGGGAAAGTTGAGCTTCTGGAATTTTTTATTCCAAGACCCAACCTTTCTCCTCCTTCATAGATTGTCTTTTGCTCTCTTCTTTTACTGTTTCTCTCACTTGCTCTCTTTTCAACAAATGCAGAAAAGTATAGCCATTTGAAGTGACCGTACCAAATGCATAAGAATAATGTTCTGGTCACAGTTCATCCTGACTCAGATGCTGTTAAATATTTTTATAATGGGTTTGTGCATGAAGCTAGACAAACACATACATAAAAAAACCATGAATAATTCCCATCACTGGAAGACTGCCACCTATTCACCTTCAATGCCAAGTGCAGAACTAAGGAATGATTCCATCAAGCAGCTTAAGTATACCACTGACCTAATATTTCTGATTTTTAAGTAAAATTTTAGACAATCAAATGTCTATGATAACCAACGAATATAATTCCTAATGATTCTAAACCCACCCCAACCCCAATAATATATGTCTATTTGCCGAAGAGGCACTGATAGTCTTGTAAATAAAATTTTGTGCTGCTTTCCAAAGCAGGATGTTAAAGTCTTCCAGCTCCTCCACAGATGGTCAATCACCTACCATGCTATTTACAACCTCTGTAAAACCACTCAGGGGTCAGCTGTGAGTCAGTCTGACTCAAATAGCAGACTATTGACAATAGCAGACAGTAGCAAATGTTGTTGTGGTTATGTTCCATCAAGTCACCTAGGACTCATAGCGACTCCATGTACAACAGCCCTAAACACTGCTCTATCCCTTGCCAATCTTACTGTCTCTGACACACCTATCCCTATTACCCCAGTGACTGAATCAATCCAAATCATCGAGAGTCTTCTTCTTTTGTGCTGTCTCTCCAAAGAATGACTTTCCAAAGGATAACGTCCCTGTCCAATAACTGATCTCACTCCTTGCAACATGTCTAAAGTGTGTCAGATGAAGTTTCAAAATCCTTGCTTCTAAGGAGCAGCCTAGCTTCACTCTCTTCAGGATGAACTTTTTTGTTCTCCTAGCAGTCCATGGTATATTCAGTTCTCTTCTCCAGCACCACAGCTCAAAGACATCAACTCTCCTTCTATTATCCTTAGTCATTGTCCAGCTCTCTGATCCATAGCAAATAATCGTAAAGACAATGGCCTATATCAGGCATACCTTCGTCTCCAGACTGACATCATTGCTCTTCAATCCTTGGAAGAGGTCTCTGACAACAGACATTCCCAGTGCAATTCGTCTTTTAATTTCCTGACTTCTGGTACCAAGAGCGTTGATTGTGGAGCCAAGCAAACTGAAGCTGTCAACAATCTCAATCTCTTCACCATCTATCATGATGCTGCCAATTGGTCCAGTGGTGAGAATCGTTGTTTCCTTGATGTTGAGCTTCAATCTATATTGAATGCTGCAGTCCTTTACCTTCTGCAGCAAGCACTTCAGGTCCTCCTCAGTTTCAGCAAGCAGGGTTGTGTCATCTGAATAACACATATAGTTGATGAGTCTACCTCCAATTCTGATGCCACACTTTTCCTCATAGAGCACAGACTCCCAGAAAATCTGTTCTGCATAGATTTCATAGATTGTAAAGATCTAGAGATAGGACACATCCTTGATGCATAATTTTGAACCATACAGTGTTTCCTTGCTGTGTTCTGACATTCTGTGTTCTCACAGTTTGTTGTGATCCACACAAATGCCTTTGCATAGTCAATGAAACACAGATAGACATTCCTCTGCTACTCTCTGCTTTCAGACAAGATTCATCTGACATTAGCTATAATATCCGTAGTGCCACGGCATCTTTTAAATCCAGCCTGTACTTTAGGCAGTTCTCTGTTTATTTGCTGTTTCAGTCGTTTTTGGATAATCTTCAGCAGAATCTTGCTTGCATGTGATTATCAATGATACTGTTTGATAATTTCCACACTCTGTCATATCACCTTTCTTTGGATGGGAACGAATATAGATCTCTTCCAGTCAGTTGGCCAAGTGGTTGTCCTCCAGATTTCTTGGCACAACTTCGTGAACATATCCAGGGCAACACTGTTTGTTGAAATATGTCAGTTGGTATGCCATCAATTCCTGGGGCCTTGATTTTTGCCAATTCTTTCAGAGCAACTTGAACTTCTTTCTTCATCACCATAGGTTCTTGCTCATATGTTTTTTCATGAAATTCTTCTCTTTCCACCAATTCCTTTTGGTACAATGACTTTATACACTCTTTCCATCTTCTTTTAATGCTTTCTGGATCATTTAATATTCTGCCCAAAGCATTTTTAGGTATTGCAACTCAAGGTTGAATTTATTCCTCAGCTCCTTCAGCTTAAGAAATGCTGAATGAGTTGAATTTTTGAACTAGCCTTTTTGATTCTCTGATGCCACCTCCTTGCATATTTCATTAAGATACTTTACTTTGTCTTCCCACTCTGCCCTCTGAAATTTTCTGTTCAACTCCTTAATATCCTGATCTCTTCCATTTACTGTGGCTTCTCTGTTCTTCCATGCAAAATTTAGAGTTTCCTCTGTCATGCATCTTGGTCTTTTTTCCTCCTCTGTCTTTGGTAATGACCTTTTGCATTCTCCCTGAATATTTTGATATCCTCTCACAGCTCATCTGGTCTTCGCTCATTAATGTCCAAAGCCTCAAATCTCTTACTGAGAAGGTTTTGAAATTCAGATGGGATAGACTCAAGGTCAAATTTAAGTCCTGTGGACTTGATTTAATTTTCCTTAGCTTCTGTTTGAACTTGCATATGAGTAGTTGATGGTCTGTTCCACAATCAGCATCTGGTCTGGTCTTCACAGCTGATATTGAGCTTCTCCAGCGGTTCTTTCCACACATGTAATCAATCTGATTCCTATGCATACCATCAGGTGAAATCCATGTGTACAGCCTGTGTGAATGTTTCTTATGAAATATATTTACAGTGAATAAACTGTTGATTGTGCAACATTCTATCATTCTATCTCTGGCTTCATTTCTGTCATCAAGTCTATATTTTCCAACTGCTGAAAAAGGAGAAAGTATGCTGAAGTAGTAGTATGAAATTTATTTTTGTTATTATTTGTTTAATGTCAAAAGCTGTTTGGGAGACTTTCCCATTTAAACTTGTGAGGTAAAACAGGAAAAAAATCAATAAATAAGATAAATACAAAATTTATACAGAAATAAGGAAAAGTCACCCTGGAAAAAAGTCACGTCTTGAGGATAGCATATTTTGATTCGTGTGACACTCATTGTAGTTCTGCATCCAGCAGAAGACACCTGCAAACTGAGTTATCTCCTCATTATGAGCACTAGCTTTCCATTCAATGTTGTCAACAGGAATGTTCCTAAATTTGTGTTTTCAAATGTCAAACACTACAGAATGCAAGTTTTCTCTGCAAAAGGGTGAAAGGATTTTTCAGTAAGAGTTACCATAATCTGGTTTATTCCATACCTTTCCAGCAAAATATCTTCTATCGTTCAGGGGCTATTTTCACATTACAAAAATAAATGCATAGCTTCTGCTAACAGCCTGGTGAAGTCCAGTCAAATGTGCCTCAGCTACAATCAGAAATAGAAAAACAAGCCCCAGGGAAGCCTAGGCTCCTCTCCCAGGGCAATTTGCATTTACTAGCCACAGAAACGGTTTAAAATGGTTTGCTGAAGAGCCTGAAGCTTTTTCTAGAGTTGTCCCTATATCTTATCAAAGCATCCTTTCCTTATATTTAATGTAAAGACTCCCATTTTGCACTTGAGTTCTCTGATGAAAAACATCTTTTTTTTAAATAAAAACTATTTTAATGAGAGTTTACAGACTTTGGATTTCCATTCATTTATAGAGGCACACTTTCCTCCCTTCCCACCTCTCCCCTAAATCGCTTTTCTCTTTGAAAAGTAAAAAAAAAAAATTATTTCATTGTTATACAATTCCCCGTCCCCCAGTCCACTCCATTATGCAGCTTTGTTTCTGGACTCTTGTCATGACAATAATACCTAATCATATATTCCTGCAAAACAGTTCTGTACCTCATCTGTTTCAATGCAGTATACATTATTTATCATCTTAGTGTTCCCCCACTCCAAAGTTAATCTGCTTTACAATAGGGGCACTACACAGTATTTCTTCTTTTGTGACTGATATATGATATATTTCACTCAGCATATTAAGATTCAAGACCTCATAGAAAGGTAGGCAAACATGTATGTGTACACAGTTGTGCATGTATATGTAGGGATGTTTGTATATATCTGTGTGGTGTTAAGGAGTCAGGGTTATGCCATTAATTTGGTAATAATGGTGGAATTGCTGTTTTGTAGATGACAACAAATTTTCTTCTGACTTACAGTGACTTTAGGCAAAATGGGATCAAATTGTTGTGATCCATAGCTTTGGGGGAAAAAAGTCAAACATTTCTTCCAATATTTTCATGTGGAAGCTCAGATGAAAATTGTTCAGCAGAAGGAACAGAAGTTTGAAAAAATGAGAATCTGGATATGCAAACACAAACTCTGGCAGTCAATGTCTTCTTTCATTTCCTACCCTTTACCAGTGAGGAATCTCTGGTTGTGTAGTCCATAGCTTGCTGTGCTGTTAATCAAAAGGATGAACATATCTGGGTATCTGTCTGAATTCACAGGTGACTCGACGGGAGAAAGATGAATAATCACCTCCCGTTAAGATTTAGGCCTCAGAAAGCCGATGGATAGTTGCTGTGAGCTGGATCCTATTGGACAGCAGGTAAATTTGAGGACCTTACCTAGACACCACACTTCCCTTGTATTTGTTGTTCTTAGGTGCCCTAGAGTCAACTATAACTCATAGTGGCCCTATGAAGAGTTGATCTGAACCTTGCCCTGTCCTCAGCCATCCTCACTGTCATTCTGTTATGTTTGAGACAATTGTCACATTCACTGTGTCAGCTAATCTTTTAAAGAGTTTTCTCTTTCTCTAACCCACTATCTTTTTTAGCATGATGTCTTTTTCCAAGGACTGGTCCCTCCTGACAACATGCTCAAAGTACATAAGGTCAAGTTTTACCATCTTTGCCTCTAAGAAACACCCTGGTTGCACTTCCTCCAAGACAGTGGTGGGTTGTTTTTGGTTGTTTTTTTTTCCTTTGGGAGTGCATGGGATTGACATTCAGTTCCCTGCTCTAACACCACAATTCAAAGGCCCTGAATATCTTCTTCTATTATGCTTCTTCCTTTCTCATGCATATAAAGTAACTGAAAACATAATGACTTGGGTCAGACACACCTTAGTATTTTAACTGATATCCTAGCTCTTTTGTACTTTGGAGAGATCATTGACAACAGATTTTCTCAATGCAACATGTCTTGATTTCTTGACTTCTGACATAGATAATGACAAAGTTCTCACAGTATTGCAAAAATGCCATCTTCTCAACATACTTAAGCAATATTAAATCATTATATATTCATTATCATATATTTAAAAAGATCTAAAATTTATAGGTGAAAATCTCCAATGAAATATACCAGAATGATAAGATTGATTACACTGTGTTAAAAGATTATAGACATTTTTTTCTGGCTTCATTTTGGTCTAGAAGCACAATAACATTTGAAAATTAAAACACTTATATTTAAAAAATCAACATTTTAGCCTTAGCACCTCACGAGCATATTCAATGGACAAGTGATTTTGTGTTTTGGGTTTTGTTCCCCTCTCTTTTCTTTCTCAAGTCTCTAAAATTAATTACCCTATAATTAACCTTTTAGGCTTCTGTATCGCTAGGCTGAGAAATTGCAAATGTTGACACAATGCAAGGTTAGCAAAAACAGGGTGCAATTTAAATCTGGAGAGTGGTTACCATTGACAGAATGGAAATGGCAAAAGAGGGGTCTTGGTTTAGTTAGCATTGAGTTCCTGTTTACAGTGTTTGAAAATATATCAATGGTAGAATGACAGAGTTGATATAATTGGTTTTATGAACATCTTCAAGCGGAAAATGTTCAAATGACAAATATTCTGTTATCTTTATCTTTACAACAATTATATGAATGGGAGCACAGATAAAAGCCTTTCTAAAGTAACTAACAAACCAATTCTCTGGCATAGGGTACAAAGGGACAGCCAATTACTGTGTGTCAACACGAAGGTCCCTTGGGTAACGCAAGCATCACTGTCAGTAATGAACATGAGCATGAAACCCAAACTCAGAGAGATGTTCTCATCACTATTTTTCTGCATGTAAAAAAGATATGTCTTCATACTTGATCTCTGTCGGCCTAATGGGTAGAAACTTATGCTACCAAACTAAAGATGGGTGATATGCAGATGACACAACCCCGCTTGCTGAAACTAAGGAGGACCTGAAGCACCTGCTGCAGAGGGTCAAGGACTGCAGCCTCAAATATGGATTGAGGCTCAATGTCAAGAAGACAAAGATTCTCACCATTGGACCAATTGGCAGCATCAGGATGGATGGTGAAGAGATTGAGACTGTTCCCAACTTTAGTTTGCTTGGCTCCACAGTCAACACTCTTGGCACCAGTAGCCATGAAAATAAAAGACGTGTTGCCATGGGAAAGTCTGCTGTTAGGGACTGCTCCAAAGTACTGAAGAGCAATGGTGTCTCTCTGGAAATTGCAGCCAGATTGCTCCTTGGAGGCAAAGATGATAAAGCTTTGTCACACACACTTTGGACATGTTTCTAGGTGAGTCTATTTCTTAAAGAGGGACATCATGCTTGAAAAAGTGTATGGGCTGAGGCTCAATGTGAGGAAGACAAAGATTCTCACCACTGCACCAATTGGTAGCATCAAGATGGTTGGCGAAGGGATTGAGATTGTTCACAAATTCAGTTTGCTCAGCTCCACAGTCAACACTCTTGGCACCAGCAGCCAGGAAATAAAAAAACGTATTGTGATGGGAAAGTCTGCTGTTAGGGACCTCTCTAAAGTACTCAAGAGCAACTGTGTCTCTTTGGAGACAAAGGTGCGCCTGATACAGGCCATGGTCTTTGCAATCACTTGTTGTGCATCAGAGAGCTGGACAATGACTAGGGGGGACAAAAGGAGAATTGATGCCTTTGAGCTGTGGTGCTGGAGAAGAGTATTGAGGGTACCATCGACTGCTAGGAAAACAAACAGATTCATCCTGGAAAGGGTTAAACCAGGCTGCTCCTTGAAGACAAGGATCTGAGGCTCCATCTAACATACTTTGGATATGTTGTAAGGAGAAATCGGTCTTTGGAGAGGGACATCATGCTTGGGAGGGTGGAGGGATAGCACAGGAGGGGAAGGCCCTCTGTGAGGTGGATTGATTCAGTGACTGGAGTAATTGGGATGGGTGTATCGGAGACAGTGCAATTGGCACAGGACAGAGCAGAGTTTAGAGCTGTTGTACATAGGGTCTCTATGAGTTGCAAGTGACTCAACAGCACATAACAATAACAAAAACAACAATTGTGGCTACCATAGATGTTGATTGTGAATTCAAGTATAACAAAGTTCTTCGCAGCTTAGATCTATTCCAGATATATCATGATGTTGCATATTGATCCCATGTTCCATGTTGAGCTTTCTTTTTTTTGTATTCTTAATGTAAAAATTATGAGACACTAGTGCTTCTTGTTGTTTTTATTCTTGATATTTGCCCTCAAGTAGGATATGTCTCATAGCAACTTTGTGAACAATGGCTCTGCATGATGCCTAATCCTGAGTCAATCTCACCTCCTCTGACATATCTGGCCCCATTGCCATAGTAATGTGTCAATACATCACATCCAGGGTCTTCCTATCTTGCAATAATCCTCTATACTTCCAAGCATGATGTCCTTCTGTAAGGATTCATTCCTTTTGGAAAATACCCCAAGTATGTGAGACAAAACGTCAAAATCCTTGCCTTCAAGGGGCAAATTGGTTTCACTCTTACTCCAGGACAGATCTTTTTGTCCTCTTGGCAGTCCATGCTATGTTTAATACTCTTCAGCTCCACAGTCCAAAGCATCAATTTTTCTTCTGTCATCCTCATTTCTTACCCAGCTCTCGGATACATAGCAAGGAACTGAGAAAATCTTGGCCTGGATCAGGTACACGTTAGTATCTAGGCTGATTTCGCTGCTCTTTAGCATTCTGAAGTGGTCCTTAACAGTAGCCTTTTCCAAAGCAACTCATCTTTTAATTATCAAACTGCTAGTGACAAGGGGGTTGATTGCGAATCCCACCAAAATAAAATTGTAAACAGCCTCATTTTTCTCCCTATTCACCAGTCTATGCCAGAAAATTTGGAGTACAGCTGACTGGATGACTTCATGGGAAATATCTTTATTTGTTCCAATTCCCAGAAAGGTGATCCAACAAATGTGGAAATTATTGAACAATATCATTGATATCACATGTGATAAAAATATTGCTGAAGTTGATGCAAAAATGACAGGTATGGTACATCAACAAGCAACCACCCAAAATTCAAGCTAGTTTTAGAAGAGGCCATGGCACTAGGGATATCACTGCAGCTGTCAGGGGGATGCTGGCTGAAAGCAGAGAACACCAGAAGAATGTCTATCTGTTTCATTGGCTGTGCAAAGGCATTTGACTGTGTGGATCACAGTATCTATGGCTCACTTTGAGAAGAATGAGAATCCCAGAACACTTAATTGTGCTCCTATGGAATCTATACCTAGACCAAGAAGCTGTTTTCTGAATGGAACAAGAAAACACTATATGGTTTAAAATTGGGAAGTGTATGATTCAGGGTTGTATCCTTTCTCCATAGCCATTCCATCTATATGCTGAACAAATACTCGTGAAGCCAAACTCGATGAAGAACGTGACATAAGAATCATAGGAAAATGCATCAACAAATTGTGCTGTGCAGATGACACAACCTTGCTTGTTGAAAGAAAGGGGAACCTAAAACACTTGTTATGGAAGTACAAATATTACAGCCTGCAATATGGATTGCATCATAACATCAAGAATACAAACATATTTATCAGTGGGCCAGTGGGCAATGCCATAATAGACAGAGAATTAATAATTTTATCTTTCTTGCATTCACAATCAACACACTGTTAATAATAGGATATAAGGAAATGTATTGTTTGGGCAAGTTTGCTGTCAGAAAGCTCTCTAAAATACTGAAGAGCAATGACATCAGTTGGAAGACTAAAGTGTGCCTGATTCAGGCCATGGTATTTTCAAGCACTTACTATGCATCTGAGAGATGAGCAGTGAATAAGAATGGTAGAAAAAGAATTGATGCTTTTGAGTTATGGTGTTGGAGAAAAGTACAGAATGTCTCATAATCTTTCAAAAGAGCAAACAGGTGTGCTTGGAAAAGGAACAACCAGAGTGCTACTTGGGGGCAAAGACAGGAAAGCTTCATCTCTCCTACTTTGGGCATGTTGCTAGGAAAGTTGGTTATTCCTTGGAAAGGGTTATTATACTTGAAAGGGTGGAGGGTCAGCAAAAGAGAAGACCACCATCTAGATGGATTGACTTGGTGACTTGAAGCACTGTACTCAAGAGTATCAGAGATTGTGAAGATGGTACAAGATAGGACAGGATTCAGATCTGTAGTTCATACGGTGGCTTTGAGTTGTACATGACTCCATGGTACCTAACAACAAAAAATTACAATTCTGCCTATTGGCCTGGTGGTTAATATGCAATCCATATTGAAGGCTACAGCCCTTGACCTTCAGAAGCAGCAAACACTTCAAGTCTTCCTCAGTTTTGGTAAGCAAGTTCGTGTCATTAGCATTAAGCACACTTTTGATGAGTTTTCCTTCAATCCTGATGCCACATTTTTAAAAAAAACCTAACCTCCTGAATGATCTGTCAGCACATAGATTTAAAAAAGTATAAAGAAAAGATACATCCCTGATGCCCTCCTTTCATGATTTTGAACCATGTTGTTTCCAAGATTTGTTCAGACAACAGCTTCTTGGTCTAGGTCTATCATGAGTACAAACAAGTGTTCTGGGATTCCCATTCTTCTCAATGCTAACCAAAACTTGTTGTAATCTACACACTCAAATCCTTTGCTGTAGTAAATAAAATACAAATAGATATCTTTCTAGTACTCTTTGCTTTCAGAAAAGATACATTTGACGTCTGTAATGATATACCTATTGCAACAGGCTCTCCTAAACTCAGCCTGTATTTCTGGCAGTTTTTGGAAAATCTTCAGTAAGATTTTGCTTGTATGTACTACTAGTGATGTTGTTTGATAATTTTCATGGGGTTTTTTTGCATTCCTTTTTGGGGGATGGGAATAAATGTGGATATCTTCCAGTCAGTTGGCCAAGTAATTGTCCAGATATCTTGGCACACCCTGGTTCACCTCCAAGGCTGCATGTATTTATTGAAATGTCGTATTCCATCCATTCCTGGGACCTTATTTTTTTATAAATTTATTCAGAGCAGCTTGAACTTCTTCCTTTTTACTGTCAGTTCTTGATCATATGCTACCTCCTGAAATGAGTTTGTATCAATCAATTCTTGATAAAGTGACTGTGTATTTTTTCCAACTTTTGATACTTTCATACTCATTCTCTATTTTGCCAACAGCATCTTTAAGTATTGCAACTCGAGGCCTGAGTTTCTTCTTCAGTTCCTTCAGATTAAGAAATACTGAGGTTTTTCCCTTTTGATTTTATGACTCCAAATCTTCGTACTTTTTGTTATAATACTTTGATTTGCCTTCATGAGCTGCCCCTTGATATTTTCTATTCAACTTTTTAACTTTCTCTTTTCTTACCTTTATTTTGATTTCTTACATTCTAGTGCAATATTCAGAGTTTCTTCTGACACCCACCTTGTTCTTTTCTTTTCTTTCACTTCTGTCTTTGAAATGACCTTTTATTTTCTTCATATATTCTTGATATCATCCCACAGTTCATCTGCCTTTGTTCATCAGTGTTGAATGGTTCAAACCTGTTCTTGGGATAGTTTATAAGTGTAGATGGGATAGACTCAAGATCATATTTTGGTTCTTGTTGATTTGTTTTGCTTTTCTTTAGCTTCAGTTTACACTTTCACGTGAGTAGCTGATAGTTCTACAGTGAGCAACTGGCCTCATTTTCACAGCTGAAATTGAGTTTGTCCAATGGTTATTTACACAGATGTAATCAATCTGATTCAAGTGTAAACCACCTGGTGAAGTCTATGTGTACAGATGTCATTTTGTTTCTTATAAAAGATATCTGCAATGAATAAATCATTGTGCAAAATTCTACAGTTCTATCTCCAGTCTTATTTTTGTCACCAAGCCTTTATTTTCTGACTACTGATACTTTTTCCTTGTTTCTAACTTTTGCATTTGAGTCACCAGTAATTATCAAATAATTTTGCTTGCATATCAATTTTACAGGCCTGCATTGAAACACTAAGGCTCCACACACAGCCAAATGCTGAGTTTTCACCTTTTCACACAAGACAGGATTTGAGACTGCCTTCTAATCTTAATCAGGTAATATTCTTTCTCCCAGAAATCCATTGGCTTCATTAACAATCTGGCTGTACCGGGTAGGCAAGAGTGCAAGGAATGCTGATGTAGTAGGGGAAAAGATAGGACAAGACACACGTGCTTGGGTGGTGGGACAGTGAATATATTGGTTATTTCTGTAAGAGAAGTGTCTTTCATCTACTCCTTTCAGTAAAATGCTGGTCTGTCAGATATTGCTCTAAAACTAAGCATTCAAATTAAGACAGATTAGGAAGAACAGTTGTCCATCCACTTCTGAAATATATCAGGTTTTCAAAAACCCTATGTACAATTGGGCACACTTAGAGTAGACTGACAGATATGGTGACTGAGGCTGAGCCCTCAAATAGGGAAACACAAATGAGGAGGAACCGTTTTAAGCAGAAACTAATGACTGAAACATGGAATGTGAGAAGCATGAATGTAGAAAAACTGGACGTTATTAAGAAAGAAATAGAACACATAAATATTGACATATTAGGTATTAGTGAATGAGATGGATTGCCTGGGGACATTTTGAATCAGACGATCATATGGTCTATTATGCTGGAGATTAAAAGGTGAGAAAAAAATGGGATCATTTTAATAGTTTAAAGGCTGTTTCTAAATCCATCTTGAAATAGAATCTTGTGAGTAACAGAATAATACCCAAACACATATAAGGAAGACCTGTTAATACCATCAAATTTATGTACCAACAACCAGAGACAAAGAGGAGGAAATAGATGGTTTCTACCAACTGTTGCACTCAGAAATCGATTAAATTCTTCACAATTATTTATTCATTGCAAATACATTTTATAAGAAACATAAACACAAGCTATGCACATGAACTTCACCTAACTTTATGCACGGGAATCATATAGATTACATCTGTGAAAGAAATTGTTGAAAAAGTTCACTATCAGCAGTAAAAACTAGTCCAAGAGCTGATTGTGGAAAAGACCATGAACTACTCATATGCAAGTTTAAATTAAAGCTAAAGAAGGTCAAATTCTATCCATAGGAATAAAAATTTGAACTTGAGTCTACCCCCCTCTCCCGAATTTAAAAACCAATTCAGGGACAGGTTTGAGGCATTGAACTCTAATGAATGACGATCACATGAGCTGTGAGAAGATATCAAGAATCTCATCCATGAAGAATGCAAAAGGTAATGAGGAAGAAGAAAAGACCAAAATGTATGTCAGAAGAGACTGTGAATATAGCACTAGAATACTGAGAAGACAAAGCAAAGGAAATAAATCAAGAAGTTAAGGAGTAATAGATTTAAACACGCAGCTCAGGAAGATGGCAAAGTATTCCAATGAAATGTGCAAGGAGCTGGAGTCAGAAAATCAAAAGGATGGAACTTGCTTGGCATTTCTTAAGGTAGAGGAACTAAAGAACAAAGTCAAGCCTCGACTTGCAATGATTAAGGATACTATGGGGAGAATACTGAGTGATCTAGGAAGCATTAAAAGAGTCACTGTACCAAAAAGAATTGGCTAACACAGAAGAATTCATGAAATAGCATATGATCAAGAGGCACTGGTGATGAAGGAGGAAGTTCAGGATGCTCTGAAAGATTAGGCAAAAAATAAAACTCGAGGAATTGATGGAAAACCAACTAACATATTTCAACAAATAGACACGTTCACCAGGTTATGCCAAGAAATCTGGAGGACAGCTACCTGGCCAACTACCTGGAAGAGATCTATATTTATTCCTATTCCCAAAAAAGGTGACCCAACAGAATGTGGAAATTATTGAACAATGTCACAAGCTAGCAAAATCCTACTGAAGATTATTCAGAAATGACTGGAGCAGTGCATTAACAGAGAACTACCAGAATACAAGCTGTTTGGCAGAGATTGTGGCACTAAAGACTTTATCACCAGTGTCCGATGGATCTTGGTAGAAAGAAAGGGAAATCAGAGGAATGTCTATCTGTGTTTTATTGACTATGCAAAGGAATTTGACTGTGTGGATAAAAAATAATTGTGGCTAACCTTGAGAAAAATGGGAATCCAAGAACTCTTAATTGTTGTTATGTGAATGAAACCTATATTTGAATGAGGAGGGAGTCCTCAGAACAGAGCAAGGAAACATTGCATAGTTCAGAGTTGGGAGGGGAGTGCATCAGGGATACATTCTGTCTCCATACCTTTTCAATCCATATGCAGAAAAGATATTTTGGGACCTGGGCTTTATTTAAGAGGATGAATGTGGCTTTAGGATTGGAAGAAGACCCATTAATAATCTACATTATGCAGATGACACAACCTTGCTTACTGAAAGTGAGGACGACCTGAAGAACTTGCTGGAAAAGGTCAAAGATTTAGTCTTCAGTATGGATTGAAGCTGATCATCAAAAAGACAAAGATTCTCACCACTGGGCCAATTGCAAGCACTATGATAAATAAAGAAGACGTTGAGGTTGTTAATTACAGCTTGCTCAGCTCCAAAATCAACACTCTTGAACCTGGCAGTCAGAAAATCAAAAGATGAATTGCATTGGGAAATTCTGCTGTCAGGGACCCCTCCAGAGTACTGAAAAGCAACAATGGACTACTCTAAATAAATAAATAAGTCTGTCTTGGAGAGAGTGAAACAAAGTTTCACCTTGGAGGCTATGGTTTTGAAGCTCTCTCTCTCTCTCTCTCTCTCTCTCTCTCTCATACTTTGTGCATGTGGTCAGGAGGGACCGATCCTTGGAGAAGGACATCAAGCACAGGAGAAGAAGACCTGGATAGGATAGATTGATATAGTAACTGGGGAAATGGAAGAAGGTGTGTCAGAATCGGTGACACTGGCTCAGAACAGAGCAGGCTTCAGAGCTGCTTGTTCATAGGGCCATTATAGGTCACAGGCTACTTGATGGCACATAACAACAACAAAAATAATATTCAATTGATTTCATACTACAAAAGCAGGTATATATTCTTCTATTTTTGTTGTTGTTGTTGTTAAGTGCCGTCAAGCCATAGGCGACTCATAGCAACCCTATAAACCAAAGCCCTCGACACTTGTGTGCATGACTTTCATCCTTTCCCTTAGGCTTTAATTACTGATGTATATATTTGAATTACAGTGTGATTAAGAAGTCTTCCTTGTATGCATATTGATAGTATCTTGTAGCTCAGAATGTTTTGCTTCAGGATGGACCTAGAAAGGTCTTTTTCAACTATTAATGCAACTCCATTTTTCCTCAATTTTTTATTTTTTGATCCCAAGTGTCTCATGCCAATTCATCTCAGGTTCCAAATTCTTAGTATGTCAATAATTATGCATTCCATTTATTTTTAACAATGTCTAATTTTCCTACATTCATTATTTATTTCACATTCCAATTATTAGTTGCTGTTTGCATCTATTCCTCCTCACTTTTGTGTCTCATGAGGAGCTCAGTCTCTAGGGCTTTATCTAATAGTCTATACACTTTTCCAAATCTTGTCATTTCAGAAGTTAATCACCTATCCTTCTTTCTGTTGTTGTTGTTGTTATATGCTATTGAGTTGCCTGTGACTCATAAGGACCACGTTTACAGCAGGTCAGAACCTTGCCCTATTCTGAGCTAATCTTAACGTCTCTAACAGACCAAATCTCGTTTCTCCAGTCATTGAGTCAATTCATCTCATCCTGTGTCTGTCTCTCTGTGCTGTCCCTCCACCTTTCCAGGCATAATGTCCTCCTCCAAGGACTGGTCCCTCCTGGCCACTTTCCCAAAGTATGTGAGATGGAGCTTCAAAATCCTTGCCTACAGAAAGCAACCTGGTTTCACCCTCTACAGGATGGACTTGTTTGTTTTCCTGGCAGTCCACAGTATGTTCAACATCCTTCTCCAGCACCACAACTCAAGCATCGATCCTTCTTCTATCATCCTTAGTTACTGTCCAGCTCTCAGATACATAACAAGTAATTGCCAAGATTATGGCCTGGATAAGGTGCATCTTAGTCTCCAGACTGATATCATTGTTCTTCTGTACTCTAGAGAAGATCCTGACAGCAGACTTTCCCAATGCAATCTGTCTTTTTATTTCCTCACTGCTGGTGCTAAGAATGTTGACCGTGTAACTGAGCAAATCGAAGTTAACAATCTCAATCTCTTTTCTGTCCATCATGAAGCTGCCATTTGGCTCAGTGGGATAATATTTGTTTTCTTGATATTGAGCTTCAATCCATATTGAAAACTACACTCCTTGATATTCTGAAGAAAACTCATTATACTCCATGTTAGCAAGCAAAATTGTGTCATGTGCATAACACTTATAGTTGATGAGTCTTCCCCCAATCTTGATGCCACATTTTTTCTCAAAAATTCCTTCTTCCTAGTTTAATTTTGGAACTCTGCTTTAATACAGCCTCTGATAGACAAGCTCTGAACCCAAAGAAATTGTACTGTCAATGCAGATATACACTACAAATCTCCCATGAGAGAAAGATGGGCAGTCTCCTACAGTGTGATTTCTTGTTGCTGTTGTTAGGTGCATTGAATTTAGTGTGACACGTAGTGACCCTAAGAACAACTGATCTAAACTCTATCCTATCCTGTGTTATCCTCACACTTCCTGACACACAAAAGCCCATTGCAAGAGTCACTGTGTCAATCCATCCTGTTAAGGGTCTTCCTCTGTCTCTTTCATATATTTTTTTTTCTGAGTACAGTGTACTTTATTGATGGTACATAACAAGATGAGCTCTTAAGCCCCTCCCTTTTCTTAGTGAGACTGGAGGACACTGTGTCAAGGATGTGAGATTCTTAGTGATGGGATCGTGTTGGGGCAAGACTCCCCAGCAGCTGAGGGTCTTTCTCTCTCTCTTCTAGTTCTATTGCTGGGGTTTGTTGTCCAAGGGGCTTTTATTCTTTGGAAGTCATGTGAACTGCCAGGTCAACCACCCAGTTGCTGTAACCAAACTCATTGTCATACCAGGAAATTTCAGGACAATGCCAGCCCAAATATCAAATGTGGTAGAGTAGTTGTGACTATTAAAGTCATAGGAGACAAGCTGGTCTTCAGTATTTCCCGGGATGCCCTTGAGGGGCTCTTCTGATGCCTGTTTTACCACTTTCTCAATGTCATCGTAATTGGCAAACTTTCTCCAGACAGCAGGTCTGATCCATGACTGACACATTGTGAGAAGGGACACAGAAAACCATGCCAGTAATTTTCTCATTCAGCTCTGGAATGACCTTGACCATGGCACTGGCAGCCCCAGTAGATGCAGGGTTAATGTTCTGGGCAGCTTCACGGCCATCATGTCATAGCTTTCCAGAGGAGCCATCCACAGTCTTCTGTGAGGCATTGATGACTGGACTGCAGTCATGAGTTCCTCTTCAATGCCAAAGCTGTCCTGGATGACGTTGGACAGAAATGCTTAGCAGTTGGTGGTGTAGGAGGCATTGCTGACAATCTTGAGAAGAGTTGTAACGCTTCTCATGGTTCAAGATCATCACAAACTTGGGGGCATTGGCAGAAGGAGCAGAGATAACTACCTGTTTGGCACCACCCTGCTAGTGAGCCCAGCCTTATCCAAAGTTTTGAAGACATCAGTGGACTTCACAACATATTCAGCACCAGCATCACCTCCCTTGATGTTGGCAGAATCTTGTTCCTGAAAAATATTGATGTCTTTTTTTATTGATTACTAGCTTCCCGTTCTCTGCCTTGACAGTGCCTTGGGACATATATATCATGTGTTTGCTGTTGTTGTTATGTGCCGTCGAGTCGCTTGCGACTCATAGCGACCCTATGTACAACAGCCCTAAACTCTGCTCTGTCCTGTGCCAATCACATTGTTTC
>NW_006399775.1:4329159-4330849 GCF_000299155.1 Elephantulus edwardii
TTAGACGGAGCCTCAGAATCCTTGCCTCCAAGGAGCCACCCTGTTTAACCCTTTCCAGGATGAATCTGTTTTCCTAGCAGTCCACGGTATTCTCAGTACTCTCCTCCAGCACCACAGCTCAAAGGCATCAATTCTCCTTCTATCCTCCTTGGTCATTGTCCAACTCTCTGATGCATAACAAGCAATTGTGAAGACCATGGCCAGTATCAGATGCACCTTAGTCTCCAGAGAGACACTGTTGATTATAAAGAGATCATTGATGGCAACAACGTCCACTTTGCCAGAAATAAAAGCAGCGCTGGTGACCAACATAGAATGCAGCCAAATCCATTTACTCTGCCCTTCACTGATGTGGCTCAGAGATGTGGCTGAGGTTTCATGAGAAGAGAGCAATCTGTCAGTCAACAAGGAGCAGAGAGCTATCTTCCTCTCTTTTGCCTACTCTCCACTTTTTCAAGCATGATGTCCCTCTCTAAGGAATAGACTAACCTAGAAACATGTCCAAAGTGTGTGTGACAAAGCTTTATCATCTTTGCCTCCAAGGAGCAATCTGGCTACAATTTCTCTATGACACACACATTTGTTTGTTCTTTTGGTAGTCCTTGGGATATTCAGTACTCTTCTTCAGCACCACAGCTCAAATGTATCATTTCTTCTTCTGTTATCCTTTATTCAGCTTTCAGATGTGGAGCAAATGATTGGAAAGACTACAGACTGAATCAGACACACCTTAGTCCTCAAACCGAGACCAATACTCTTCATTTATTTGGAGAGGTCAAAATGACACCAGTGCTTCTCAATAATCCGGATAGGTCCATTATCTGGAAAGAACTTCTATAGTTCTTATATGTTTATTGGGTGATTCTGTCCTCCAACTCTATTGGATTTCTAGTGTTGGTGCAAAAACCCTACAATCTTTATGACTGAACTCAATAGAAGTTCATCCTCCCCAATTCTGAGATCACAAAGTCTGAAATCAAGGTATCTGCAAGGCCATACTACCTCTTAAGGCTCTAGAGAAGAATTTGTTCTGTAGTTTTTACTAGGTTTTGGTTGTTTCCATCTTTCCTTGGCATTCCTTGACTTTTAGCTTCTGTCTTTGCATAGCTTGCTCCTCTGAATTGTATCTAACCTCTCCCTACTTTTCTCTTTCAAGGAAGATTATCTTGGGTAATACAAAATTTTGGAAGCAAGAGTGGCATCTACTTCCTAAATAACATGCCTCTGGTTACCCTATGAACTTTGATAAATGATGACATTTGTAGAGGGGCTTCAAAGGCGTTGGTTCATAGGGTCGTTATGAGATGTACTTGACTCGAAGGCATCAACAACAACACAATACAAAATTATCTTTCCACCTCTGGCTCTTTAACTTAAGTGTACTTACAAAGTTCCTTTATTCAAATAATCCAATATTTATTATAGTTCCCAAATACTTGGATCTGATATCTTAAGGAAAATATCATCATTACAGTAGCCAATCTTGAAAACCACTTGCCTTTGCATAGGCAAAACACAAGTAAATTTTTTTTCTGATGTCAAGAAGACAAAGATTCTCACCACTGGACCGATCAACAGCATCAGGATGGATGATGAAGAGATTGAGATTGTACACAGCTTTAGTTTGCTTGGCTCCATAGTCAACAGTCTTGGCACCAGCAGCCAGGAAATTAAAAGGTGCATTGCCATG
>NW_006399775.1:4331270-4333944 GCF_000299155.1 Elephantulus edwardii
AGTGTCGGAGACAGTGCGATTGGCACAGGACAGAGCAGAGTTTAGGGCTGTTGTACATAGGGTCGCTATGAGTCGAGGCGACTCGACGGCACATAACAACAACAACAACAACAACAACATACTCTTCTTTCAGACTGGGTCTTTCTGGCACTGTCAATATGCCTAGCTCCCTGGCCTCTTCTGAATCTAATGTTCTTATAGAGTCGACTCTGACTAATAGCGGCCCTATGTACAATAGCTCTGACTCTGCTCTATCCTGAGCCAAGCTCACTGTCTCTGACACACTTACCCCCACTATCCTAGTCACTTAGTCAATTTATCTCATCCAAGGTCTTCCTCTCTTGAGCTGTTTCTCTGCCCTTCCAAGCATGATGTCCCTCTCCAAAAAGTGGTCCCTCCTTGCAACACACCCAGAGTATGTCAGACAGAGCTTCAAAATCCTTGCTTCCAAGGAGCAGCATGGTTTTACCCTCTCTAAGATGGAAATGTTTGTTCTCTTTCATAGTCCGTGGTATATTTAATACTCTTATCCAGTACTACAACTCAAAGGCATCTGTTCTTCTTCTATCATCCTCAATCATTGTCCAGCTCTCTGATGCATACAAAGTAATTGGAAAGACTATGACCTGGATTAGGCACACCTTCATCTCTAGACTGACATCAGTGCTCTTCAGTACTCTGGAGACATCTCTGACAGCATATTTTCCCAGTACATTTAATCTTTTGATTACCTGGCTGCTGGTACCAAGAGAGTTGTTTGTGGAGCTAAGAAAGCTAAAGCTGTTAACAATCTCAATCTCACTGACTATCATGATTCTGCCAATTCAGTGGTTTTAATAAGTTCAGAATTATTCAAACATACTGTATAGTTGTAAAACTAATGTCAAGCCTTTCTACCCTGAAAAAGTGATGGCTTCCAAATACCATTTGTTTGGTCCTCAGACCCTGTTGTAACTTTTCCATGGACATGCAGATTACTATAAGCTTAATCCATCTTGAATTTTAGGGGGGGGAAATCCATGAAGATTTTACTAAAAATTCTGATTTCATAGACAATACCCCAAATTCTCATATTTCTAACAAGTTTACAGGTGATGCAAATTCTGTTGGTCTGGAGATCATTCTTCAAATAGATCTCCTGATCAGGGCTGTATCTGAGAACTCAACAAGTTCTAGGGAAATACAGAGCAGTGTGACCCTCCATAGAGAACATTGAGGGGGGATGCCAGGTAGAAACATTATTAACTTTTGAACGATGAGAAAGAATTTCACACTTGGACAGCTATAAAGTGGGTTACATGTTGAAGGAGAAACATATGCACAAGAGATTGAGAGCCTCAGGCATTTAGAACCTGTAGAAGTTTTGAGAGGATAGTTGGGGGATGGGTGAATGAGCAGTGGAGAGACTTGACATGAAACTGACAAGTAAGTGAAGGCAAGTTTTTGTAGACCTTTGTTATCAAACAGCCCTGGAGGTGTTCTTGTAAACAATAAAGCATAGTCAATGACTTAAAAGAGGCAAAGGTCTTGAAACTTTGTCTCCCCTACTTTAGGCCTGTTGTTAGGAAGGGCTAGTTCTTGGAAAAAACATCAGGCTTGGAAAGGTGAAGGGTCAGCAAAAAGAAGATGTTCTGCAGAATGGATTGAAACAGTGACTGCAATGAGAGGCTCAAGTATATTAGAGATGGTGCAGATGCTCGGGCTATGCCAGGTTCAGATTCATTGTTCATAGGGTTGCTGTGAGTCTTAGATGACTTGACAACACATACTAATAACACCAGCATCTATTAACTTATTTGTTTTGCCCTGAAGGAAACAGATCATTCTACGTTCTTTGTGACTTTGAATCCCCCAAGTCCTGCTCAGTCTATTTGTACATTTCACTATGTCTTTAATTATCCATTTGTGACAGATTCACTTATTGCAAAACATCTTTCTTAATTCTTAGAGAATAAGCTCCTTGCCATGTTGCAGAATACTTTTTTAGATTGTAATAGAATTCCTGCAGCTTGTAGTTGAACTTATATATCTGATATATATATTTACTTAAAGGAGTGGCACATCCTTTAGCACATCACATCAGTAATCTAGAAGAGGCATTAATCTTGCAAGTACAGGTCAGCCAGAACTATTAAAAAGAAGTAGGACATACAAAGACATTGAGATCTTGCCAAGCGTGATGTCACCAAGAGGATGGGATTCTGAGACTACGCATGCATAAACGAGAGAGCTTAGCCAGGGGGTGCAACACAAAAAAATCTGAAGAGAGAGCTCATTCATAGTGGGCTCTATTAGAAGGCAAAGGAGACGAATGATAAAGGTGTTCTGACAGAAAATATTTTACTCATTTAATCATGGAATAATGCTTGAAAATACTTATTCAAAAAGAAACAGGAAACAGTGAGAATAATGGTAACAAAAAGAAAACAACAGCAGATTTGGAAAAAAGAGTTATATATTAGAGATTGGGTTAATAATATATAAGAAGTCTAAGGGGGCCTTTTATACTTGAACCAAGAGGCAGTCGTCAGAACAGAGCAAGGAAACACTGCATGGTTCAAAATTGGAAAGGGCGTATGCCAGGGATGTGTCCTGTCTCCATACCTTTTCAACCTGTATGCAGACCAGATCATCCGGGAGGCTGGACTCTATGAGGAGAAATGTGACATCAGGA
>NW_006399775.1:4334599-4337498 GCF_000299155.1 Elephantulus edwardii
TGGATTGATTCAGTGACTGGGGCAATTGGGATGCGTGTATCGGAGACAGTGTGATTGGCACAGGACAGAGCAGAGTTTAGGGCTGTTGTACATAGGGTCGCTATGATTCGCAAGCGACTCGACGGGACATAACAACAACAACAACAAGGGGGCCTAAATGTGGCATTCTTCAAAAATCACAGCAGTTCTGTACAAAAGGACTGCCAAGGTGAGGCAGAAAATGGGGCACCCATGGGCAGTGTAAAAACAAGAGAAGGCTGGAACCAAAATTCACCTACAGCTGTCCTGGACTAGTCAGGCTTTAGGGAAAAGGAACTGGTGATCTGCAGAACTCTGAATTAACCACATATTTTATAATTAATACTCTACATATTGCTAACTCTAGATATTGTTAATCAATCCATATACGTAGGTTCCTGCACTCTAAACTATTTACTCTTGTTTCTGAACTCCATGTCAGAGTGGTTAGAAACACTTAGTCATCAGAGACATAGCAAGAGGCTTCTTAAGGTCACTGTATTGATTTTTCAGTCACAGGCAGCTAGTTTAAATGATTCCTAGTTTAAGTGTTTCCAATGTTATGCTCAAGTAGATAAACAGCAATTCTGAGTTATAAAGAAAGACTTACATGTAAATAAATGTCTGAGAACTTACTTTTTAAGCACTCTTATTGTTAAGAAAAGCTAGGTCTAGTCAAGTTAACATCCCATAGGCAAGTATCTTTGTAGCAAGTGAGTTCCTCCTCTCTTTTATTCAAAATTCTGCTCAGGAATTACATACTTCTGTACTTCTTGTACATGCTGGTCAGCATAAAGTATGGATTATATTTGCTCCCTTAAAAGAATGGTGAGACTTGAAACCTAAATAAAGTTTTCACTCAGAATCTCTAGTAACTTGTCTAAAATTTGCTAAAAAAACGAGTGGTGGAAAGAAAGATGAAACATTTGCTTGCTGAGAAGCCAAAATATTTTCAAAGAACTAAAAGAAAGGTGCCTTCTTTAGGGAAGGATTAAATCTTGTCTCAAATGAATGTATTATCTTCAAAAACAACATTTCTTCAAGTCCTTTACAAATGTGTATTTTATATCATTTTCAGGGTTAGCCGTGAATGAGAATCTTCCAAATTGATCTCTTTTTCAAATTGATCTATTGCCGGCAGTCTGCTGTTTTGTGGCTATCCTGGACCTAAGAGGTGAAAGATTATTGCATTTCATTTTTCAGTATATCCACTATGCTTAAGTTCCCATTGTCTAGGAAAAAAATGTATTTTTATCTGAGCCTGGGTCTCAGAATGAACAATAAAGTACACTCAGGAATTCAAAATTCTTATGTATATTGGTTATAAACTGTTACAATCTATAATCTTTCATAAACTGTTCTAGGAAAAATAATTCTGAGGAATTGTCATTTATTCATTGATAAATGCTTCTATTTTATATTTTCATCCCACTATTGACTTTCTCTAGGGAGCTCTTGTGGTAAGAAGCTGCACTGAAATACTGAAGGCACAGGGTTTGAATCCACCAGCTGCTCTGCAGTAAATGGATGGGCAATCTCTTCCCATGTGATTTACTGCCTCTGGAAGTAAAATTAAACCTACTGGAAGGTCAGGTATGGATCAGAAAGAATTTGATGGCACATAGCAGCAACAAACAACAGTTGACATTCTCCAGTTGATATTTTGCGGTTAGATGCATTGTTATGGTACCATTTCTGGCTCAAAGAAGTAAAATAGCCAGGAGAACTGCTGTATGGTTCTCTCTTGTTTGGTAGTTAGACCTGTATTTCTAACTGTAAATTTGTTACACTGTGATCTCTTGGAGCTATGTCACCAATATTTCAAATAACAATAGGGTCACTCAAGTCTGATAAATTCAGCTGAGCTTCTAGACTATGATACAAAGATGGAGACTTGGTCTCCATTTCTGAAATAAAGTGTTCTTTAAAACCTTATGAATAAACATTGTCTACTACAGTGTTACAAAAGTTTGTCCTTAGGATAGAATGCATTCAAAACGGAACTGTAAAAGAGTTACCTTCTCAAAGTAGAAGCTATCTGAATGACCTGGATAGAGGAAAGATTTCAGCTAATGATGTACCTTCATTTGTTGATGTGGTATGATTCAAAATGGGGAGAAATGGCTGCAAATTTCTATTAATAATTGGAATATGAAATGTACAAAATGTAAATCTAGGAAAATTGTTACTTGTCAAAAAGGAAATAGAATACATAAATATTAATATCCCAGGTTGTGGTGGGTTTAAATTGAAGGATATTAGCCATTTTAAATTTGACAATAACATAGTCTACTCTGCTGGTAATGACAACTTGAAAGTGAATGGCATTGCATTCATGGTCAAAAAGATCTACCCTGAAGTATAATGCTGTCAGAGATAGGATAATACCCATACTCATACAAAGAGGACCTGTTCGTCTTCTATTATTCAAATTTACACTTTGTTTTTATTGTTATGTGCCTTTGAATCACCTGCGACCCACAGTAACCCTATGTACAGCAACTCTGAAGCCTGCAATGCTCTGAGTCAGTCTCGCTGATTCTGCTACATCAACCCCCATTGCCCCAGTTACTGTATCAAACTATCTCATTCATCTCCTGCACTGTCCCTCCACCCTAACGAGCATGGTGTCCTTTGCTAAGGAATGGCCTCTCCTGGATGTGTGCCCCAAGTATGTCAGACAGTGCTTCAAAACCCTAGCCTCCAAGAAGAGACTTGGTTTCACCCTCTGCAAGAGAGACCTATTTGTTTTCTTGGCAGTCCGTGGTATGTTCAAGACTCTTCTCTCTTTCTTTTCTTTCTTTCTTTCTTTCTTTCTTTCTTTCTTTCTTTCTTTCTTTCTTTCTTTCTTTCTTTCTTTCTTTCTTTCTTTCTTCCTTCC
>NW_006399775.1:4337598-4339141 GCF_000299155.1 Elephantulus edwardii
CTTTCTTTTCTTTCTTTCTTTCTTTCTTTCTTTCTTTCTTTCTTTCTTTCTTTCTTTCTTTCTTTCTTTCTTTCTTTCTTTCTTTCTTTCTTTCTTCCTTCCTTCCTTCCTTCCTTCCTTCCTTCCTTCCTTCCTTCCTTCCTTCCTTCCTGTTTCTGCCTGTGTTCAGAAATGGAATATTTCTGGGTTGGTTTTCCCCCCCCACTAGTTTATTTACAGAATTCTAACACAAATTTTATCAAATTCTTTCAATTTCCCTTGCCCATCCCCCTCAAATTGTACAACCCAATGATTAATCTCCT
This sequence comes from Elephantulus edwardii, assembly GCF_000299155.1. Classification (NCBI taxonomy): domain Eukaryota; kingdom Metazoa; phylum Chordata; class Mammalia; order Macroscelidea; family Macroscelididae; genus Elephantulus; species Elephantulus edwardii. Next base: position 4,337,901 of record NW_006399775.1, read on the forward strand.
CTTCCCCCTGTACATCCCTCTGCTTCCAGCCTCTCGCACCCATCCTGGATCCTTATACTCATTCTACAATATCCTTGTGGGACTGAGTTAGTTCACTCCGCATAATGCTCTCCAGTCCCTCCCAAGCTAGGTAATAATCTGCAAAGTTATTGCTCCTGCATGCTGCATAGTATTCCATTGTGTGAATGTGCCATAATTTCTCAATCCGTTCATTTGTGGTTGGCCATTTGGGCTGTTTCCATATTCTTGTGATGGTGGCAATGCTGCTATGAACATTGGTGGACAAATCTCCGTTTGTGCCTCAGTTCTCATATGCTCAGGGTATATTCCAAGTAGTGGAATAGCTCGGTCATATGGAATTTCTATGTTCAGCCTTTTGAAGAAGTGCCAAACTGTCTTCCAGAATGGTGGCACCATTTTGCAATCCCACCAACAATGTATGAGTTCCTTTTCTGCCCCATCCTCTCCAGCATCTATTACTTGTTGCCCTGTTAAACTTTACCACTCTTACTGGAGTGAGATGGTACCTCATTGTGGTTTTGATTTGCATCTCTGTTATTGCCAGTGATTTGGAGCATTTCTTCACATGTTTGTTTGCCATTCTAATATCTTCCTCTGTGAAAATTCTTTCCACATCTTTTGCCCATTTTGTAATTGAGTTATCAGTCTTTTTCTTATGGAGGCCTACGAGTATTCACAAACCAAATGCATAAGTTCTTCTTCTATCACCCTTAGTCATTATCCAGCTCTCTGCTGCATAGCAAATAATAGCAAAGATGACAGTCTAGATTAGGTGCACCTTAGTCTCTAGACTGGCATCATTGTTTTCAGTACTCTGGAGAGGTCTCTGACAGCAGATTTTCCCAGTTTAATTGGTCTTTTGATTTCCTAACAGCTGGTGCCAAGGGTGTTGATTGTGGAGCCAAGCAAGCTATAATTGTTATCAATATCAATCTCTTCTCCATCTACAGTGGTGCTGTCAATTGGCCCAGTGTTGGGAAATTTTGTATCGGGTCCTCCTTAGTTTCTGCAAGCAAGGTTGTGTCATCTGCATTCATTTATATACTGACCACTAAAGTCAAAGATGAAGAAATGGAGGATTTCTACCAATTTACCAAGTCTGGAATGAATTGAATATGCAATTAAAAATGCATTAATAATAACTAGAGATTTCTGGTGGCTCAGGGGTAAGAGATAGACAGGGGTGTGTCCTATCTCCATTGCTTTTCAACCTGTATGCA
>NW_006399775.1:4339864-4341448 GCF_000299155.1 Elephantulus edwardii
GTACCATGGACTTCTAAGAAAACAAACAGATTCATCTTGGAGAGGGTTAAACCAGGTTGCTCTTTGGAGGCAAGGATTCTGGGGCTTCATCTGACATATTTGGGACATGTTGTAAGGAGGGACCGGTCCTTGGAGAGGGACATCATGCTTGGTAGGGTGGAGGGACAGCGCCGGAGGGGAAGGCTCTCTATGAGGTAGATTTATTCAGTGACTGGGGTAATCGGGATGGGTGTGTCAGAGGCAGTGCAATTGGCCCAGGACAGAGCAGAGTTTAGGGTTGTTGTACATAGAGTCGCTATGAGTGGCAAACTACTCAACGGCACATAACAACAACAACAATAGGGGTAAATAATTGTGCTGTCAACCAAAGGTAGTTAGTCTGAATCAATCAAGTAATTCACAAGAGAAAGATGGGCAATCTTCTCTCACATGATTCACTGCCTCTGAAAATCTGCTGAGAGTCAGTGATGGGTTGTTTCTGACTCAACAGCACAACATCACCACAGCAACAATAATAACCAGTCAGTGAAGTTTAAAATTTGTAAACATGGAAGGACTGAAGGTAGAAAATGGAACTTAACGTCATATAAATGAGGCAAAAAAGCCCATGATCTTATTCTATATGATTAACGATTCATTACAAATATATATTATTTTAAAAAAAATAACATATATGGCAGTTGTTCACACAGTCATCATCTGATGAAACTACTTCTATGAAAAGAGATGGTGGTGGTGGGGGGGAAATCAATATTATCACTCAGGACTGAGACACAATATGGAACAGACCATAAACTTCTCATATGATGCTTCAAATTGAAGGTGAAAAACAATTAAAACAAATATACAAAAGTAAGAACTTGACTTCAAATATAAGCTATCCAATTTTAGAAACCACCATAAAATGAACTTGATTAAATAAAAACTAATAACTCAGGCCATATAACATCATACATGAAAAAGTAAAGACCAAAATAAATATCACAGAAGATTCTGAAATTTGCTCTGTTCTTGTTTGGTGTGAAAGAGCTAAACCAACCCATAGCTGACCCTCCAGTGAGTTTTCAAAGACTCTAAACCAGATAGATTGGCACAGTTACTGCTGCAATGGGCTCTAGTGTGTCATGAAGTCTGAAGATGGCACAGGATAGGACAGGTGGATCTTGACTGAAAACAGGTAATTCTAAGAAGAAGTTAAAGTTTGTTTTCTTGATTATGCAGAGGCATTCTACTATGGGAATCCTAATAAATTAGCATAACACTGCGAAGAATAAAACTTTCAGAATCCTTAATTTTGAATACAGGGACTCTTTACATACACCAAGAAATAATTGTTCAAATAGAGCAAGGAGAAGCTACATAGTTTAAAATCAGAAAATACGTTTTGTATCCTTTCATTGTATTTATTCAGGCTGTATACTCAGAAAGTAATTAGTGAAATTGAACTGTATGAAGAATGTGCATCAGGATTGGAGGAATCAATGACCAATATTATTCATATAACACAGCCTTGCTTATTCAAAATGAAGAGAGCATGAAGCACTTATTCAAAGATCAAAGACTTTAGTCCTCAGCATGAATTAT
>NW_006399775.1:4342075-4354593 GCF_000299155.1 Elephantulus edwardii
TGAACAATCTCAATCTCTTCACCATCCATCCTGATGCTGCCAATTGGTCCAGTGATGAGAATCTTTGTCTTTTTGATATTGAGCCTCTGTCCATATTGAAGGCTGCAGTCCTTGACCCTCAGCAGCAAGCACTTCAGTTCCTCCTCAGTTTCAGGATGCAGGGTTGTGTCATCTGCATAACGCAGATTGTTGATACATCTTCCATCAATCCTGATGCCACATTTCTCCTCATAGAGCCCAGCCTCCCGGATGATCTGTTCTGCAGAGAGATTGAAAAAGTATGGAGACAGAACACATCCCTGGTGTACACCTTTCTCAATTTTGAACCATGCAGTGTTTCCTTGCTCTGCATAATCAAGTATTCTGGGATTCTCATTCTTCTCAGAGTCAGCCACAGTTTGTTGTGATCCACATAGTCAAATGCCCTTACAGCACTGAAGGACAAAGAACTTGTGAATGGGTGACACTAGAGGACATTTTGCTGAGTGAAATATCTCAGTCACAAAAAGAAATACTGTATAATGCTACTGTTATAAAAAACAAGACTGACATGGGGGTTAGGGGGAACTAAGAAAAGGGGGGATAAATAATGTACATGGCATTGAAACAGATGAGGGAGAGAACTGTACAAAAGAATATTGGATTAGGTATTATTGGCATGATAAAGAGTCCAGAATAAGAGATCCATAGTAAAGCAGACTGGGGGCTGGACTATATAACAATAAAAAAAAAAAAGTGAACTGGAGGGAGGGACAGGTAGAAAAATGTAGAACAGTGAATAGATGGGAAAACCAAGTTTCCTATACACTTTTATTAAAATCTCAATTTACAAAAAAGAATATTGAATATACTGTAGACACACATACACATATATTGTTGTTGTTATTGTTATTTGTCATCGAGTCACCTGCAACTCTTAAAGACCCTATGCACAACAGCCCTAAACCCTGCTCTATCCCTTGCTAATCTTATTGTCTCTGACACACCTACATCCATTACCCCAGTGACAGAATCAATCCACCTCAACAAGGGTCTTCCTTTCCTGTGCTGTCCCTCCACCTTCCCAAGCATCATATATATTTGGACTGCCATATAAACAACAAATGGAAGAAGTCCAGCCAAAATACTCCCTAGAGGCAAGAATATAGTGAGACTTAGTCTTACCTACTTTGATCATTTTATTAGGAGAGACCTCTCCCTGGAAAAGAGCATCATGTTTGGAAGTGTGAAGGGTGAGTGAAGGAGAGAAAGGTGTCCAATGAGATAGACTGATAAAGTGATTTCAAGAATGGACTTAAGCACAGTAGAGATTATGAAGATTGTGCAGAAATGGGCAAGGTTTCTGTCTGTTGTTCTTGGGATTATTATGCATCAGAGTCAACTCAACTGCACCAAACAACAGGAAGGGCAGTGGTTATGACATTCATCTTCTTTTATGTTTTGCCTGGCTTGTGGTCAGAGTTCGTAAACGATTTGTGAAATAAATGATAATATGAATGAAATTTGCTTTAATGACGTAAAGGGAGGATTCATTTTTCTGTAAAATAATTTGATTCTTGGGATTTTTAATTCACTTTTCTACTTATTGGAAAATGCTTTTAAAAAATATATGTAAGGTTGTTTAATGGATAGTAGCATTTCTGAAAAGCATAAACTCTAGGTAAAAGGGGAGGAATGATTTATTTCCCCCAACTTCAAAAGCTAATTTATAAGATTTGTTTATCACTGCTCTTATGTTCTCTAGAAAATGAGGACTCCTGAAATTTTCCTCCAGTACTTGGGGTTCCCTCACAATTATTCTAAAATTTAAAACTGGGTGCTCTTAGACCAGTTTATTAATTAATACTCAAATTCTCAAAAATCTCCTCAATTAATTTATTTTTAAAAATTTAGAAGCAATAACATTACCTCCATTGGTAGAAGTGAAAAGGCTATGTTGTGGGGGTTTTTTTTGTTTTGTTATAGTTTTTTAAGCTTGTTATGAGCTATAATCATACTGTGAGTTTGCCAGAGAAAGGCACTGCTCATAAAATTTGCAACTTCTCTTCTCTGCTCTAGTGTTTGAGCTGGAAGGCACGTTGACTGGGACTCCTGTCCATGTCTGCTTAAATAAGCACATTAATCTTACTTCCCCCAAAGCTTGTGATAGCTATTTATTTGCTGTGATGTGATTGCTTTAGTTGGTTGGGTACCCTGTGTGAGATAAAATCAGGACAGCTTGACAATTCGTCTCACTGGAGTCCAATGTACTTCATTAGATTGAGTTTCCACAACCAAGCTGATTTTCTTTGTGAGACTTGCACTTTTCTGACATGTTTTAAGTTCTATCTTATCCATTTTCAAGAGAGAAAATTCAACTCATTTCTTGCTCATTATACCTGCCAACACTCCCCTCTCTAAACTTTTCAAGAGAGAGTATCATGAATTTTTTTATTTTTTTTTGCTAGGTTACTTACATAATTCATCATCTATGCTTTCCCACAACTCTCTAAGATGACTATCCTCACTATCCCAATACATGCTTATAGTTAGTTAAATGGGAGAGCAAGCATCTGATTTCAGCTGTATGTAATTCCCAAGCTGATGTTCTTCCCAAGGTACTTGTGCCTCCTAGGAGAGCTCTGGTAGAATAATCTGTAGGGAGTTGCATTTTTTATTCAAAGGTGGCACCACTCTTGTGTTTTAAAATAATAAGCAGCAACTTGGGAGAAATATGGGCAATCTCTTCTACAATTTACCATCTTAGAAACTCCACAGAGGTTCAGCTATGAGTTGGTTCTGAATAAATGGCAATGGAAGATGGAGGGGATGTGCAAAAGAACCTTCTAGAAAAGAAAGAAGATATATTGCTTTGATATTTAGAGAACAACATGAAAATTTTTCTCTATTTATTCCCATGAGCAGCTTTTGAATGAACTAATTCACTAGGTGAAGATCACCTAGACAAAACAGAGGAAAATTTTGTTCCAACATAGCATGGGAGGCTTTATAACCAGTGTGTGCTGCATAGTATATAGGATGGTGCACACATCTTGGTGTAAGATAACATCAACGAGACTTGAATGTCTGCTGTCATATTTAATGCCTGCTTAATATCTCAAGATTGTTTATATATAAAACAGCGATTATACTACTTTCTTCCCTTTTACAAATAAGAATTCATGACATAGCAAATGCAATTTCTCTTCCCTAATTTGTTGAGACAAAGGATATCCAATCTCCTCTTTTGACTGAAATACAACTATTTCTTCAATAATTAAACATTTCACTCATTTTTATATTATTGTGCATATTTGTCCGTTTCTCCCAAATCATTAAATAGGACCATATAAGCACTTGGAATTCATTTGGTAAAAGCAAAAGTTCAAGGATACTGTTGTTATTGTTGTTGTTGTTAAGTGCCTTTAAAATACATACAACTCGTGACCCTATGAACAACAGATTTGAATCCTGCCCTTTTCTTGCACTATCCTTATCCTCTCTGACATACTTGAGCCCACTGCTACAGACACTGCACCAATACAACTTTCTCTGAGGGTCTTCCTCTCCTTTGCTGACCTTTCTCCTTTCCAAGCATGATGCCCCTCTCCAAAGAACAGCCTCTCCTAACAATACAACCGAAGTATGTAAGAAGAATCTTCATCATCCTTGTCTTTAAGAAACACTTTTGTTGCACTTTCTCCACAATATATATGCTTTTTTTGAAGTCTATTCAACCCTCCTTTCTAACACCACAACTTAGATATTGATTCTTCTTCTGTTATCTGTAGTCATTGTCCAGCTTTCAAATATATAGTGGGTGATTGAAGCAGACCTTAGTCTTTAACCTGAAATCATTACTCTTCTGGGACGTTTGAGAGGTCCTTGACAGCACACTTTCCAAATGCTATAAATCTCCAGAAATTCTGACTACTGGTACCAAAGGTGTTGACTATAGATCAAAGTAAGATAAAATCATTGACAATTACCATCTTTTTCTCCATCTATCATGATGCTGGCTATTGGCCTGGTGGTGAGGATTTTTGTTTTCTTGATGTTGAGGTGCAATTCATACTGAAGGGTGTAGTCCTTGATCCTTGGCAGTATGTGCCTCAAGTCCTCTGCTTTCAGCAGGCAAGATTGTGTCATCTTACACAATGCAGATCGTTGATCAATATCCGTCCGATCCTGATGCCACACTCTTCTTTATTGTCCAGCTTCTCTAATAATTTGTTCAGTATTCAGACTGAATATGGAGAAATAATACAGACCCGATGCAAACCTTTCCCAATTTCACAAGAAACTGTGGCTAACCTTGAGAAGAATGGGAATTATAAGATAATTATTTTTATGGAAAGTCTATACCTAGATCATGAAGGTGTCTGGGATACAAGAATGGTATTTTCTCAGTAGATAAAGCATAGAATAGCTACTGAATTGCAGGACCTGGAGAAATTTCTCTTTAAATGAAGTAATAGTAATCAAGAAAACAAAGATTCTGACCATGGGGCCAATTGGTAGCATCATGGTAGAGGGAGAAGGAAGAGATTAAGATTATTAACATTTATAGATTGCTTGGCTCCACAATCATCACTGTTGGTATCAGTATCCAGGAAACCAAAAGATTAATTACACTTGGGTAAATTGGCTGTCAGGGGCCTTTCCAGAGTACAGAGGAGCAATGATGTCAATCTAGACACCAAGGTGTGCCCAATCCAGGCCATAGTCTTCACAGTTATTTTCTATGCATCAGAGAGCTGGACAGTGATGAAGGATGACAAAAAAAAACAATCAACGTCTTTGAGTTGTGGTGCTGAAAAAGAGCATTGAATACATCAAGGACTGCTAAGAGAACAAATGTGTCCGTTCTGAAGAGAGTGAAACCAGGCTACTCCTTAGAGGCAAGGATTTTGGAGCTCTGATTGACATTCTTTGGGCACATTGCAAGGAGGGATCAGTCATTGGAGAGAGACATCATGCTTGGAAAGGTGGAGGGACAGAGTAAGAGAGGAAGACCCTGGATGATATGGATTAACTCAGTGACTAGGGTAACAGGGGTAGATATGTCAGAGACAATGAAATTAGATCAACATAGAGCAGAGTTCATAAGGTCACTATGCATCAGAGTTGACTTGACAGCATGTTAAAAAACAACAAACAAGGTTAAACATGATGTTAAGCATAATGTTGGGCAGGCCTGTACCATCTCCAAGATCCATTTGGTAACAGATCCTTGTTTGCTTTTCAGAAGCAAATGTTCAGACCTTCTTTTTTTTCCTAGTTTGTCTTAGTCTGAAACCTCTTTCAACATTATAGCAATGTGCACATTTCTTTTAACTGACAAATGGCAGGGAGTTCACAGAGTAGATTGGCTGGAAATATACCTGAACCTCTTGTATAGGAGGTGAAAATTGTACCACCGAACCACTAATTCCACCCCTGGTCTCTTGTTGCCTTTTCTATAGAAAGTTTTTGCATGAGTTTTTCTAACTAAAAAGTCTTAAGTAAGATTTAATTAAGCAACTATTTAAGCCAAAACTTTGTGTAGTATACTTGGGAAATGTGTTAATACCTTCTGTTTTCAATACAACATGTTTCTCAGTGAGACATTCAATAAATGTTAAACAACAATATTGATCTTTGGAATGTCAATTTTGAATTAGTACATTCAGGGCATTTGGGTGTGAGCGTATGTTTAAAAATATGAAAAGATTGAAATATGCAAGGTTGAATGGCCTGATTCTTTATAACCTTGCCTGTATTAAAAAGTTAAAATAGTTAAATGAATTTAGAAAAAAATAGCTGAAAGCAATGATGTTTTAGCAATACTTAAATGCTAATTTGTAATCTATATTTTGTTATATTCTGCTTACCTCTGAAAAGTATTTAAGGCAATTGAAATTATATTAGAGCTCTTTTTTTGAAGCAAATATATATGAAAATTGGAGAGTTGTCCCCACTGTGACATATCCAAAGGGCTATTTCTACAGTTGAAAATAAAACACTTTTAGCCTTTACAAAATTATTTGTATGGATCACTAACTTGGTTTGTTGAGTTAAAAAAATTTTAGACTTAGCTGAAATCAATCCTCTTTAGGATACGCATGGATAACTATGCAGATAAAATTCCCTTTGACCTAAACTTTGGCTTTAAAAATGTAGGCATTATTTCATACATAGAAAAGCAATTACCCAGTTGGCACAAGATTTTACTACGCTGTTAGTCTTGGCTAGATGCAAATACTTTGTTTTGCTTTTGATTAGGTTTTCAGCTGAGTTTTGTGAGGTTCTTAATCAGCTTTGCATTATCATAAAAATAATTTGTTCATGAATTTTCAACAGGGATGGTAGTAAAAAGCAATAAATTACGTAAGATTCAACTGAAGAATCAAAAAACAGTGAGATGAGAAGCGAAGGGAGATGTGTTCTCTTTAGTCCCCTCATTTCACAGAGAATGAAATGAATACCTTGACTTTTCAGAAAAGTGAGTTCTTGTTATGATCTTTATAACTCAAAGGTTAATTATTACCTTGTAAAAAAAACAAAAACAAAAACAAAAAAAATGAGTACCTTGTATCCATCGATCTTAAATATAAGGACAAATTAGATAGTTCTTACTTCCCACCATCCCCAAATCTCTTCTATTCACCTCATTCCTTCTTGACTACATCCCTCTTCCCTGAAGCCCAGTATCTTCATGCCTCAGATTCCAACCAAATGCTGCCTGGAGACCAGTTTCACTGTCTACCTCACAGGTCAGCTGTTTTCAAGTGTCTCCAGTTAGATCTCTCTATCATAATAGTCCTTCTGAGCTATTGGATAATAGACTAGGAGGCTAATCTTTGCCTACCTTCCACAGTCTCATTTATTCAACATAGCTAAATTATATTTTAAAGAAAAATTCTGAAGAGAATAAGACTTTAAGGAACAATGCTTTAAACCTGAGCAATTACTTTATACTATGGTAACTAACCTCAGATACTGTGGGATGATGTAAGGATAAAGTTTTTGTGAGTTTCACACTTTTCTCTTATTTTTAAATCTTGCTTTAAAATATGCTCATCTCAAGTGAAATACTTCTTTTATTATGTTGCTGTCCACAAATAAGTATTTACTTGGAAAAATGGAGCTAAACACTTAAAAACCGGAAGTGGTAAAATTAAAATCGTAAGACCTCCCAATGTGCGGTAATTTTAGTTTATGGAAAGTTTGCCACTTTTTTTAATTAGTAAGAAAACGTGTCAGTAAACCTCAGAAGATAGATAAAATAGAGAACAGATAAAAAGAACAATTATAGTTAAACAGCTCATTTATTTTTGTATTAAATTATATAAAAACTGTATGATTTTAGGCAATTTTGCACCTTGGTCTTCACATAACTCACTGATGCTGTATAATTTTTCTGTTATTTATATTTTAAAATATTAAATAAATACCAAAGCATTACCTATAGTATCAATACTTTTTAAATAATACCAAATGAGACTGACTTCTACTCCCTTTTTTCTTCCTTTCCATTTTATATATCTGTAGTGGACATTCAACAACAATCATTGTTACCAGTTTAATGCAGATACTTGGAAAGAAACATTTTCTTTTGCTTCTGAAATCTAAACCGAGAGACTAATCTAAAACATGGCAGGTATGGCATATGATCTGTCTCCACTGAGCAGTTTCTATTAACCATCGCTGCTTCCATTGCCAGCTGTGAACGATCATTCAGCAGGTTAAAATTAATATTTTATATTTGAAAGTCTCCTGGGTCAAGGCGGACTCGTCATTTTCTCTCCTCAAAGCACTTATCTATGTGCAGCCATATCTTCACGTTATCTCAATGCCAAGGAGCTGTTGCCAATAGTCATCCGCGCAAAGAAACTTATTTATTGCTCTCTGGCCCTGGTCTGTGTGTGGAAATGAATTTTAGTGTGGTGGTTTCAATGAGATTTGGAAAGGTGGCTCCAATAAGGTCAGCCAGACTGTATTTTGCTTCCTACTCCTCACCCCTTTTGGAGCTTCTATTATTCCTTCTGTGCTTGCCTCTTTGAGGGGTGCAAGCTCTGGGGAGATGTCTCAGTCCACTTCACCATTCCTCCCTTCCTTTATTTTCTATATAATTCACCATGTTCTGCTCTTTCCAGATCTGGGATGACTAGTAAGTGTTTTTGGCCAGAGCTGTGGATGCAGATGGGAGGTGTGAGGCACCCCAGGGAAACTGGTCTGAGCAGAGCTCTCATACCTCTGACTCTGGCACGGCGTCTTCTGGGCCGCGCTGAGGACAGCTTTGCTTAGTGTATAAAGAGGAAAAAACCGCAAAAGAATCTTAGAAAAAAAATTATCTTTAGCACATTGTAATTTTCATGTAGTGCCATAATGTTTTAAGCAAAAGATCAAAGAGATTAAAGAACATGGTTTGCATTTTTGTGCTAGTATTATGGTAAAACTAACTAAAAGATGAGTGTCTGATATACAATTTCAGTGCTTTCAATAAGTGTACCCTTGTCCAAAGATATAGAGAAATAGTGCTAAACAAATTGTTCTGCAAAATGTCTGTGTGCCTTCATTTAAAAGGTCATTGTAAGCCTTTTTCTAAGTCTATCCATATGCCTTTACCTTACTGCTTTTATTATTTGCAGTTTACCATTACATGAATATATCTAAATTAAGAAATAAAATAAGTAATCTCCTGGTGAACATTTAGTAGTTGTTGTTGCTGTTATTGTTATATGCTATCAAGTCTCCTGTGACCCATGGCGACCCTTAAATGCAGCAGTTCTTAACACTGCTCTGTTCCAAGCCAGTCTCATTAATTCTGACATACCAAGCCACATTGCCCAGTTACTATATCAATCTATCTCACTTGGGGTCTTCCTCTCTTGCGCTGTCCCTCCATGCTTCCGAGCATGGTGTCCTTCTCCAAGAACCAATCCTTCCTGGCCACCTGCCCAATGTTGTGAGATGGAGCTTCAAAATTTGAGCCTTCAAGGAGATACTTGGTTTCACCCTCTCCAAGACAGACTTATTTATTTTCTTGGCAATGAAACGTTCAAAAGTCTTCTCCAACACCATAAATTGAAGATATCAATTCTTCTGTTACCCTTATCATTGAACAGCTCTGTGATGCATAGCAAATAATTGTGAAGACCATGGCCTGGATCAGAAGCACCTTAGCCCCCAGACTGAAATTGTTGCCCTTTAGCACTCTGAAGAGGTCCCTGACAGCAGATTTTCCCAATGAAATTCATCTTTTGATTTCCTGACTGCTGGTGCGAAGAGTGTTGATTGTAGAACTGAGTAAGCTGTAACTTTATTTTTTATTAAATTTCAATGAACACTTACAGAGATTTTGGATTTCCATTCATTCACTGTTGACTTTTCTCCCTTTGCAACCCTCCCCCCCCCAAGTATACTCCACTCTGCAACCTTCATTCTGAACTCTTATGATAATGATAATGCCCTAAAATATATTGCTTTTGAACTGTTCTCTCCCTCATCGGTTTCAATACAGTATACATAATTCATCCAGTTTTTCTCGTTCTTACCCTAACCCTGATGTCAGTCCCATTCTACAGCAGTGACACTATGCAGTATTTGTCCTTTTGTGACTGAGATATTTCACTCAGCATAATGTCCTCAATGGTCACCGATTTTGAATCACATTGCTTGAGTTCATCGTTTTTTTAACAACCTCAATCTCTTCTCCATCTATCATAGAGCTGCCAATTGGTACAGTGGTGAGAATCTTTGTCTTCTTGATTTTGAGTTTCAATCCATATTGAAGACTAAATCTTTGACCTTCTGCAGCAAGTACTTCAGGTCTTCTTCAGTTTCAGCAAGCAAGGTTATGTCATCTGCATAACATGGGTTGTTGATGAGTCTTCTTCCAATCCTGATGCCACATTCCTCCTCATGAAGCCCTACTTCCCAAATGATCTGTTCTGCATATAGGCTGAAAAGGTATGGAGACAGGATGCATCCCTGACATACTTCTTACTTGATTTTGAACCATGAAGTGTTGTTTGGCTTTGTACTGAGCACTGCTTCCCGGTCCAAGTATAGGTTTAGTATAAGTATGATCAAGTGTTCTGGGATTCCCCTTTTCTTCAAAGTCACAATTTGTTGTGATCTAAACAGTCAAATGCTTTTACATAGTCAGTGAAACACAGATTGATATTCCTCTGGTACTCTTTGCTCTCTGCCAAGATCCATCTGATATTGGCAATAATGTCTCTCTCTCGCTCTCTCTTTCTGTATACACACACACACACACACACACACACACACACACACGTGACAGAATTGAAGTAAACAGACTTTTAAAGTATGTGTACCTATTTATAAATTTTTTTCGACTAAAACTAGTTGTCAGATTGCTACAATTACAGTTGTTAAATTGTATGTAAGGTAATATGTCTTTTCTTGCCTAAAATTTTCCCAAGTTTTACTAGTTGTCACACAGATTCATCTACTTCAGCATCTACCATGGATTTACCATTTATAAAAAATAGTATTGTCAGGGAAGGAGTGGGCAGGGAGGAAAATGTTCAATAATGAAATAATGGAAATGCAAAGTCTCTATAAACTTTCATTAAAATGTCAATTAAAACAAAAAACCTAGTATTGTCATTGTTGGTGTGTGCCTTTGAGTCAGAATGGACTAATAGCTGACCCTCCAGGGAATTTTCAGAGGCAGTAAATGCCATGGGAGGATATTGTCCATAGAAGTAGGATTACCACTGTTGTTATTTAAGTGCTGTTAAGTCAAATACAATTCATAGTGACCTTATGAACCACAGATATGAACCCTGTCCTGTCCTGTGTTATTTTGACACTTCCTGACACACTAGAGTCCATTGCAGCAGCCATCATGTCAATCTACCTGCTCGAGGGGCTTCTTCTCCTTCACTGACCCTCCACCTTTCAAAATATCATGTCCCTCTCCAAGGAATATGCCTGAAGTGAGGTGAAGCCTCATCATTCTTGCCTCTAAAGAGCACTCCAGCTGAACCCTCTCAAAGACAAATTTGTTTGGTTTTTTTGGCCATCCATGGGATGTTCAGTACTCTTTTCCAACATCACAGCTCATTAGATCACCAGAACTCAAGTATTGTCATTAGTTATATTAAAATTAAACATTTAAAATTCATCACACCTCCACCTATGAATTCCAGATTCCGCTGTGGTCTCTCATCCAGTTGATAAAATGTACAGTGAACAGAATTCTCGTATTGAGGTATAATTTGAAAGTAGATCAGAGATAACCTTTCTCTGTTCCAAGTCCTTTTCAAATAGTCCTGTTCAGGACATCGGACAATGAATACAGCTGCCAGAGGATGTATATATGAAACATGGGTAGCTTTGGGCTTATTTCCTGTTGTGGCTGAAGTAATAGCTTCTGAAATACACGGAGCTACTACTTGTTAGTTGAAAGGTGGGAAATATGGCAAAGTAAAAGTTGAAATGAAATATGATAGCATGGTTATATTTTGCTTGATCATCTGTTTAAGTTTTAGAAATGCTTTTTAAATTTTTCAATACATTTTTGACAGTGATAGGATGTAAAAGGTATGACTTTAATGAAAAAAAAAACACTAATGTAAAGTAAAATACGAAGGCCTAACATTTTGAAGCACAGGTTAACTGGAAGCAAATCTCAGAAAACGAGGGCTAGAATAGTTGCAAATACAATCACTGTCACTAAATTCTGTATATAGAAATTACAGAGTTGATCACATTTTGTTAGTGGTGTAGTGAATTAAGCATTGGGCTACTAACCAAGAGGTTCCAATCCATCAACCTCTCCATGAGCAAAAAGGTGAGATAGTCTGCTTCTCTAAAGATATACAACTTCACATACCCTAAAGGACAATTCTGCTTTTTTTATAACTACGAGTAAGAATTTATTCTAAGGCAATTGAGTTAATCTCAACAATAATAAAAATAAATCTTGAAGTACATACTCAGTACAGAGGCAAAAGCACGTATGAAAAGAATTCATACTTAAACTCAGAATGCCAACAATTTAATAAAAGAACTCAGGTGGCCTAGTCGGAGGAATTTGTGCTGCCAGCCAAAAGGCATAAAGTTCGAATCCACAATGGACTTAGTGGAAGAAAGATGGATAACCTCCTTTCATGAGAGTTACTGCCTCCAAAAACCTGCTGGAGGATCAGCTATTGGTTGTTAATCAAGGACCATAGAAACAACAACAGAATTGAATGCAACCTAAATTTCACATGATGTTCCCCTAATTTAACAGGGACTTCAGCAATGAAGAGAGACTATAATAAATCATGATGGTTTAAGGAGAAGTTGATGGAAATGATCATTCCATATTTATTTATCATAAAGTACAGATTTGAAGAAAATAAAGAAATTTTATTTAGAAATTTAAAAATTGTCACATTTTAAAAAAATTATGCAGAAAATTCCAATTATACAGGGTTACAAAGACCTTGGCCCCAAAACAGCTGATGAAATTCTTGAGTATGAATCAAAATTAACTTGTGTTGCCACAACACCATTTTTAAAAAGACTGACTG
>NW_006399775.1:4357454-4374553 GCF_000299155.1 Elephantulus edwardii
TCTGTTATCTAAATGTGTTCTGTTGTACATAGGGTTTTCAGAGGCCTGCTATTTCAGAAGTGGATGGCCAATCCTTCTTCCTAGTCTGTCTCAATGTGAATTACTCTCTCACTCTCAAACATTCTGAGAAAATAATACATTAAACAAATAATTCCTGCCCTCTAGTGAATTGTCTGGCAACCTAAAAACCCATCTAGTTGTTCAAATCCACCAGCAGCTCTGTAGGAGAAAGAGGAGCAATTTTCTCCTGTACAATTTATAACTCAGAAATTTAATGTAATATCAGCTGTGAATTGATTCTGACTTCTGGCAATGAGTTGAGTTGAGCTGAGCACAATAAATCTGTTTTTTTGAGGGAATGAAACTATTTACAAATTATACCTTTTAAATGGTTCTGTTGCTGTTATTGTTAGGTGCCTTCCATTCCACTTTGACCCACAGCAAATTTAAACAGTGCTAGATCCTGTGGCTTCCTCATAACCTCTATTATATTCAAACCCATTGTTGTAGTCAGTGTCAATTCACCTTGTTAGGGGCCTTCCTCTCTTTCTCTGATCCTCTACCATGTGATATCTTCTAGAGATTCATCCTTCAAGTCTGAAACATCTGAGAGGTCATGTTATCATTCTCAATTTTTGAAAGTATTTCGTGTGTACTTATAAGACATACTGTTATTTCCACAGTCCATTATACACTCATCACCAACATCACAATTCATGAACACCAATTTTTCCTTCAGTCTACCCTATTCATTGTCCAATTTCCACAATTGTATGAAGCAATTGAAAATATCAGGGCACACTTTAGACTTCAAACATATATTTTGCTATGATTCTGACCTCTTTGTTATCAGTATTACAATTACTCTAAAAGCAGACAATTTGTGAAAGAAGGTCCAAAGGTCAAAGTCATTGCCACGGATATGCTTTTGGTTTGTTGGTACAACTCCTTACCCACTATGTCAGACAAAGACCCATATAAGATGAGTTGACACAATGACTACAACAATAGGTTTGTTGTTGATATTATGTGCCATCAAATCAACTACTACTCATAATGACCCTATGAGTTGTTTACATAGCCTCCAATCTGAATGCCGCATTCGTCTTCCTAAAATCAAGCTTCTCAAATGATCTGTTCATCATATAGTGTTGGGGAATGTTGGGGAGGAAGGGAGGGCCTCTGGCCAGTACAGATTGCCTAAGCTCTGGATAAGGGCAAGCCTCCCAATGGCCTCTAATACGGGGTAGAGAAAGATCCTCTGAGTTTGGCTGTACCGTCTTGAAATAACTCACCACCTGGGAAGATGGCTGCCACATCTATTGGGCTGGGAGTGGTCCACACAAGGCTGAGGTTCTCCTAACCAATACACATGTCCCACATCTATGAGCCCACCCTATGCTGTCTTGCGATTTACATGCTTGTATATGAGTGCACTGCAGTCCCCAATAAAATTGAGCTGAATTGACTCTCTGATTGTCTCCCAGAGTGGTGTGTCTCCATCATGCTTACCCCCATCCGGGTGTTGCTGTTGGTTGCCAGCGAATGGACAGAAACAATATAGATTGAAAAGCCTTGGAGAAAGGATACAGCCCTGAAGCACATCTTTCCTTATTTTAGACTGTCCAGTATTGCTTCATTCTGTTTTAACAAGAGCTTCTTGGTCTAGGTATAAGACTGAGCATGGCAGAAATCATGACGATGGCACAGGATAGGGCAAAGTTTAGAGCTGTTGTTGTTCACAGGGTCACTATGAGTGATTACCGACTAGGTAGTATCTAATAATTACAAGATAATATAGGCCAAACATAACAGTACTATTGTATTATTTACCAGTATATTTTAATGTAAAATCAATACTCAAAGGGGTCAAGAGAAAACAGAACTTCTAGTGCAATCCAGAGGAGGAAATTAAGAAATTACTAATTTTATCATAGCAATCTTTTATGTGTTCTAATCTTTTAAAATCTCTAGACTCTTTGTCAATATAGTTTAAATATAAATTAAAGTTATGAAGACTCTGAGGTTGGAAATTTCACACTTTCACTTCTAAGTTACTTATGGTCTTTGTATGTATCACTCTATGAGAGCTTTAAGATGTCAGTGTTTATTAACTGGAGATTAATGAAACATACATATGAATTTTTAGAACTACACATCATGAAGTAATCTTAGAGATCTTAACCTCTAGGTATTTAACCTCTATTTCAGTAATATTTTTTGCAGCTTAGAAAGCTGAAGCATAGTGTTTTCCTTACTCATTGTCTAACTTTCAATTGAAAATAAAGTGGCATGAATCATGTGCACCTTAGTCTTTCAAGTGAAATCCTGGCTATTTAAAGAGATCCTTTGTCACAGATTTGCCCAATATAACACATTATTTGATTTTTTGACTACTGATGACATGAGCATTGATTGTGGTCCCAAATTAAATTATCCTTCATAACTTCAAACTTATCTTTGTTTATCATACTGTTGCTTGCTGGTCTGGTGGTGAACATATTTGTTTGCTTTCTGTTGAGATACAATTTATATTAAAGGTTTTGGTTCTTGATCTTCTTTAGGAAGTGCTTCAAGTTCTCTTCATTTTAAGCAAATAAAACTGCTATAGACACATGTTGTTGTTGTTAGGTGTTGTTGAGTTGACTCAAGAAGGACTCATAGTCCTTCTGAACATCAAATCTGAATCCTGTCTAATCCTGTGCCAACTTCACACTCCCTGACACACTTGAGCCAGTACTGTAGTCACTGTGTGAATCAGCCTGATTGCAGGTCTTCCTCTACTTCACCACCCCTCCACCTTCCCAAGCATAATGTCCCTCTCCAAGAAATAGCCTGTCCTAGCAACATGCCCAAAGTACGAAAAATGAAGTTTCACCATCCTTGCCTCCAAGAAACACTCTGACTTCACCTTCTCCAAGACATATTTGTTTGTTCTTCTGGCAGTTTATGGGATGTTCAGTACCCTCCTCCATCACCATAGCACAAACACATTAATTTTTTTTCTGTCATCTTCATTCACTTTCTAGCTCTGAGATGTATATCAAATGACTGACAACACTAGGGTCTGAATCAGGTACATCTTAGCCCTCAAACTCACATCATCACTTCTCAGTAATTTGGAGAGGTTCCTGATGGCAGACTTTTCCAGTATAATTTGTCTCTTGCTTTCCTGGCTGCTGGTATCAAGTGTATGATTCTGGATAAAAGTAAAAGGAAATTATTGACAGTGTCAATCTTTTCTCCATCTATCATGATGTCACCTATTGGCTCGGTGGTGACAATCTTTGTTTTCTAAATGTTGAGTTACAATCCATACTGAAGGCTGCAGTGTTTATCATTTGCAGCAAATGTTTCAAGTCCTCTTCACTTTCAGCAATCAAGTTTGTGTCATATGCATACTGAATGTTATTGTTGAGACTCCTTCCAATCTTGATGTCACATTCTTCTCCATGGTGTCCAGCTTCTTGAGCAATTTGTTCAGCCTGATATGCTTTTCTTAATTTTAAGCAATATAGTTTCCCCTTGTTCTATTTACAAAACAGCTTCTTGGTCAAGGTATAGCTTTTGCATCTGTTTAGTTACGTGTTCTGTGATTCCTGTTCAACTCTTCTTCTGTCATCCTTAGGCATTGTCGAGTTCCCATATTCATAGCAAGTGATTGAAAAGATCATGGCCTGAATCAGGCTCTCCTTAGTCTTCAAAATGATAACATTGCTCCTCAATAATTTGGAAAAGTCCCTGACTACAAACTTTTATTTAAAATGTATGGTTAAGAATTTTTTCTATGCTCCTTACTATCATTCCTTATTCTGTGTAAGCTCCATCAAACAAGCAAACAAAGAATAGAAACAGAAATGAAATATTTTCTTTAGTCAAGAGATGTCTTGTGAACCCTTATTATTGGTCCTACCTGGAAAGCTGTAGTTTGGGCACTGCTCAATATGATTAATTTCCTCTGTGCTTTATGAGTTAGCTTTGTGGTCCTATTGCTTCTCCACATTTAGAGATGATTGGCATGATTAACACCACCAAAGGAAATCTATTAAGCAGCCCATGCAGAAAAGTATTTAAAACTCCCTCTTGTTCTTTTTTCTAAGGCAATGAAAAAGTAGTGACAATATGTTTCGCAAGAATTTCAGATATTCAGAGCTTGTCGTGGTTACCACCCACAATATAAAGTGAACATACTGTAATGCCCTCAATAGTTTGAAATTTTCTTCTTGTTAATGATTTGGAAACACTAGTGTGTTTGAGAGGAGGAACAAGATAAGTGTTTCTACGGAGGCCTTCTTTGTTTTTTAGCTCTTGAAGGACACTAGTTAAGAATATTGGCCAAATACACTGCTAATAAGATTTTTCTCATAAGGACTTACCATCAGATTTCTGAAGACATACATTTTTACAGAAAGAGACTCCTGTCTTTCTTCTCTGGAGAAATTGGTGGATATGAGCCACTGACCTTTCAGTTCTCAGTTCAACTTGTCTGGCACTATGCCACCAGACTCTTTTAGTTAAGAAAAGAGATCTATTTTTAATCGAAAATGATGCATTGTTAAAATATTTCAAGGCTTTTAGTTTCACAAGAAAATATACAGTTTATATCTTGGGCCGAGTCTTCTGGAGAAATTAAATCAGTGAAGCAGATAGAGATTTATCTCAAGCAAACTATTCATGTGCTTGTAGACCCTGGGAAGTCTCTAGTCCATGGGTGAGATGTTTACCCAAAGGCCTCTCTCAAGTCATGATCTGAGAAACCCAAGATTTGTAGTTTAGAAGGTACAGTGCTGGTTGTAAAAAATGACAAATCTAAAAGAATGGTTAGATAATACCTCTATTTGAATAGATAAAAGGAAGGTCAATTTGAAATGAATAGGTGATCAGATATTAAATGTATTGCAAATAGAAGTCTGGAAAAGAACACACACTATAGATTAAATGGCTCTGGAGAAGGAAAAGAAAAGGGCAAAATCCACAAACAGAAGGTGAGTGAAGAATAGCAATATACAAGAAGAGTTTACTGAGACATTGTAATAATTTAATTACATCAAACAATGTTGATGGATACCTATGGATGATTGTCTGACAAAACTAATGTGGCTAGCAAATTTTACACAAATAAAATGATATTTTATATTAAAAATAGTAATAGTAAAAGATAGTAATTAAAAAAAACAAAGTTTTTCAGGTAAGATGGCAGATTGTTAGTTGCGGCAGTTGATGAATTTAAAATGGTCGGCGATATATATACACAATGCAAACCAGAGTTCTAAGAAGACTTCACCGACACTGGATCAGGGATATGGCCAGAATAAGATTTTTTGCATCTGACTTTAATCCTTTTATTTATATATTTTCACTTAGGAGAATCTTTTTTAGACCAGGAAAGATTATGTAAGACTGCATCACAAAGGATAACTACATTATTATGTAATTGCCACATTATATTTTTACTGATTTTCAGACCAAAGAACTACAGACAAGTTAACACACAGACTTAATCATCACACTTGTATTTTCTGTGAATTGTCACTGTGGTGGTGTGGTGTCAAATCAGAATTGACTCATAGCTGACCTTCAAGCAGTTTTTCTGAGACACAAAAGCAATGGGAGGAGATTGTCCATCTTTCTTCCGAGGAACAGCTGGTTTAGTCCACATTCCTTTGGAATCATGCACAATCATAGATTCTGTGATATGAATAATAAAAAGAAAAAAAAAATTACTACTTATAAAAAAAAAAAGAACAGGAAAACTTTGTGTACAAAACCTAATGTAACTAAAGTGTTTTCTTATTTATCACTGTTTTAGAGTGCGATTCAGAATTTTTTTTCCTCCAAGTTGTTTTTATTTTTAATCATTTGGTGTATGATTTTTTAAAAAAAGACAGTCTCAAGAGAGATTAATTTACTGAGATCAGGTAGGTACTTTGGGGTGTGTTTACATTGTTTCTTTTCCCCCTGAGAAAATTCCTGGTCCAAAAGCCAAATTCCCATTGCCATTAAATGTAAGGTTTTTTGTTGCAAGAAAATTCAGAGTGTCCTGAGAATCAGGGCTTAAGTAGAAATAAAACCAGTTTGAAGTGGAACTTGAATAGAAATCCTTCTAGAACAGAGAACTCTAGAAATAGGCTACTTATTCTGCCTCTCACACACTACACTACAAGTTTTGTTTAGATTTTTAAATTTTCCTTAAAATATCTCTGCTTCTTGATATATTGTTACTCATAACTCTGGGATAGTTTCTGTTACCAAGCCAGAGTTTTCTAACATGTTTGAATATTAGCTAATCCAGGGTCACATTTCCATCTATGGTCTAATTGTACCCATCTGAATTAGTGGAAATTGTACCAGGTATTCTCTATAGAGTATTCCAGGGGAATAATCATTTAAACTCTGGACATTGAAGAATATTTCTGTAGACAGAGATCGGTCAAACATACAATCAAAGTGCATTAATAATAATTAGTGACTGGAATGCAAAAATTGGGAACAAAGAAGAAGGATCAGTAGCTGGAAAACATGGACTTGGTGACAGAAATATGGCTGGAGACAGAATGATAGAATTTTGCACTATCAATGATTTAGTCATTGCAAATACTTTTTATAAGAAATATAAACACATGGATTTCACCTGATGGTATGCATAGGAATCAGATCAATTACATCTGTGGAAAGAATCACTGGAGAAGTTCAATATCAGCTGTGAAAACTAGTCGAGGTGCTGCTGATTGTGGAACAGACCATAAACTACTCATATACAAGTTCAAGCTGAAGCTGAGGAAAATTAAGTCAAAGCCACAGGAACCAAAATTTGACCTTTATTCTATACCACATTAATTTCATAACCATCTCAGGAATAGGTTTGAGGCCTTAAACACTAATGAGCAAAGACCAGATGAGGTGTGGTAGGATATCAAGAATATTATCCAGAGTGAATGAGTTATAAACACACAGGAGGAAGAAAAGACCAAGATGGATGTCAGAGGAGAATGTGACTATCACTAGAGAAGCCAAAGCAAGGGGACGAAGTCAAGATATAAAAGCTGAACAGACTATTTCAAAAGGCAGCTCGGGAAGACAAAGCAAAGTATCATAATGAAATGTGCAAAGAGCTGGAGTCAGAAAATCAAATGGGCCGAACTTGCTCAGCATTTCTTAAACAAAGAACAAATTCAAGTTTTAATAAAATAAAAGCCTTGAGTTTTAATAACTAATGGTGCTTTGGACAGAATATTAAATGATTTAGAAAGAATTAAAATAAGACGTAAAGAGTATACAGAGTCATTGTACCGTAAGGAATTGGTAGACACAGAAGAATTTGAAGAAACAACATATGAGCCTGTGGTGATGAAAAGAAGATGTTCAAACTGCTGTGAAAGAATTAGCAAAGAAAACAAGGCCCCAGGAGTTGATGACATACCATTTGACATACTTAAACAAACAGACTCTGCCCTGCATGTGTTCACCAAGTTGCGCCAAGAAATCTGGAGGACAACCACCTGGCTAACTGACTGGAAGAGATCTATATTTATTTCCATTCCAAAGAAAGGTGACCCAACAGAATGTGGAAATTATCAAAAAATATAATTAATACACCCTTGCAAGCAAGATTCTGCTGAACATTACCCAAAAATGACTGGAACAGCACATGAACAGAGAACTGCCTGAAGTGCAGGCTGGATTTAAAAGAGGCCATGGCACTAGAGATATTATAGCTAAAGTCAGATGGATCTTGGCTGGAAGCAGAGAGTACCAGAGGAATGTCTATTTGTGTTTCATTGACTATGCAAAGACATTTACTTGACTGTGTGGATCATAACAAACTGTGGCTGACTCTGAGAAGAAAGGGAATCCCAGACACTTGATTCTACTTATGTGAAATCTATATGTGGACTAGGAGCAATCATCTGAACGGGCAAGAAAACACTTTATGGTTAAAAATCTGGAAGGGTGTAAGCCAGGGATGCATCCTATCTCCAAACCTTTCAATCTATACGCAGAACAGTTTATGCAGGAGGCTGGGTTCTATGAGGAGAAATCATCAGAAATTATCAGAACTGGAAGAAGGCTCATTAACAATCTGTGTTATGCAGATGGCACAGCCCTGCTTGCTGAAACTGAGGAGGACTTGAAGCGCTTGCTGTGGAAAGTCAAGGACTTAAATATGGACTGAAGCACAACATTAAGAAAACAAAGATTCTTACCACATAAATGATGAAGAGATTGAGATTGTTAACGGCTTTAGTTTCCTTGGCTCTACAATCAACACACTTGGAACCAGCAGCCAGGAAATCAAAAGAAGAACTGCATTGTTGAAAATCTACTATCAGAGACCTCTCCTAAGTTTTAAACAGCAGCGATGTCAGTCTAGAGACTAACATGTGCCTGATCCAGGCCATAGTCTTTGCAATTATTTGTTAAGTATCAGAAAGCTAGAAAATGATTAGAGATGATAGAAGGAGAATTTCTGTCTTTGAGCTGTGGTGCTGGAGAAGAGTATTAAATATACCATGGATTGTTTAGAGAACAAACAGGTTCATCTTAAGGTGAGACCAGGCTGCTCCTTGGAGGCAAGGATTCTGAAGTTTTGTCTGACATACTTTGGACATATTGCAAGGAGTGCCTAGTTCTTTGAGAGGGTTGTCATTCTTGGAAGGGTGCAGTGACAGCACAAGGGAGGAATACCCTCAATGAGACAGATTGATCCAGTGACTGGGTTAATGGGGTACGTGTATCAAAGACAAAAAATTGGCATAGGACAGAACAGGATTTAGGGCTGTTATCCATAGGATCACTCTGAGTCACAGGCAACTGGACGACACATAACAACAATCCCATTCACATTATTCCTCAAGAAAGACAGAAGGCTAAATCAGAGACTTAAGGTATAAATATTTCTATGTGAGCAACAGTTGAGTAAGCATTTCTTTATAAGCTAGTTCATTAGACACATGGCATGCTTTCTTTTTCAGGCATTCTACTTTAGATTAATTTTTGTCCTAGCTGCTACACCAGAGATGGAAAGAAGTCAAAGCAAGGGGAAGAAATCAGGAAGTTCAGAAGCTGAACAGAAGATTTCAGAGAGCAACTCGGGAAGAGTCAGGAAATCAAAAGATGAATTGAACTGGGAAAATCTGCTCTCAGGAACCTCTTCAGAGAGCTAAAGAGCAACAAATTCAGTCTAGAAACTGAGGTGCTTCTGATCCAGGCCATGGTCTTAACGATTACTTGTTATGCATTGGCTAGCGGAACAAGGACTAAGGATGATAGAAGAAGGAGCAATGCCTTTGGGTTGTGGTGCTGGAAAAGAGCGTTGAACATACATTGGACACCCAAAGAACAAGTAGGCTTGACTTGGAGAAGGTGAAACCAAGTTTCTCCTTAGAGACGAGGATTTTGAAGCTCAGTCTCACATACATTGGACATGTTTCCAGGAGGGACCAGTCCTTAGAGAAGGACATCATCCTTGGGAGAGTAGAGGGACAGCGTAAGAGAGGAAGATCCTGGATGAGATGGATTAACTCAGTGATTGGCATAATTAGGGTTAAGTGTGTTAGAGACAGTAAGATTGGCTCAGGATAGAGCAGGCTTCAAAGTCATTGTGTATATGAGTTGCAGGCCTTTTGATGGCACATAACAACAATAGCTATGAAGTGGCCAAACACGTAGCATATTGATTGTCCTTTTAATTTTTCATATTGTTACCTACAAATGTTTTATTGTTCTCATATTGTGACTATTGGGAAGAATGGTATTTATTGAAAAATCTAGACAAGATCCCAGAGGAGGGCATACTTAGCTTTGAACATTTTAGTTATTTAAGAGATGACATTTTTTTTAAGTGCTAAGCTCATTACTTACTCAAAGAATTGTCTCTTTAGAGCTACATTGGTACCATGTATAAATATTATACATAGTGGTTTAAAACATACTTTATTAACAGTGCTATGTATCTAGGGAATTACCTGCCTAAAGGGTTCTAATTTTGGGAGAAATAAAATGTTCTCATGGTTTATGTCATAAACCAAGTGACTGCACAGAAAGTTTTTGTTGCTATTGTTGATGTTTCCTTCTGGCTACATTAAAAATATATAATGCTCCCTAATGTTAATTTATATATTGCCCCCACTTGTCTTTTGTCATTGCTAGCTTTCATCATTTATCCCAAACATTGATTCTACTTGCATAAATCTGTTTACTCTAACACCATGGTTACTGTTTCATAAACTATTGTTGTTGTTGTTATGTGCCATTGATTTGCTTGCAACTCATAGCAACCCTATGTACAACAGCCTTAAATCCTGCTCTATCCTGTGCCAATGTTATTGTCTAACACATCTACCCTCATTACCCCAGTCATTGATCAATCCATCTCATTGATGATCTTCTTCTCTTTCTCTGTCCTTCTATCCTTCCAAGCATGACATCCCTCTTCAGGGACTAGTTTCTCCTTGCATTATGCCCAAAATATGTCAAACAAAGCCTCAGAATTCTTGCCTCCAATAAGCAGCCTGGTCTCATCCTCTCTAGGATAGACCTGTTTGGTTTTCTAGCTGCCCACGGTATATTCAATACTCTTCTCCGGCACCACAGTTCAAAGACATCAATACTTTTTCCATCGTCTAGTGAGATAAAATATTTTTCTCCTTAAAGTCAAGTTAATTAGAGTTAAGAGAGTCATTGAATAAAACTAGGGCAAGCAATTCTTTTTGACAAGTGAGAAGGTGACTGTGAAGACCTCACCCTAGTAGGTTGCAGATGGAACCCTGGAGACTATGTCTCTGATGCACCCTGATATATGGCTCAGTTTAAGTAACTGTAAGGCAAGATTTTGAAGTTTCATCTCACATACTTAGGGCATGTTGCCAGGAGGGACCAGTCCTTGGAGAAGGACATCATGCTTGGAAAGATGGAGGCAAAGTACAAGAGAGGAACACCCTGGATGAGATGGACTTACTCAGTGACGGGGGTATTGTGGTAGGTGTATCAGAGACAATGAAATGGGCTCAGCATAGAGCACAGTTCAGAGCTGTTGTACATAAGGTCACTATGAGTCACAAGCAACTTCAATGGCCCATAACAACAACAACAACAACAAAGAATGTTTTGTAAAGGTGGCTATACTTAACAGGAATTTTTATTTTTCAATAGGATATTTGAGCAACTCAGTTCAGACTCAAAGAACAGAGAAATTATGAGATCAGAATGAGCTGACCTCCAGAAGGTCCACATGAGAGCCATGAGTGTTTCTTCTTCATTCTCTCCTATCACGTTTGGATTCCATGAGACTGCAGATAATTAACTGTTTTCTCTCTGTGTGAACAGAAGGTAAGAAAAGATCACCTTGAATCAGCTGCATTTGGAAGTTTATTACCCTGATTAGCTTGATAGGGGCCATCCACACCTTCTTGGACTTTTGTGTCCAAAAGAAAAAGGTTCTGTGCTTAACATACTTTGGGCCAAGTTCTCAATCTCCTCACACAGCCCATTCCTTAGGTCAGAGAGGTAGATCTTTGCAAGAGGAGTGGAGCTGGCTGAAGCATGACCAATGAGAGAATGAGAGAGAAAATAACTAGATTTCAGTCTGGAGACCAAGGTATGCCTTATCCAGGATCATGGTCTTTGCAATCACTTGCTATGCATGAGAATGCTGGGCTATGACCAAGGATGATAAAAGGAGAATTGATGTCTTTGAGCTGTGGTGCTGGAAAAGAGTATTGAATAAACCATGGACTTCTAAGTTCATCCTGGAGAGGGTGAAGCCAGACTGCTCCTTGGAAGCAAGTATTCTGAAGCTTCATCTGACATACTTTGGACATATTGCAAGGAGGGACCAGTCCTTGGAGAGGGACGTAATGCTTGGGAGAGTGGAGGGACACAGGAGAGGAAGACCCTTGATGAGATGGATTGATTCAATGACTGGGGTAATGGGGATAGTTGTGTAGGAGATAATAAGATTGGTACAGGACAGAGCAGGGTTTAGGGATGTTGTACATAGGGGCGCTATGAGTTGCAGGCAACTTGGCGGCACATAACAATAAAACAATATGGTAACTTATTTTTCAGATTATGTGAACTTCAGGTTTCACTAGAGAGCCTTGGTCAAGTAGTGGATGGAGAACTGCACTAAACCAAAAGTGGTGTCCTCTCTAATGATTCAAATCCACCCTCGCGGAGGTGGGGGAGAATGAATAATCTCCTCCCAAGCTATTTACAGTCTCCAAAAGACTGCTGGAGAGTCAGCTATGAGTCAATTCCACTCCATGATAAGTCTGGCTTTGACTTTTGGTTTCACCATTGCTTAGTTATGATATGTTGGGAAAACCAGTTTATCTTTAACCTAGGATTCTTATTTTTAAAATGAAGAACATCCATCCCTAACTTACAAGGTTGTCAGGAGACTTAAATTCATGGCACAATGCAAGGTACTATGCAAAGCACTTAAGATAGAAGTTGCTGATTCTTCTGATTCATTGGCTCTAAGGCCATGAAGAGACATCCTCTTCCTCTGGTGTATTTTCTTTACACTCAGAATTCTTTGTATTGCCAGACATCTGAAGAATAGAGTGTTTGTCTACTGTAAAGGAAATGAGGAGATCTTCTTGTCTCCAGAATGATGGCCCCTGGCTAGGCATCATCGCTATGGAGGGCTCTTGTCTCCTACTGACCAAGAGTGACCATGATACCTCAGTGGGTTCACAAGAACAAAGCTTTATTCTGCAGAGACCACTCGTGTGTGGAAACTGAGAGGGACCAAGCAATGCTAGCCTCTGTCTCTCTGAACAAAGGATTTGATAAAGCTTATAAAGATTTCTGGGTGGGAAAAGACAACGTGTTTATTCATTATGATCCAAGGAGTGGCAGGGAAAAGGTGAAAAGTTCAATATCCCAGGATGCAAAATAACTCTCTTCTAGTGTACTGGGTATTTGCAAAGGCTTGTGAATTAAATGTAGCATGTTTCTTACTTCTTCAGGTTCAACACTGCAAGACATCAGGTGTCTTGAGTGAATGAGCAGATATGAAGATCCTGTTGTCTCCTCTCTCTGATGTGACTAATAGGAGAGCTGGTGGGAGATGGGAATAGGGAGGGTTTTTGGTGACACCCTCTGAGACACTTCAAGTTTCTCTTTAGAGTTGAAGCTCTCCACTGATTCGGCTGAAAAATCATTCCGTGATCCCTCTTGCAGGGACCTAGCATGCTTGAGAAGCTGATTTAAGGTGATTATGGAGCATGGGGGGAGGGTTGGGCAGGAAGAAAAGTGCAACAATGAATGAATGGAAATCCAAAGTCTCTGTAAACTTTCATTAAAATAAGTTTAAAATAGAAAAAAAGAAAACAAACACACATACACACACAGAGAGAGAGAGAGAGAGAGACCAACTTACAGAGAATTACTGTATTTAGCCTTGGCCTCACAATGTATGGCTGTTAGCTTTACAGAGTCACTGGTATTTTCTTGCTCCTTTACTTTTACTGACAAAATTCCATGATATGATATCTCTTTGGGTAGGTTATGAGGTCGTGCCAGCCTCCTTATCTGTCTCAATTTGACCTGTTTTTAATTGAAGATTTCAGCCAGCACTTACAAGAAAGTTATAAGTCTCATGTAAAGTTCAGCTATGATCATTGAACCAGGGAGTCCAATAAATATTTTGGATTAAGACATTAGAGAAGGAAAACAGAACTATTTTCTCTAGAATGTTCCTTTTTCGTATATATCCTGTGAGTTTATGATGAAGATAAACATTCTTGTCTTTATCTACTTTATTCACTTTCATGATCAAAGGCATGGTGATTAACTTCAATGAAATACTGATACTTTGTTTTGAAATCTTAAAGTGTCACATGATTAAAATAGTGTGTATATCCAATATTTACATTTCTTTGTATCATTTACCTCCTCAGTTATTTTCTGACAGGTTTTTGTTGGTTTGGTTTTTGGGTTTTTGTTGTTGTTCTTTTCACTTTTTCAGGCACTTTGAATTATACTCCAGTTTCCTAAGTCACTGTCGAAAGGTGGAGCCAAGGAAAATGGATACAGTCCAGTAAACAAAAAGAATGCTGGTGTGGGATTAAAAAACTGCCTTTGGTAGGTCTGACTGACAGAAATTGCTCAGATTTAGAAAAATATAATAAATCATAATGACCATACCAGTGCTCTATTGTCAGAACTATACTGAGTTAGAATGGCATTCCTTTGATCTTGTATACTGGAAAAGCTAAAATGCAGAAGGTCCTGCTGCCTGCCAGAGACAGAGGTTCCTCTCAGAAATCTGTGCCCAGCACATTGCCTATCAAAGTGACCTCTTACACTCTTATTTTTCTTTTTTTGTCATTCTTGATTTGATCTGAGAGGTGAAGCTAATGAAACAGCTAATGGCAAGAAGAAATTCACCTACACAATAATATTGTTGTTTTGTGCCATTGAGTCAGAACATACTCATAAGTGACAACTCTTTGATAGCCTCTCTCCAGAGGGTTACTGTAAGTTGCAATAAAAAGAAATTTCCACATCTTTCTTCCCTAGAGCAGCCGGTGGATTCAAACTGTTTGCCTTCAGGTTGGCAGCACAACTTGTTGTTACAAGGGCACCAGAGCTCCCTACACATTAATACCAAGTAATGATAGCATGATACTGTTATGAACAAGCCACACAACGGCATATAGCAAAAACAACAACTGTTATGAAGCCCTTGTTTTGAATGTTTCTCATTTAATCTTTGCCACAATCCTAGGAGAAAATATTAAAGCCCAAAAATGACAGATGGAAACCATTAGCCACCTGGACAATTTTTGTTTGATGCCAAATATTTAGATGGGTAATGTATCTAGGAAAGTGTTACAATTGTTTACACTGAAAGCAATTTGGTACCTGTTCATGACTGCTTCAAAAGTTTTGCTATCTCGGATTTCTGAGGTTGCATATTTTATGTCCTGCTTCTTTTCATAAAGGATTGGCAGTAGCTTGAAAAATATCAAGCAATTCAACATGTCATAATAAGTAGGGAAGGGGCAGAGAGCATCATGGAGAAGGGTCAAAATGTAATAAACAGAGGGATAATGTTAATGCATAAAAGCATAGGCTTTAAATTCCTGGAGTGAAAATCAGCTCTACCTCTACAGAGAGAAATCCAGTCAGTTTCAAGATTCTGTGTTCAATTGGATTAGGGCATAGTCTCTATCAAACAGAGCTTCCTCTTACCTCTCTCTCTCCCCCCCTCTTTTCCTCCCTCCCTCCCTCCCTGCCTCACTCCCTCTCTTTCTTTCTCTCCCCTCATAAATGACTCTCCATTGGATTTCTGAAGCTGGAAATCACATGGTAAAAGATTGCCCGCCGATCTTTCTCCCACAGAGCTACTGGTGAATTCTCTAGTAATCACTAAAGGAGTTAACAGCCATTAAGTTAATAGCATAGCTACCTATGGATTATGCCACCAAGGTTCCCTCTTATTCTAATAGGTAAGAGAATTCCTTCTGTGTGTTCGGCAAAAGGCTATAGTGTGAACTTGAAAGATTACATTCTCTTAAATATTATTGTTGTTGGCCAACTGACTGGAAGAGATCTATATTTGTTCCCATCCCAAAGAAGAGTGATCCAACAGAGTGTGGAAACTATAGAACAATATCATTAATTTCACATGCAAGCAAGATTCTACAGAAGATCATCCAAAAAACATCAGCAGAGAACTGCCAGAAGCCAGGCTGGGTTTAGAAGGGGTCATGGTACTAGGGATATTGTAGCTGATGTTAGATGGATATTAGCTGAAAGCAGAGAATACCAGAAGAATGTCTATCTGTGTTTCATTGACTATGCAAAGGCATTTGACTGTGTGGATCATAACAAACTGTGGCTGACTCTGAGAAGAATGGGAATCCCAGAACACCTGATCCTGCTAATTTGAAACCGATACTTGGACCAAGAGGCAGTTGTCAGAACAGAGCAAGGAAACACTGCATGGTTCAAAATTGGGAAGAGCATGCGCCAGGGATGTGTCCTGTCTCCATATCTTTTCAAAATGTATGCAGAACAGATTATCTGAGAGGCTGGGCTCTATGAGGAAGAATGTGGGGTCAAGATTGGTGGAAGATCTATCAACAATCTGCGATATGCAGATGCCACAACCATGCTTGCTGAAACTGCAGGGACCTGAAGCGCTTGCTTCAAGGACTGCAGCCTCCAATATGGATTGAGGCTCAATGTCAAGAAGACAAACATTCTTACCACTGGGCTAATTGGAAGCATCAGGAAGGATGATGAAGAGATTGAGATTGTTCACAGCTTTAGTTTGCTTGGCTCCACAGTCAACACGCTCAGCAGCAGTAGCCAGGAAATTAAAAGATGTATTGCAATGGGAAAGTCTGCTGTTAGGGACCTCTCCAAAGTACCGAAGAGCAATGTTGTCTCTCTGGAGACTAAGGTGCATCTGATACAGGCCATGGTCTTCGCAATCACTTGTTATGCCTCAGAGAGTTGGACAATGACTAAGGAGAATAGAAGGAGAATTGATGCCTTTGAGCTGTGGTGCTGGAGAAGAGTATTGAGAATACCATGGACTGCTAGGAAAACAAACAGATTCATCCTGGAAAGCCTCAAACCGGGCGGCTCTTTGGTGGCAAGGAAACTGAGGCTCCATCTAACATACTTTGGACAACTTCTAAAGAGGGACCTATCCTTGGACGGGGACATCATGCTTGGTAGGTTGGAGGGACAATGCAGGAGGGGAAGGCCCTCTATGAGGTGGTTTGATTCAGTGACTGGGGTAATTGGGATGGGTGTATCAGAGATGGTGCAATTGGCACAGGACAGAGCAGAGTTTAGGGCTGTTGTATACAGGGTCACTATGAGTCGCTTGTGACTCATAGAGACCCTATGTACAAGAGCCCTAAACACTGTTCTACCCTGTGCCAGTCTCTCCGTCTCAGACACACTCATTCCCACCATTCCACTCACAGAATCAATCTATCTCATCAAAGGTCTTCCTCTCCTGCACTGTCCCTCCACTCTCCAAACATGATGTTCTTCTCCAAGAATCAGTCCCTCCTTGCAAAATGCCCAAAGTATGTAAGATGAAGCTTCAGAATCCTTGACTCCAAGGA
>NW_006399775.1:4380161-4381532 GCF_000299155.1 Elephantulus edwardii
CAGAGTCAGCCACAGCTTGTGATCCACACAGTCAAAAGCCTTTGCGGAAAAAAAGAAAGAAAGAAAAAAAAAAGCCTTTGCGTAGTCAATGAAGCACAGATAGACATTCTTCTGATATTCTCTGCTTTCTGCCAAGATCCATCTAACATTAGCTATAATATCCCTAGTACCAAGACCTCTTCTAAATCAAGTCTGCACATCTGGCAGTTCTCTGTTGACATATTGTTACAAACATTTTTGCATAATTTTCAGAAGAATCTTGCTTGCATGTGATATTAATGATATTGTCAAATAATTTCCACACTCTGTAGGGTCACCTTTCTTTGGAATGGGAACAAATATCAATCCCTTCCAGTCAGTTGGCCAGTTGGCTGTCCTCCGGATTTCCTGGCACAACATAGTGAGCACATCCAGGGCAGGGTCTGTTTGTTGAAATTAATCAATTGGTATGCTGTCCACTCCTGGAGCCTTGTTTTTTTGCCAATTCCTTCAGAGCAACTTGAACTTCCTCCTTCATCACCATAGGCTTTTGTTCATGTTATTTCATGAAATTCTTTTGTGTCAGCCAATTCCTTCTGATACAGTGACTATGTGTACTCCTTCCATCTTCTTTTGATACTTCCTGGATCATTCAACATTCTACCCAAGCTATCTTTAAGTATTGCCACCCGTGGCTTGAATTCATTTCTCAGTGCCTTCAGCTTAAGAAACGCTGAGCGAGTCTGGCCTTTTTGATTTTCTGTCTCCAGCTCTTTGGACATTTCATCATAGTATCTTGCTTTGTCGTGCCCAGCTGCCTTTTAAATTTTCTGTTCAGCTCTTTGATTTCTTGATTTCTTCCTTTAGCTTTGGCTCCTCGGCGCTCTAATGCAAAACGTCTCCTCTGACATCCATCTTGGTATTTTCTTCTTCTTTAGTCTTTGTAATGATCTTTTGCATTCTTCATGGGCTATTTTCTTGATATCCTCCCAGAGCTCATTTGGTCTATGCTCATTGGTGCTCAAGGCCTCAAACCTGTTCCTGAGATGATTTTGAAATTCAAGTGGGACAGACTTAAGGCCAAATCTTGGTTCTTGTGGACTTGACTTAATTTTCCTCAACTTCAGCTTCAACTTCCATAGTGGTAGTTGGTGGTCTGTTCCACAATCAGCACCTGCCTGGTTTTCACTGCTAGTATTGAGCTTCTCCACCGAGTCTTTCCACAGATCTAATCGATTTGATTCCTATGCATACTATCAGGTGAGATTCATGTGTATGTTGTTGTTGTTGTTGTTTTTATGTGCCATTGAGTCGTTTGTGACTCATAGCGACCCTATGTACAAGAGCTCTAAATGCTGTTCTATCCTGTGCCAACCTAGTCATCTCAAACGC
>NW_006399775.1:4381777-4398760 GCF_000299155.1 Elephantulus edwardii
GGATGTGTGTCAGAGGCGGTGTGGTTGGCGAAGGATAGAGCAGGGTTTAGGGCTATTGTGCATAGGGT
This sequence comes from Elephantulus edwardii, assembly GCF_000299155.1. Lineage (NCBI taxonomy): Eukaryota > Metazoa > Chordata > Mammalia > Macroscelidea > Macroscelididae > Elephantulus > Elephantulus edwardii. Next base: position 4,381,846 of record NW_006399775.1, read on the forward strand.
CACTATGAGTCAGAAACGACTCGACAGCACATAACAACAACAACGACAACATAGCCCAGATCAGGCACACCTTAGTCTCCACCTGACGTTGATGCTCTTCAGTACTCTTGAGAGGTCACTCACAGCTGACTTTCCCAATGCAATTCATCTCCTGATTTTCTGGCTACCTTTACCAAGAGTGTTGACTGTGGAACCAAGTAAACGAAAACTGTTAACTATCTCAATCTCTTCAATATCCATACTGATGCTGCCAATTGGCCCAGTGGGGAGAATCTTTGACAGCAGTCCTTGACCTTCTGGAGCAAGTGCTTCCGGTACTTCTCAGTTTCAGCAAGCAGGGTTGAATCATCCGCATAATGTAGGTTGTTGACGATTCTTCCACTAATCTTGATGCCACATTCCTCCTTGTACAGCCCATCATCTCAGATGATCTGTTCTATATACAGATTGAAAAGGTATGGAGACAAAATACATCCCTGACAGAACCCTTTCTTGATTTTGAACCATGTAGTGTCTCCTTGCTCTGTTCTGACGACTGCCTCTTGGTCCAAGTATAGGTTTCACATTAGCACAATCAAATGTTCTGGGATTCCCTTTCTTCTCAGAGTCAGCCACAGCTTGTTGTGATCCACACAGCCAACAGCCTTTGAGTAGTCAATGAAGCACAGATAGACGTTCTTCTGGTATTCTCTGCTTTCTGCCAAGATCCATCTAACATTAGCTAAAATATCCTTAGTACCGAGACCTCTTCTTAGTCAAGTCTGCACATCCGGCAGTTCTCTGCTGACATATTGTTCCAAATGTTTTTGGATCATTTTCTTGCTCGCGTGTGATATTAATGATATTGTTCGATGATTTCCACACTCTGTTGGGTCACCTTTCTTTGGAATGGGAACAGATATTGATCTTTTCCAGTCAGTGGGCCAGCTGGCTGTTCTCCGTATTTCTTGGCACAACTTAGTGAGCACATCCAGGGCAGTGTCTGTCTGTAGAAATATGTCAATTAGTATGCCATCAACTCCTGGAGGCTTGTTTTTTGCCAATTCCTTCAGGGCAATTTGACCTTCCTCTTTCATCATCATAGACCCTTGCTCATATGTCATTTCATGAAATTCTTCTGTGTCACCCAGTTCCTTCTGATACAGTGAGTCTGTGTATTCCTTCCATCTTCTCTTGATACTTCCTGGATTAACATTCTACCCAAAGTATCTTTTCACAAATGTAACCTATTTGATTCCTATGCATACCATCAGGTGAAATCCACTTGCATAGCCTGAGTTTATGTTTCTTATAAAAGATATTAGCAATAAATAAATCATTGAATGTGCATAACTCTATCATTCTATCTCCAGCCTCATTTCTCTCACCAAGCCCATGTTTTCTAGCTACTGATCCTTCTTCCGTGTTCCCAACTTTTGCATTCCAGTCGCCCATTACTATTAATGCATCTTGATTGCATGTTTGATCTATTTCTGACTGCAAAAGTTGGTAAAAATCTTCTGTTTCCTCTTCTTTGGCTCTGGTTGTTGGTGCATATATTTGAATGATAGTGGTATTCACTGGACTTCCTTGTATGTGTATGGATATTATCCTGTCGCTCACCACATTGTGTTTCAGGATAGATCTAGAAATGATTTTTTTAATTATGAAACCAACCCCATTTTTCCTCACCTTTTCATCCCCAGCATAGTAAATTATATAATCATCTGATTCAAAATGTCCCATGCCAAGCCATCTCATTTCGCCAATACCTAGTAGGTCAATATTTATGCGTTCCATTTCTTTCTTAACAACGTCCAGTTTTCCTACATTCATGCTTCTCACATTCCACGTTCCAATCACTAGTGTCTCCTTACAGCTGTTTCTCTTTTTCCATGTTTCCATTTCTAACATCTCAGTTTCAATTGCCATGTCTGTTAGTCCAAATGATGATCTAAGTGTGCTCTATTTTACGTAGGGTTTTCGAAGGCCTGTAATTTCAGAAGTGCATGGCCAATCCTTCTTCCTAGTCTGTCTCAATTTTTAAATATATATAATAGTATCTGACAGACAAACATTCTACAGAAAAGAGTAAATGAAAGACATTTACCAGTTAGAAAGACCAATATTCAATGTTGCTGCCCACCTGGCTACATATTTGGTTGCTTTTGGGTTTTGGGGTTTTGTTGTTGTAGTTGTTTTGTTTTTTTTTTAAATCCACCCTTTCCCTACCCCACCACTAACCTTTCCTACTTTTGCTTACAACATTCAACACCCATCTCCCATTGACCAGCCCCTGATGTGATGTCCTAAGTCTCAAGTAATCAGGTTTCCTCTGATTCTGACCATATCATCTTGCTGTCAGTCTCTTATAATGCTGTCAGTATGACTTCAATTTAAAGTTCTTAAGTACAACTCTTATGTATAGCTTCTTTTCCTGGAAGATTCTGAGAAAAAGGCCTCTTAAACTTCCACTCTGGAGACTAAGGTGCTCTTGATCCAGGCTATAATCTTTGCAATTACGTGCTATGCATCAGAGAGTTGGACAGTTAATAGGGATGATAGAAAAAGAATAGATGCCTTTGAGCTGTGGTGCCGGAGAAGACTGTTTAATATACCATGGACTACTAGGAGAACAAACAGGTTTGTTCTGGAGAGGGTGAAGCGAGAATGTTCCCTGGAGTCAAGGATTCTGAAGCTTCCTCTGACATACTTTGGGCATGTTGCAAGGAGGGACTGGTCCTTGGAGAGAGACATCATGTTTGGGAGAGTGGAGGGACGGGACTAGAGAGGAAGACACTCGATGAGATGGATTGATTCTGTGAATGGAGTGGTGGGAATGAATGTGTTTGAGACAGCGAGATTGGCACAGCATAGAACGGTATTTAGGGCTCTTGTACATAGGGTCGCTATGAGTAGCAAACGACTCGATGGCACATAACAACAACAACAACACCCAAAGTATCCTTAAGTATTGCCACCCGTGGCTTAAATTTGTTTTTTAGCTCCTTCAGCTTAAGAAACACTGAGCGAGTTTGGCCCTTTTGATTTTCTGACTCTAACTCTCTGCACATTTCATTATGAGATGGCTTGGCATGGGACATTTTGAATCAGACGATTATATAATTTACTATGCTGGGGATGAAAAGGTGAGAAAAATGGGGTTGGTTTCATAATTAAAAATGTCATTTGTAGATCCATCCGGAAATACAATGTGGTGAGCGACAGGATAATATCCATACACATACAAGGAAGTCCAGTGAATACCACTATCACTCAAATATATGCACCAACAGCTAGAGCCAAAGAGGAGGAAATAGAAGATTTCTACCAGCTTTTGCAGTCAGAAGTTGATCAAACATGCAATCAAGATGCATTGATAATAATGGGCGACTGGAACACAAAAGTCAGGAACAGAAAAGAAGGATCAGTAGCTGGAAAATATGGGCTCAGTGAGAGAATGAGGCTGGAGATGAGAGTGTCGGAGTTCTGCACGTTCAATGATTTATTCATTGCAAAAACCTTCTATAAGAAACTTAAACGCAGGCTATACACATGGGTCTCACCTGATGGCATGCATAGGAATCAAATAGATTACATTTGTGGAAAGACTCAGTGGAGAAGCTCAATATCAGCAGTGAAAACCAGGCCGGGTGCTGATTGTGGGACAGATCACTAACTACTCATATGCAAGTTGAAGCTGAAGTTGAGGAAAATTAAATCAAGTCCACAGGAGCCAAAATTTGATCTTAAGTCTATCCCACTCGAATTTCAAAACCATCTCAGGAACAGGTTTGAGGCTTTGAGCACCAGTGAGCATAGACCAAAAGAGCTCTGGGAGGATATCAAGAAAATAGTCCATGAAGAATGCAAATGATCATTACAAAGGCTGAAAAAGAAGAAAATGCCAAGATGGATGTCAGATGAGACCCTGAATTTGCATTAGAGCGCCGAGAAGCCAAAGCTAAAGGAAGAAACCAAGAAATCAAAGAGCTGAACAGAAAATTTCAGAAGGCAGCCGGGGACAACAAAGCAAGATACTATAATGAAATGTGCAGAGAGCTAGAATCATGTGTATAGCCTGCATTTATGTTTCTTAGAAAAGGTATTTGCAATAAATAAATCATTGAATGTGCAGAACTCTATCACTCTCTCACCAAGCCAGTGTTTTCCAGCTACTGATCACTCTTTCTGTTCCCAACTTTTGTGTTCCAGTCTCCCATTATTATTAATGTATCTTGATTGCATGTTTCATCAATTTCTGGCTGCAAAAGTTGATAGAAATCTTCTATTTCCTCCTCTTTGGCTCTAGTTGTTGGTGCATATATTTGAATGATAGTGGTATTCACTGGACTTCCTTGTATGTGCATGGGTATTATCCTGTAGCTCACCACATTGTATTTCAGGATAAGTATTATTAAAATAAATATGATCATGCTTTTCTACATTTCTCTGTGTGTGTGTGCGTGTGTGTGTGTGCACATGTGTGGCTTAATCTGCTATTATAACTACAAAGACACATCAAGAAAATATAAAAACCAAGAAGTTCAGCTGTTTAACTTTCCAATAGTCTCCTTGATTCAATGAAGAGATTTCGATTATTTAAAGCAATAAAGCACCTATTTTGATGAAAATATATTGTAACTGATCTTTGAACTTTTTAAGGATGCTAAAGCATTTCTTTTTTTGGTAATAAATAAAAGGAAGATGCTAATATTCTTATTTAACGTATCTGGACACAGGTTCAATGAGCTCAAGTGACTCAGCTCCTATTCAAACCCATGCATTTTTCACTACAAGTACAGTGACTTTAACAGTCTTACCTATGGGGCATATTTCAGTGACAGACTCTGTCCGGTTCTTAAATTGCCTTCCCCCCACCCAAACTTACCTTTAAGTTACATTTATGCTTGTCACACCAAGTATTCTGCTTTTTATTTCCAAAACATGGTTACCATGGGTACAGATAAGACACAGCAAATAAATAGACCAATCAAGACAGACAGTAGATTACTCCCTTCTATTCTTCATCTTGAGTCTGTCAGGGAATTCTGGGAAAGAAGAAGAGAGGTCACTTCTGTCAGGAGAAAGGAAGGCAACAAAAGGACGAGACTTCAAGAAAATGAACATGTAAGTGATGAAAGCTATAGGGAAAAAATTGATGAAGAATTAAATACAACTGATGCATTACCCTGAGACACAGGACTCAAAGAGACAAAGAATGACAGTTTTTTAAATAAAATAACATTGCTGCTTTTATAATTGGGCTGACATTTTGAGTAAAATGTCGATGTTAAATAAACAAAAGAAGACAAATGACAACACATCTTTTTCTTTTCTAAATTCTTTCTTTGGAACATACTGTAGAAGAAAAAGCATATGTTTTGATGTCAGACTAATCTAGACTAAAAAAATTAACTGAACTGTTTATTGAGCACATGCAAGTCTTTAACTTTACTAAGTCAAACACCTTGCCTGAAAAAGGAGGGGCTCTAAGTATTAAAATAAAAATACATTTTAGCATTTATTAGTAGGAATACTATTTTCATTCTTACAAAAACATTGAAATAAATAAAAGACATTTAAAGGAATTTTTTGTATTACTTTTTTTAAATTTCCTGAGCTAAATGTAAAAATTTCCCACTTTTGAGATGGTAAATTATTATGGAATTATAAAATCATGGAGGAATGAAAATATCATACATTCCTCAGTCCCTTCAATAATAAAAGTAAATGAATTAAGATATTTATTTCTTCAATGTTTCTGAGAAGAAAAAAAAAACAAAAACAAAACAACTCTGACCACAGTTGCGGAAGTGCTAAGGGTTACTCTCATATGTTATTGAAACAGGTAAAACAATTTAGGAAATCCAAAAGAAAGCAGCTGGACTTTGATTTATTGTGACATCATTGTGGTGGTTTATTCTCTATTGTTAAAAATGTCCAGAGAGCAAGGTAATCAAAACCAGGGGCTGGTTATAGAATTTTCTTTTTTATCCTTTTTTTTTTTAAAAGAAAAAGTTATTTTGGTTTCAGGGTGGATCTAGACAACACAGGGCTCAAAGTAAAACCTGGTAGTATTCTTAAGCTAGAACAAATGACAGTGCAATTGATTTGGAGGTGTAAAAGCCATGAATCAAATACTAACTGATGCTCCAGGTGACCCCATGAGAACAACAGTCTTGGTGTCATTTAGGATTCTTGTATTAGTGTGTTATGACCCATCTTTCAGTTTATCATAGTCTTGCATGTTGCTGTCATGCAGAAAGCTATGTCTTGTACAAGCAGGTCACACATGGTGGGCAAGTTTTGGTGAAGCTTCCATCGAAAACAATATTGATCCAATAGATAGAAAGGCCTGGAGATTTACTCTCTAAAATTAACTAATGAAAACTTTATATATAGCAACAGAATGTTATCTAATAATATGTTAGTAGATGAACCCCTACAGTATGAATTTGGAGTTTCAGCTTCCAGAACTTGAAGGAAATAAATTTCTGTTCTTTATAATCACCAATTTATTGTAGTTTGTTGTTGATGATGTCTTGTTAAAGTTGTTGTGTGCCTTTGAGTCAGAACTGATTGATTCATAGCTGATTCTTCAGTGGGTTTTCAGAGGCAGTCAATTACATTTGACAAGCTAGTCCTGACTTTTCACCTTTCCCAGCAAGATGTCTTTTTCCAAGTTACCCTGAGACATGAGACATTTCCATGTTAATCTCCTGTTAACATGCTCAAATCTGTGAGACTAATTTTCACCATCTTTGCCTCTAAGGGACATTAAGGTTGCACTTTTTTAAGACAGTTTTGTTTGTTCTTTTGGTAGTCCATACCAAATAGTATATTCAACATACTTTGCCAACACCACAGTTTGAAAGTGTGCATCCTACTTTGGTTTTTTTTACTCTCTGTATAACTTTAAGATACAACTTAAAATACAGTGACTTGAATCAAGCTCACCTTCAACTTTAAACCTACATCCATTCTGTTCAGCACTTTGAAGAGGTCCTTGACAGCATATTTTCCCAGTGCAACACAACTTTCGATTTCTTCACTGATGTTTCCATGAACGTTGATTGTGAATGCAAGTAAAATGAAATTCTTAACAACATCAATCTTGATGAAGATTTTTGATTTCTTAATGTTTAGCGGAAACCCATATTGAAGGTTGTAGTACTTGATTTTCTACAGTAAGTACTTCAAGTCTTCTTCACTTCCTGCAAGCAAGGAACACAGAGCTTTCCTCCAATCCTGATGCCGCATTCTTCTTCATAGTCTAGTTTCTTAATCCCACATTCTTCTTCATAGTCTAGTTTCTTGATATATTTGCTCAGTATATAGATTAAACACACATGGAGAAGGTGTACAACCCTGCTACACACCTTTCCTGATTTATTTTAAACCCTTAGAGTTCCTTGATATGTTCTGACAACTGTGTTCTGGTTTATGTGTAAGGATTCATGTGAACACACTTACATGTTCTGGGATTCACATTTTTCTCAATGTTCGCCATAATTTGTTTCAATGCACTCAGTCAAATGGCTTTTCATAGTTAAAGAAACACAGATAAATAAATATCTGGGAGTTTCTGTTTTCAGTCAAAATCCTTCTGACAACATCAATAATATCCCCTGTACCAGAGCCTATTCTGAATTGAGCTTGAGTCTTTGGAAGTTCCCTGTTGATGTACAGTTCCAGCCATTTTTAAATAAATCTTCAGCAAGATGTTACTTGGATGTAGTGTTAATGACACTGATAATTTATGCACTAGGTTAGATTACCAATCTTCGAATGAGAACAAATATGAGTCTTTAAAAAAATGAGAAAAATAAATATATATCTTCTAGTTCATTGTCCAGCTATCCATCTTATTAATTTCTTAGCATAGGCTGGTAATCATCCCCAGGCTGGATGTGTTTGTTACCACCCAGAGAAGCTGAAGTTCTGACCTAACTGGATACCCTAACTCCAATTGTCTGCTGGCTGGCAGAGACACTGTCCCAGAACAGACGCTCTGCCTTCTACTTCCCATAGCAGGCATCTATGTATGCATGCTTGTTTTGTATTTTGCTCTTATGAGTATAGCACTTATATGCAAGTTTCTTATTCTATGGTGACTTGAGTGTTGCTGTAGTGCTGAAAGCCAGGTCACATGTATTTTATATACTGGACATTGCCCATGGTGAACAGGTTTCACTAGAGTTTGCAGAACAAAGTTCTACAAAAGACTCATAAATGTAATGGTAATTTCCTCATTTATGAAAAGAGCATGATTAGATTGCCTGGTTTACATGCAGTAATTAAGGAATCCAGGTTTTCCATATGATGGGGTTTTTTACACATATTTTGTTGTTGTTGTTGTTGAGGTTAGATATCATCCAATCGATTACAACTCATAGGTAACTTACAAACAACGAATCTGAAACTTGCCTTATTCTGCACCATGCTCAAAATCTTCCATGTGCACCAGCCAATTGTTATAGTCACTGTGTCAGTCCATTAGGTTGAAGGTCTTCTTATCTTTCTTTGACCTTTCTCAGCATGATGTCTTTTTTACAAGGACTGACCCCTCGTGACAACATTCCCAAAGATGCGAACTTTCACCATCCTTGTTTCTAAAATGCACTGTTCTTCCAAGACAGACTTGTTTGTTCTTTTGGCAGTTCATAACTTTCCCCAAAGTTTAAGTAACTAGTTTTCTCTGGAGAAATGAGTCTCTATGTTGGCTATGTATTAAATTCACCTGGGAATCAAAAAAATGCAGATTGTTCCACATGAAGTAGGAGGTGACCTAGACTTCAAGTGTTTTAAAAGTTTCTTAGGTGGTCCATTGTGCATCCAACTTTTTTATCAGCATATAGCCTGAGAAAAGAGTTAGAAGCCGTACCTAGGCTGTGTACATGAATTCTGCTCACATGTATCAGTCTAAGGGAAAATGAGAAAAGGGCAACTGATTTTAGCCACAGCTGTGGTCTTTTCAATTACTTGGTGTACTTCTGAATGGTGGACAATGAGTGAGGATGGCAGAAGAATTGATGCCTTTGAGCTGTAGTGTTAAAAAGAAGAGTACCAGACTGCATAGTCAGTTTAAACTCCCAGTGACCCGACAAAACAGAGAGCTGTTAGGAGGGATCCCAAGGCTGTACAATTTTGCAGAAGCAGACTGCTGTATCTTTGTTTTGCAGACCTGGGTTTGAAACTCATTTTTCCTTGCAGTCCATTTACATCATTTCGTTCCACTATGTGTAACAATGACCAGAAAACAAAGGCTGCAGAACAATATGCTTTGTTCTTTCACTAAACTTTAGCCCAGAGGTGGGCAGGCCAAGACTTGTACTTCAGTTCTGAGGAAGCAAGATTTCAATCTGTTTCCATCTTTCTGCTTTGCCTTTTCCCAACTACCTTTCATCCTCAAGATCACTGCCAAGTAGAAGATGGTTGTTTGAGGACCAAATGAGAACACAGACTGCCTTCAATGCTCCTGAGTTTTCACTCAAAGGGGTTTTCATTGAGTAATTTTAGGGAGATATATCATCAAGGATTTCTTCCTCCCCAACACCAATAGCAAAGTTCATCAGAGAAGCAATTAACAAATGCTGAAGAGGTTATGGACAGATTGAAACCCTTATTCACTGTTTGTGGGAATGAAAAATGGTGCAACCACGGTAGACGGTTTGGCACTTTCTCAAAAAGTTGTAAACAGAAATACCATTTGACCCAATGACTGCCACTACTGGGAATATACACACTCTAAAGAAACCAGAACAACATCCAAACAAATATATGCATACCCACGTTTACTCCTGCATTATTCACAATAGCAAAGAGATGAAAGCAACCCAAGTGTCCAACAACAAATGAAAACAATGAACTGGTAAAACATTACATAACATGGATGACCTTGAAGGACACTATGCTAGGTGAAATACCTGTCACAAAAGGACAAATACTCCCTAACATCACTGTTATAAAGCAAGACCGACATGGGGATCTTGAAGGTGAACAGGAAAAGAGGGGACAGATAATGAACCCTGCATTAGAACAGATGAAAGAAAGGTCTCTTAAAAAGGAATATATGATTAAGCATTTATGTAAGACAACAGTCGAGGATAAGAAGTACACTGCAAAGTGGACAGGGGGAGGAGGAGGGGATGAGGGGAGGGAAGAAATTATGCAACAATGAATGAATATTAATAAAATTTAAAAAAATAAAAAAGAAGAGTACCAAATATCCCATGGAATGATAAAAAATTCAAAGAGATATGTCTTGAAATAAGTGTACCAGGGTGCTCCTTAGAGGTGAGGGTGAGAAAGCTTCATTTCACATCATTTGGACATATTGTCCTTGGGAAAGTACATAATGCTTGGAAAGGTAGAGGGTCAGTATAGATGAAGAACTTCAGGGAGGTAGATTAATGCAGTGACTGATAAGGGGTTCAAGTATATCAGAGATGATGAGGATGACACAGGATATGGGAAGGATCATACAGTCAACATAAGTCAGAGCCAGTTCAACAACACCTCAAAATAAATATTCCATGGAAGGGGCAAATTGAAGGTTATCACTGCACACTACTAGTGTTGTTAGTTTCATTCTTTTCTTCTGATTTCTTACTTATTTTCATCTATTTGTTCTGTACAAATTCATCTTAGAAAAATTAAAACCTAGCTTTCTTTCTCCTAAAACCAAACAACAAACTCTTTCTGGAAGTAAATGCAAGGTTGGTTAAGCATTTTTATTATGTACTTACAGCATTTGAGAGATTTTGAATAGGGAATTTAAGGGAAAACATAATTCCTCTTTTTCCTATATGCCGAATTGATTCCCTTAATGGTTCTATGACCCTTAATCCAGTATATTATGACTATATCTTCTCAACAAACAGTTATTTTTACACTGTTTTTCTGCCTTAATTCTTAATCTTTCCTTTCTGTGAGTGTCATTCTCTTCTCTATTCCTTCCACCATTAATGTAATTTATCTCTTTTACTTTCTCTTACCTGAAGCTTTATTGTTGTTGTTTTTGTTAAGTGCAATTGAGTCAAGTACAACTCATAGTGACCCCATGAACAAAAGATCTGAACCTTATTCTGTCCTATGCCATCATCACACTTCACAGAACAGGACATAGATATGGAACTGCCAGAAGTTCAAGCAATATTTAAAGGAGGTCATGGCACCAGGGATATTATTGCTCATGTCAGACAGATCTTGGCTGAAAGTATGGAATATCAGAAGAATGTCTACTTTTATTTTATTGACTATGCAAAGGCATTTGACTGTGTAGGTAATGACAAGTTATGGCTGACATTGAGAAGAACAGGAATCCCAGAGCACTTGATTGTGGTCATGCAGAAACTGTGTCTGGACCAGGTGGCTGTTGTGGAAACAGAGCAAGGGAATACTGCGTGGTTTAAAATTGACAAGGAAATGTGTCAGGGTTGTCTTTTCTCTCCATGCCTACTTAATCTGTATGTTTAACAAATTATCTGAAATACTAGACTCTATGAGGAGGAGTGTGGCATCAGGATTTTAGGGAGACTCATCAATAGCCTGCAAATAACACAACTTTGCTTGTTGAAAGTGAGGAAGACTTGAAGCATTTGTTGCAGAAAATCAAGTCAAGAAGGCAAAAATTCTTATCACTGGACCAATTGGCAGTGTCATGATGGATGGAGAGGAGATTGAAACTGATAACAGCTTCATCTTGCTTTGAACCACAATCAATACACTTGGTACCAGCAGTCAAAAAATAAAGAGATACTTTGTACTGAGAATATCTGCAGTTAAGAAACTTTCCAAATTATTGAGGAGTAGTAATGTCAATTTAAGAACTAAGGTCTGATTTAGGCCATCGTCTTTCTGATCACTTGCTTTGCATCTGAGACCTGGACAATGAATAAAGATGACAAAAATAGAATTGATGCCTTTGATCTGTGGTGTTGGAGTAAAGCACTTATCATTCCATGGACGGCCAAGAGAACAAGCATATCTTGGAAAGGGTGCAGCCAGAGTGGTCTTTGTAGGCAAGAACGATGAGATTTCTCCTCACATACTTTGGACATGTAGCTAGGAGAGGCTATTCGTCAAAGAAGGACATGATACTGGGAAGGGTGGAGGTTCAGCGAAGGAGAGGAACACCCTCAACGAGGTGGATTGACAAGGTGACTGCTACAAGGGACTCTTGAGGGAAATGTTATGGCAGCATCCTAAATTGTGTCCCCACCCCATGTCCAAACTCTCATTTCCACAATTTACTTTCAACTCTATTGCTAGAAATTTTTCACAAAAATATTTGCTTACTGAGAAAGCTTAATTGACTTCACTAACTATATCCTTAAAATTTTCTGCTCTTTAGGGATGTGCAACTACTTGCAATTAGCTATCTAACTTTCAACTTTATCATTCCATAAATATTTTTCATGCTTAGCTCATTTTGTCTACTATGACACTAACAAATTTCAAACTACAACACTAAAGGACATTTCACTTTGAAGGATTTCATTTCCCACATATTTGTCTGTGAGTTTTATCTTTGCTTCAAGCTTACATTTGACTATGTTAATTCCCAGATCTATTCAGTCTGTATTAATTTGCACCCCTCTCAGTTTTTGTTCCACTGCTACTTGTACATGAACTCCACACTTGCGTGAGTCATGACACTTTTGGTCTATCTTTTATCGGGGGCACTGACTGTGTCAAACCTCACTTTTTGTCCCCTCTGAAATTTGTGATCTCTTTACCTATATAACCACATACATCTTGCCTTTTTGTTTTTCTACCAAACACTCTGCTTGTATTAAATGCTGATGACTTCAGTTCTGAAATCTCCAGATTTTCAGTCTCTTCTATCCACCTACCTAAATTTCTATCTTAACACCTTTCAAGTATTTAAATCTCAAGATGTTAAAAATACAAATCTTCCTCTTCTCCCCTTCTGCTCATATATTCTATTTCTGAATTAGAAAGCGTTGTTGTTGTTATATGCTGTCAAGTTATCCACGACTCATAGCGACCTTGTGAACAATGGTTCTGAACTGTGTTCTATTCCGAGCCAGACTCACTGTCTCTGACACACCTGATCCCATTACCACACTTACTGTTTCATTCTATAACATTAAGGATCTTCCTCTCTTTTGCTGACCATCTATCATTACAAACAATATGTCCTTCTCAAACGATTAGCCCCTCTGAAAACATACCCAAATACGTGATATGGAGTTTTAAAACCCTTGCTTTTTTTTTTTTTAATGGAACACTTCATCATGAATTTGCGTGTCATCCTTGCACAGGGGCCATGCTAATCTTCTCTGTACCGTTCCAGTTTTAGCATATGTGCTGCCAAAGCAAACACGAAAAACCCTTGCTTTTAAGGAGCAACCTTAAACATTTCACCCTTTCGAGGACAGAACTGTTTCTTCCCTTGCAGACTATGGTATATTTAATATTCTTCTCCGGTACCGCAAATCAAAGGCATTATTGTTCTTCTGTCATCCTTAGTAATTGTGTAGTTCTCAGATGCGTAGCAAGCAAATGAGAAGACTATGTTCTTTAGACTGATTTCATTGTTCTTTAGTGCTCTAGGGAGGTCCTTAACAGCAGATTTTCCCAATATAACTCATTTTTTTATCTTTCTGATTGCTGGTGCCAAGGACATTGGTTGTGGATCTGAGCAAGATGAAACAATTGACAATTTCAATCTTCTCTCCATCTATCATGACACTACCTGTGGGCCTAGTGGTGAAGATTTTTGCTTTCCTAATGTGAGTCATTGTATTGAAAGGAATTGGCAGATACAGAAGAATTTAATGAAATAACATTTGAGCAAGAGCCTATGGTGATAAAGGAAGAAGTTGAAGCTGCTTTGAAGGAAATAGCAAAAAATAAGGCCCCAGGAAGAGATGGTATACCAATTGACATATTTCAAGCAGCAGATGCTGCCCTGGATGTGCCCACCAAGTTGTGCCAAGAAATCTAGAGAACAACCACTTGGCCAACTGACTGGAAGAGATCTATATTTCTTCCCATTCCAAAGAAGGGTGACCCAACAGAATGTGGAAACTACAGAACAATATCATTGATTTCACTTGTACACAAGATTCTACTGAAGATTATCCAAAACCGACTGCCAGAGTCCAGGCTGGGTTTAGAAGGGGTCGTGGTACTAGGAATATTGTAACTGATGTTGGATGTAACTTAGCTGAAAGCAGAGAATACCAGAAGACTGTATATCTGTGTTTCATTGATTATGCAAAGGCATTTGACTGTGTGCATGATAACAAACTGTGACTGACTCTGAGAAGAATGGGAATCCCAGGACACTTGATGGTTCTAATGTGAAACCTATACTTGGACCAGGAGGCAGTCATCAGAACAGAGCAAGGAAACACTGCATAGTTAAAAATTGGGAAGGATGTACACCAGGGATGAGTCCTATCTCCATTCCTTTTCAACCTGTATGCAGAGCAGATTATTCGAGAGGCTGGACTCTATGAGGAGAAGTGTGGCGTCAGGATTGGTGGAAGAGCTATTAACAATCTGCTTTATGCAGATGACACAACCCTGCTCCCTAAAATTGAGGAGGACCTCATGCACTTACTGCAAAGGGTAAAAGACTGCAGCCTTCAGTATGGACTGAGGCTCAATGTCAAGAAGACAAAGATTCTCACCACTGGACTAATTGGTAGCATCAGGATGGATGGCAAAGAGATTGAGATTGTTCACAGCTTCAGTTTGCTTGGCTCCACAGTCAACACTCTTGGCACCAGCAGCCAGGAAATAAAAAAACGTATTGCAATGGGAAAGTCTGCTGTTAGGGACCTCTCTAAGTATTCAAGAGCAACAGTGTCTCTCTGGAAACTAGGGTGCACCTGATACAGGCCATAGTCTTTGCAATCACTTGTTATGCATCAGAGAGTTGGACAATGACTAGGGAAGACAGAAGGAGAATTGATGCCTTTGAGCTGTGGTGCTGGAGAAAAGTATTGAATGTACCCTGGACTTCCAAGAAAACAAACAGATTCATCCTGGAGAGGGTTAAACCAGGCTACTCCTTGGAGGCAAGGATTCTGGGGCTTTGTCTGGCATACTTTGGACATGCTGTAAGGAGGGACAGGTCCTTGGAGACGGACAGCATGTTTGGTAGTGTGGAGGGACAGCACAGGAGGGGAAGACCCTCTATGAGGTGGATTGACTCAGTGACTGGGGTAATCAGGATGGGTTTGTCAGAGTCCATGCGATCAGCACAGGATAGAGCAGGGTTTAGGGCTGTTGTACATAGGGTCGCTAGAGTTGCAAGCAACTGGACAGCACATAACAACAAAAACAACAACAATGGTGAGATGCAATCCATATTGAGGGCTGCAATCTTTGATCTTCCCCAGCAAGTGCTTTCCATTCTCCTCAGTTTCAGCAAGGCAAGTTGTATCATTTGCATAACACAAGTTGTTGGTCAATTTTCCTCCATGACCCTTGTTTTTGTTCATTGACTCACAAGTTCTATGGCCTCAGTCTTCAAAAGTTCTCCTTAATCTCTCCAAAAGTTCCTCATTATCTCTACTGGCTTTACTTGATTTTCTGTGTCTAGGATAGTAGGTCACACATTAGAGATCCAGCAAATAGAATGGATATTTCCTCCTTCTGGTTTGGTTCTTTCCAGCCATTATGGAAACAGTATATATACATTACTCCTTTGCTAACAAATACTCACACTTTTCCATTGATAAGAGGCCTTTAGTCCTCTGAGGTGTTTATATTCTCATCCTTAGTTTCACTAATCTGGAGTCATCCTGCCATTTTGAGTTACTCTCCTGACATTCTTCCTCTTCTAGACTACTGGCCCTTTCAGTTTCCACCTTCCACTCCCTCTATGGTTGTCACACTGAAAGGTCAATTTTACACAAACTTTTATTCTCCTTAATACCTTTGAGGTATAGAATATATGATTTCTTTCCTCCTCAAAACCCATTTATTCTTATTTCTGACTCCATAGTACACAACAACAACATGCCCCAAGTATGCAAGACAAAGATGTATCATCTTGGTTTCCAAGGACCACTCTGGCTCCAACTTCTCTTCTGTTTGTTCCTTTCATAAAGCCCAGCTTCTCAAATAATTTGTGATCACAGTCTGTAGTGATTATTCTTTAACAAATTTTTCTTTCTTACTATAATATGGAGGGGGGATGTGGAAATGGTTTTTATTCCTAAAGTTTGTATAGTAACTGGAACATTGCTTTGAGAAATGCATGTGTGCTAAATGCATGAACAAATAAATTACATCATGGATTTTATCAGTCTTAGGGGGTTGTAGATAGAAATGAACTTAAAAGGCCTTGGCCAAAAATAATATGGTCAGTCTCTATTGATAGAATTACTTGGATAGAACATAGAACCTGAATGTCTAATGGTATATCCTTCCTATCAAATTTTCATTTGCAAAGCCTAGAAATTAAAAGAAAATACTATTCACAGGCCAGGATATGTGTGTACAACAGAAAGAAGAAAAACTTCTTTGAGGAAATTAACATTGATATCTTTTGTTCAATTAATTATTGGACACACTAATCAAAACATTGTTTAGTGATTTGTAAGATAACATATACTTGACTATTTCGCTTTTACTTGGACATTTCTGGCACTATCTTTGTGAAAATATTTTAAGAGAAAATTATATTTTATGTCATTTCTAAGTAGTCTATTATGTGCTTTTTAAATGATAAATAGGAGTCATTCTTCTAACAGTTAAGTGTACACCTATTAAATAATTTAAGGATTAAACCTAAGAACTTCCCAGACAAAGCAAACAAAGAGGGCAGACGCACTACCAGACCAGCTTCTCTTTTCTTTTTAATGCTGGAACATTCACATTTTAGACACGACTATGGTCATACTGATGGTTATGTGAAATCCTTCCAGCGCTATTGTAATTCTGTCCT
>NW_006399775.1:4400495-4401509 GCF_000299155.1 Elephantulus edwardii
AACAACAACAACATTAATTAACATGGAACTAGTATGATGTTATAACTGGTCCGAAGGAGCATGAACACACACAACATGCCTAACACGCATGACAACGAAAAAGCTGAAAGACATTTACAAGTGGGGGCATAAAGAATCTGAAAACAGGGCAACCATAGAATCCATTTCTTGGACATACCTAATTTGCATTTCTATAAATAAGAATAATTTATACTTTGGCATTTCTTTCTTTCTTTTTTTTTTTCAGAGAATGTGAAGAATGGTAACAATCTAAATGGCTAGAGGAGGAGGAGGGTTGTACACACACATGCTAGTAAGTTTTCTATTCTATTACACTGTCTTCTCCTGCCTTTCTTCCAGACTTGAGCTGCAATGACTGACTGGTAGGTGTATTATGTGTAAGGTAGGCATATGGAGCCCTGGTGTTGTGGTTTGGTTGTTTGAACCTAACAGCTGCTCATTGGGAGAAAGATGAAACAGTCATATTCTAGAGAGAATTACAGAAACCCAGCTGAGGGTCAACATGCCTGGACAGCAAAGTGTCTGCTTTAGTTTGGGCTATGAGCTTACAGAGGCGTGCATACCTATATGGATTTTCATGAAATATATGTTATTTTTATTGTCAGAATTATTTTAGTTTTTCTTGTGTACTATGCCTTCTATCTGATCATATTAGAAATGCCTCCTCACCAGATTATAAGACAGAGTTGTTCAGATCTGTTGTTCACAGGGTTGCTGTGAGCCTAAATTAGCTCAATGGCAACCAACAGTAGCAGGTTTCTGAAAAGAAGAATGTCTTCAAATGCTTACCTCTCCCTACATTGTATGTGGAAGTCAAGAGTCCATGAATGGTGCAGATTAACATTCTTGGCTGCTGACAAAAAATATGGAGGTTTAAGTCTACCCAGACTTCAGAAGCAAGGTCTGTTGTTGTTGTAAAGTGCCATTGAATTGAGTATAACTGATTGTGACCTTATGAACAGCAGTTCTGAATCCTGTCTTAGCCTATGCCAT
>NW_006399775.1:4403654-4405076 GCF_000299155.1 Elephantulus edwardii
ACCTCCTACTGTTCTTCTATTCTTAAGGAGTGCTTTGCTTATTCGGGGCTTTTTTCCATTCCATACGAAATTAGAGATTGCCTTTTCCATCTCGTTGAAGAATGGGGTTGGTATTTGTATTGGGATTGCATTAAATGTGTAAATTGCTTTTGGTAGTATTGCCATTTTCACAACATTGAGTCTTCCTATCCATGAGCAAGGGATATTCTTCCACTTTTCAAGATCTCTTTTTGTTCTGATTATCCATGGGACACTCAGCATTCTGCTCCAATGAAACTCAAGGTCATTAGTGGTTTGTTTATCATCTTTATTCATTGTCCAGCCCTTAGAGGCGTAGAAGGTGATTGAAAAGACCATAACTTTAACCTTTGTCCATTTATCTCAATATTGTCTATAGGCATAGTGGTGAAGATCTTTGTTTTCTTAATAGTAGGATGGAATCCATATTGCAGGCTGTTTCTGTGATCTTCTGCAACAAGTATTTCAAGTTCTCACTTCCAGTAGGCAAGGTTGTGTCATCTGTATAGCGAAAGTTGTTGAAGAGTCTTCCTCCAATTCTGATCAACTTCTGAAAAAAAAAAAAGCCTTTGAAAACCCCATAGAGTATAATCCTACTGTGACACACAAGAAATAATCATGATTTGGAGTCAATCTGACAACAATCAGTGTGGGTGTGGGGAAGTCAAGGGCACTTGTGAACTAAACCTTATGGTCATGCTTCAAGTTCTGCTTCCTTCCTTGTGTTTGACAGCTTCATGCTGAATCTGAACTTGATTTTACATTTCTTTCTGATTCCCTCAAATTTACTTTCCACTTCTCTGACAAATTACTTCAGAGTGTAACTTTGTTTAGACTGCTGGCTTGCCTGCAATTCAAGAAACCAATTGTGATTCTCTGTCAAAGCAGTTCACATTCATGACTGTCCCTTCATGCCACCTGATCTCTTTACACTAGAACCCTACGGCAGCTTTGACAATTACTCTGATAACCATGACTGATTCCATGAATTATCTCTGAAGAACTTTTGTCTTTGTATATCACGTTATGATTCCAGTCCAGATTCTCTCCCAAAGGTGATTTCAAGCAAATCTATGAAAGCAGCTTATTTCACAATTTATCTCATCTTCTTTCCCTGTTTTACTCGCATTCTAGTATGGACTCTCTTTTCTCTAGTCATTGCTGTTGTTATATACTCTCTATTGGAATGACTCATAGCTGACCCTCTGATGGGTTTTCAGAGGCTTTAAATTGCATGAGAGGAGATTGTCCATCTATCTCTTCTTATTACTAGGTCCCCAGAGCTCACATTTTCTGTTGTTGTTGTTGTTGTTATGTGCCATCAAGTCAACCATAACTCATAATGACCCTGTGAACAATAGCTCTGAACCTTGCCCTATCCTGAGCCAACCTCACTGTCTCTGA
>NW_006399775.1:4405326-4417300 GCF_000299155.1 Elephantulus edwardii
TCAATACTCTTCTCCACTAGTAAATAATAATTCCTTTAAAAGTAAATACATGAGAGCATTACAGTTCCTTTCCTCCATAGATTCTTTCTTTAATCATAGAGCAATGACACGTCTTTGTTTTTCATTTCTTCTTCTTTTTCAGGGTTTTTTTTTTCTTTTTCTTTTTCTAGGGAAGGCTTGTCCTTTATCACTTTTCACAATATGAATGGAAAGTTGCTGAATACTCCTACAATTCCACAGAATTAATCCTGCAGAATTAAAGTAACCAGAGACCTGATTCAGTCTGAAGAGAAAATTCAGACACTTGACTCAGGGAAGTAAATATTTTGAAATATGTTGTTGTTGTTGTTAAGTGTCGTCAACTTGCAAGAGACTCATAGCGACCCTATGAAGGAGAGTCCTCGACGCTTGGGTGCCTTTCATCCTCTCTCCAGGTTCATAGGGTTTACGGAGGCAAGCTAGTACACAAGTGGATGCCACTCCTCCTTCCACGCTTGTTTTAATCGAGGAGCTCCACCCCACTCAGTCCGCATGTAGTCACATTAGAATCATTGCTTAAGTAGTTCAGCTGATCACCATTGGAATGAAGTTGTCTTCCTTTCCTTTAATTCTTTTTTTACCTGATTTGTATTTCCGAAAGCGTGCTGGCATCGCAAAGTGGAAACAGATTTGTTTGTATGTTTTCAAAAAGATAGCAGCCACTTGCAAAGCTAAAACTTTTCAGATACTTCCTTTTACTTTATATTCAGATGCCACATATCAACCATCTCATTAGCATGTATGCACTAGTATCTTAAATTGAACTCATTCTTTGATATAGTTTTATTTTTTTCAAATGATGGGGCTGCACAATATCCACCTGCACCATCAGTGGGTCAGATTGCAATTCAAAATAGAGTTCCTTCCCTGAACAGCAACTTACCATGCAGTAAATCAGCATGCACCTGTCTTTTAGATTCTGCTCAGGCCTGCATTCTCATAGAAGAACCTGCCTTATTCTGAAAGGGTCGATTTAAGAAAATCTCTTCGAAGAGTGTCTGTAAATGCTCTGTAGCACACCCTATGTTTGAGAATCAATTTTTCTCTTTTGGAGAGGGTAATAGCAAAGATGGAAAGTGAGGCTTTTCCCCCTCCATGCTCATTTCTCTGTTTGAGGTTTCCTTGATATGAGATTGCATGGTAAGTAGTGATAGGGGACTTATGGCCTTTTTAGTGCAGACTCTAGCTAGATACGAATCAAAATCCTCAGACAGCTGGAAAGTCTTAGGATAGAAAAAAAGATAGGGTATAAATCACACAGACAGACTCAAAGTTTTTTATGGGTGCTTTCTCTCTGTCATAAATATGCAAAGAATAGCCTTTCTGGTAGCATTTTGGCATTTCAGCGTAGCACAAAAAGGACAGGAAAGGTGAAAGAGAAAAAAATGAATAGAACCTCATGCTCATTCTTTGCAGAAATTCCATGAAATGGTGGTAGAAGAAGCCTTATTTTTTGAACCTAGCTTTTAAAATGAAAAAGTAAAATAAACTTGCGTATGATTTTTTTTTTAGAATTCCATTCTCTATAAGGAAAGTTTTTGATGTTTATTTACAGAGGACACAGCTTCCCTTCATTAGATTCCATCTCTAAATACTCTGCTCAAGATCTTTTTGTTTCTGAGAATTATCCTGTCTCATTAATTGATGTGACTTTTCCTTCGCACATAGTCTTATATATTTACATCAGCACACAGACAGACCTGGTACTAGAAATTTTAATGCAGTGAATTCACCTTGAACACTACCTTCAGAATTATCCCTGGCTTAAAATGCATAATAAAATCCAAGATTATAGGAAAACTTAGTTCCTTAGTACATTCAGGTTTGAGTTCTTAATTCCCAGCTCTTCTCCCACTAGCTACTTGTTGCATTCCTATCTTTTCTAATGTTATTTATAGTATTTGGAAGTGCTTTCCTGAAGTTGTTCACTGAAGTTTTATACTTAACAGATACCATCTTCTCCATAAACCTTCTCTGACCGTTTCTACTGAATGAATTGCTTTGCTGCCTCTCTTGAGGCCCTGTGTAGGCCCATATTTCAGCATTTTCATTATGGTGAGATCTACAGTCATTGCATCAATCAATCACCTTGATGGTCATCCTCTTTTTCAGTGACTCTACTTTTCCCAGCATGACATCTTTTTCCAAGTACATGCACTCTTGTCAATATGCACAAAGTATGTGAGATGAAGTTTCACTATCCCAGGCTCCCCAAGAAAAATTGGGATTTTTGGTAGTCTGTAATATATTCAATACTCTTTGCCAACACCACAATTTGAAGTCATGAGTTCTTCTTTTGCCATCTTTAATTGCTGTTACACTTTATGATGCATAGAAAGCAGTTACAAATATCTTGGCTTGGCTCAGGTACACCTTAATCTTTAAGCAGACATCTTTGCTGTTTAGCACTTTGGAGAGTTCCTTGACAGTAGATTTTCCCCAAACAACAAGTTTTTGATATCTTGACTGCTGCTACCATGCTTGTTGATTGTGAATTTAAATATAATTAAATCATTGGCCACTTCAGTATTTTCCACAGCTATCACAATTTTCCTGTTTGTCCAGTGATGAGAATGGTTACTTGATGTTGAGATGTAATCCATATTGAAAGCTGTAGTCTTTGAACTTCTTCAGTAAATACTTTAAACCCTCTCACTTGCTATAAAAAAAGTTGTATTATCTAATTCTTCTGAGGAACAGTTAGTGGCTGGTTAACCATTTATTTTTGAGTTGGCAACACCTTCCTATAGACTAGGGTATTGAAAATGCTCCTTGGAAACAAAAATAGTGTAAGTTCCTCTTGGATATTTGGGCATGTTATCAAGAGAGGCCATTCACTGGAGAAAGATGTCATGCTTAGAAAAGTAGATCAGTGAAAGAGAGGAAAACCCTTAATGAAATAGATTCACATAGTGACTGAAACAATGGGCTTAAACGTAGCAGAGACTGTGAATATGAGAAAGGGCTGGGCAAAGTCAGGTCTGTAGTAATGGGTTACTACAAGTCTGAGTCTACTTGATAGAACCTAAAAATAGCAAAGGAAATGTTTACATGCAGAAAGAATCAAGGATGGAAGGTGAGGGTGAGGAGGAAAAGAAACCAATAAAGAGATAATAAACTCATATTGAAGTGGATGAAGGGGAAAACAATGTACGATAAAAAGAATGATCTACACAGTATCACTAAAGAAAGAGAAGACATGGAAAAGTACACAAGATATAGAGACAACAATGTCAATTCTGTGACACACATGATCTTCATTATCTGTGTTGCTGTTATGTGCCATCAAGTTGCCTGTGACTCACAGAGACCCCTACATACTATAGCTCTGAGCCCTGTCCTGCCCTGTCCTGACTGAACCAGTCTCACTGATTCTGACATACCTATCCTTATCTCCCTAGTTACTGTTTCAGCCCATCTCATCCAGAGTTTTCATCTCTTATGTAGTCCCTCCACCTTCCAAGCATTATTTCCTCTTCCAAGGACTGGTTTCTCATGGTCATATGCACACAATATGTAAGACAGAGCTTTAAAATCCTTGACTCCAAAGAGAAACTTAGTTTTACCCTGTACTAGACAGCTCTGTTTGTTGTCTTGCTGTTCCAAGCACTATAACTCAGACATTGATTCTTCTTTTGTCATCTGTCATCCTAAGTCACATCCAACTCTCTGATGCATAGCAAGTAATTAAGACCATGGCCTGGATTAGGTACACCTTAGTCTCTAGACTGACATTGTTGCTCCTCAGAACTCTGTGATGACAAATATTAGCCTATGACTAAATACAAAGACAGATAGGTAAGACAAAAACCTATGAGCAGAAGATAGAGACAATGTCTATGACTATACATTAGTTTTGCAGATTAGTCTCTACATTGATATTTGTATATACTCCATGTATATATCCATGTATATAATAGAACAAATAAGGCTCAAAGGTTTGTAAACCTCTTAACCATAACTAAACATCATGAAAAAGGAGTTACTTATCCTAGAGCTGCAGGATCATAGTCTCAAGGAACATCAAGTTCAATTGGCATAGTCTACAAAGACAATATTTATACATTTACTATTTGGTGAGTAGTTCTGAGGTCTTAAAGGCTTTAATTAGCCTTCTAAGGTGCAAGTCTTATTTTATTCTTGTCTGGAGCACAGAAGGAGGAATAAAATCAAAGATTCATAGATAGCATTAGTTCAAATGGCAAATGACCACTTGAATCTCAACCTCCATTACCTTGAGACAAGAGCTGCTAGATGATGATTGGTTATTACTACTGACCATGCTAAAAGGATCATAGCAGATTGTCTGAGACAGAGTGAAAGAAAAATATGAAGTAAAACTTAAAAAATGAGCCAGGCTTGCTGGTTTGATAGAGGCTGATAAAACCCTGAGACTAGGACTCTTTGGCATTCCTTGAGCCTGGAACTTAATTCACCCATGGCTCCATTTAAATCTGAGTAATGGGCCAATTGAAAGCACCATGATAGATGGAGAAGAGATAGAGGACTATAATCAACACTCTTAACACCAGCAGTCAGGAAATCAAGAGATGAATTGCACCGGGAAAACCTGCTGTCAGGGACTACTCCAGAGTGCTGTAAAACACTAATGTCAGTCTAGAGACAAAAGTGCATGTAATCCAGGCCATGGCCTTTGCAATTACTAGTTATGCATCAGAGAGCTGGACAATGACTAAGTATGACAAAAGAAGAATTGATGCCTTTAAATTGTGGTGCTGAAGAAAAGTCTTGAACATATCATGGACTGCCAAGAAAACAAATAGATCTGTCTTGGAGAGGGTGAAACAAAGGTTCTCCTTGGAGGGTAGGATTTTAAAGTTTCATCTCACATATTTTAGGCACATGTCCAGGTGAGACTGTTCATTGGAGAATAACATCATGCTGCTTGGAAGGGGAAAGGGACAGTGAAAGAGAGGAAGATCCTGGATGAGATGGATTGATACAGTAACTGGGGCAATGAGGGTTGGTGTGTCAGAATTAGTAAGACTGACTCAGGACAGGGGAGTCTTCAGAGATGCTATACAGGGTCACTATGGGTGACTCCATGGCACACAACAACAACAAGAAGGTTATCTGTACAATGAACAATAACAACAGGGTACTCACTTCTTTGAACGATCAACCTATAAAATCAAAAGGGCAATATTTGCCCAGGAATAAAGCTCAGAAATCAGGAAGGGATAGGATAGAAAGATGAGTGGAAATGAGAACTACAGGGAAAAAATAGAGTGATGTTACAGTGTGCTGATTGGCATTGTTGTTAGAAGTTACTGAGTCAAGCTAAACTATGAACAATAGATCTAAACCCTGTCCTTGTCTGTGCCAACTTCACAATCTCTGACACACTGGAGCTCGCTGCTGCAGTCAGTGTGTCAGTCCACCTGCCTGGGGACCTTCCTCTCCTTAGCCATCCCCCAGACTTTCCAATGTATGAATGATGGAATAGAAAATCAATTGGCTTCACAAATATTCCATCAAATTACCACCAAAATGTTAAATCTCTATTTGTTTATTTGTACTTTGGGCCTATTCTTATGCCTATCAATAATTTTTTCCCCATCCTTAATTTGTCTTCCATAATGTATAACACAAATGTTATTTGAACAATGCTTTCACTTCATGGAATGAAAGAATTCATCCATTATAAAATTTCCCTAAACACTAATATTGTATTATTTGGGTTTTATTTAAAGGAATTGTAAAATATTGGTCACTTATTTATGCCTCAAAGATTACAATCTTTGACTGGGTTATATCTCAATATCAAGAAAACAAAAGTCCTCACCACATGACCAAAAGAGAGCACTATGATGGCTAAAGAAAAGATTGAAGTTAATTATTTCATTTTACTTGGATCCACAATCAACAAGCATGGTAGCAGCAGTCAAGAAATCAAAAGATGTATTATGTAGGAAAAATGTGCTGTCAAGGACCTCTTCAAAATGCTATCATTTTAAAGAATAAGATGTTATTAATACAAATCATGGTGTTTTTAAGTACTTTCTATGGATATGAAAGTTAAACAATGAATAAGGATGATAAAAGAAGAATCAGTGCCTTTTAGAGTACTGAATGTGCCCTGAACTGTCTAGAGAACAAATTTCTCTTGGAAGGAGGGCACATAGCATGCTTCTGGGAGGCAAGGCTGGTGAAACTTTTCTCACATACTTTGGGCATGTTGTCAGGAGGGATTGTCCTTGAAAAAGACTTTATACTAGTAAAGGTGGAGGGTGAGAGCAAGAGCAGAAGACCCGCAACAATATGGATTAACACACTGACAGTAACAGTGAGTTGAGCATGGTGAGGACGGTACAGGATATAGCAAATTTTGATTTGTTATTCAAAGAGTTGCTATGTATTGTAGTAGATTCAACACCACCTAAAAACACTATGCCACCTTCATTTAGATGCATGTGTATACATATATTACCTCATTTAATTCTTACAATGACACTTCATGGGTTGAAACTATTTTAAAGACAAAACTTCACAATGTGTGTGTGGGGGGGGGAAGTAAAATACCCAAGGTCAACCAGTAAAATGTAGAATCAGAATGTCAACACAATGCTTTATGTCCAAGTTCAATTTTCTTTCTGTTATTCCAGATATCAGTTAACAAGAGCATTGGCATCTATATGTATGGATTCCAGCCTTCCTTCATCATGAGCTGGACTCCCATTGTCCAGAAAAAATCTATTTCAGACACAAAAGTAAATGTGCGCTTCAGGGTTATGTTTAAATGAATGCCTGTCATTATTTTATTACCTGAAGGCTGCTTCCAAACTGCCCATCTCTTTCCAGGCAGCTGCCTCCCCCGTGGGCCCAGCACTTTTGGAGGGGAAGAATGAGACAGCTGCTCCTAATAGAGTTGTCTTGTACCTGGTGTCTGTGGTTTATTTGTTAAACCACAATCAACATGCAGAGTGAGACTGGGACTGGGAGGCAGGTCACTCTTCAGCGTAATGATGCTGAATTTAGTGATTGCTTTTAAGCCTTAAAGTTACAGGAAACTGCCTCTAACAATTCTAGAGGTACCTCGGTTTATGTAGAGTAAGTGTTTTAATTCCAGTCTGGGCCTGTGGTTGGTCTTGCTCTTTCCCTGCTTTCACATAATTTGTTGTTGTTGTTGCTGTGTACAGTGGAGTTGGTACTGCCCCATAGCTGAGCCTCCAGTGGGTTTTCAGAGGCAGTTAATTGCACAGGAAGAGATTGCCCATCTTTTTCCCATGGAGCAGGTGGTAGCCTCGAACTGTGTGCCTTCGGAACACAGCTTCAGTTGAGGTTTCATCTAACATACTAGAGGAAATATCCTTCTGGGGTTCTTTACTTGAAGGAAAAGAACACAATGTTAGTGAAAGATATTTAATTAACAAGATATTTTGTCAGCAGATGGCACACTTGCATCCAACATACAGCCAAGATTTTCACCATGTCCCATTGAATCCATGACTGCCCTTAGCAAGGAGCAGGGATGTCGTTCTCTTGTGCCTTCCTTTGACAAGAGACAAGTTGGAATGCAGCCATACAATAGGCCTGCTTCAGGCAGAAGCCACATCTTTCCAGTTCCTTTAAACCTCTTTTGTTCTCTCTCTGCCTTTATAAAAACTGAAACCAAATTCTGTGTGGCATTGAATCCTTTATGACTCATGGTTATCCTACATTGATTTCTGTGACTCTTAAGTCTTAGTGGGAGAAGACTGACATCTTACTCCCATTGAGCCAAGAGTGGATACAAACTGCTGATCTTTAGGTTAGTAGCCCAACATACAATACACTATGCTATGAAAAGGAGCCCTCTTTTCTGTCTTTCTAGACTCTTTGCAGACACTTCTTCCTTGCTTCAATTAACTACTTATATTGCTTGCTCTTGTTCCTTGGACTCAACTCTCTCTTTAAAATTTTGTTCTACATATCCACCCGATTTATGATGACCTTGTGCCCCCCTCTGATTCCCCAAATCTCCAATTGGATATCCTTGGTTGTCAACTGCTAGTCATTAGGCTCTGTGTCAAGAATATCTCATAAATAAAAAAACAAAACATTTCTGGTCTTATGCTAACTTTAGATCAGTGATAGGGTGAAACCTATTGTTGCAGTAACAACATATTTTGAATGCATTCTAACTCCAGCATTATATTGGACAAGATCCTGTTGTGACCCATAGAATTTTCATGGAATAATTTTCAAGAGTGAATCATTAGAACTTTTGTTCCCTCTATATTACTCTGAAAGCTTCACCATTGTTTACCTTGCTGATATCTAAAGCCACAGTGACAAATGGTAAAATCTTAACCTCTTGTATTTGTGACTTTAAACTCATTTCAATGTAGAGTCTTTGCTCATGTTATTTTTTTTTAACTTAGCATGAGGTCATACTGAACAGAGTGGTACCTAATTCAATCTGACTATCAAATTCAATTTGAAGGAGTGGAATCCACTTCTTAAGCAACATGCCCCTGGAAACTCTATGAACCTTGATAAATGTTGATAGTTGTAGAGGGGCTTCAGGCCTTTTGTTCATAGGTTTGTACTTGACTCGAAGGCAATCAACAGCAATGACAACATTTTCTAAGAAGAGGAAAGAGCCACAGAGGTAGAATGCCATGTGAAGCTATAGACACAAGAGCAAAGGAAAAAGAGTGATATGAAGATGGAGGAAGATATTAAAGCTCTGAACCACATTAAAAAATTCCTGGGACAATCTGAAGTTGGAAAGGTTAAGGGAAAAATCTTCCTCTAGAGCTGTCAAAAAGAGTATGATTCTTGCCAACACCTCGATTCCAGGCTTCTAGATTCCAGAAGTGTGAGACAACACGTTTCTGTTCTTTTGCTTCACCTGTTTTGTGACTGTTAGAACAACCCTAAAAACAAATGCAGGCCAACATAATGTTCTATGTTTAAAATTATTTGCACTTGTATGCACTTGGGTGAAATATGTAGCCTTCCTCTCCCACAGACCCTATAGCTTCCTTTTGTACATCTACCACTTCACCCATTAATCTTTTTGACCCCTGATAGGCTTGAATGTACCACCACCTCACTAGGCACTTCCAGGCATTAAGTCTGGGAACACAAAGAGGTCCCTGACATTCTGATAATTTTCTGCTTCTTAATCTCGATAAGGAGCATGTAGATGCTGCCTGAATAATTTCTTTAAAAATTGTTAGTATAAGACTCGTTCCTGTAGGATAGAAGTTAACGATGTTCCAAATATCCACAGTACAGTACAAATCCATCATCTCTGACATCAAAAATTTTTCTTCCCTTCAGTCCTCATTGTCCGATCTATGCCTTTGAGTTCTGTAATTCATGGGAATGTCTCATAGAAACTCAAACTTTTTGGTAAGTAGTTAGTGTGATTGTGAATGATGTAGGTAAATAAACATTGGTGCAGAGACTAGTGAACAATGGACAGGAGCTTGCAGGCTGAGGTTGTGGGTTGCTGCCTGACAATTGTCAGTTGTTGGCACAGCTGGACTAGGTTAGATGCGGTGTTCTCAGTGAACAGGTGTAAAGATTCTTTAGATGGGATCTGGGAGCTATAATGCATACTCCCAGGATAGCAAAGAGTGGTGACTTGAGTAATAATTTCTAACAGGGTAAGTAAGGCCTTGTTTCCCACTCTAATCCTATCTCCTCAATGTAATAAAGAGCTCATCCTTGAATGATGTCTTAAGCATAGACAAAAGAGCCTAGAAAACTTCAAAATAAAAGGCCATATTAGCTAATTCATTTTACCACAATGAATCCACATTGTGAAAATTCATTGAGTGATAGATATATGATTTGTTCACTTTTCTGTATATATCTATATATCTATGAAATATTATTTCAAAAGTACATCTAAAAGAAAGGGGAGGAAAATCTAGTATTGGAGGAAACTGAAGTTAAGTGACTTTGCCCAGTTGAAGGTCAGAGCCTGAGGAAAACATGCAGTACCCAGAGGAGTAAAGTTTGTTATTATCTAGATCAGTATAGGTCTTCAAGAGGGTAGGAGCACTTAGAGACATCTAGGTATCTTAAGGGACCTACGCAAAGCCTGCTGGATGATATTAACATGGTTTTGGAAAATATGTAGTTGTTGGAGCAGAATCCTGATCAGAGAGATACAGAACTAAAGGACAGAGGTTGAGACCTGAGCAGTGGGCTTAGTAAGGACAGAGTAGCTGTTAGAATCCTAGACAAGGTTTACAGGGCTCCAGGTAGACCCTTTATCTCTACCCTGATAGTTTAATGGTAAGGATTTGAGCTGCCAACACAAAGTCATGTGGTTCAAGCCCACCAGTTGTTCTGCAGGAAAAAGATGGGCAATTTCCTCCCATGCTGATAAATGACTCTGAAAGTCCGCTGGAAGTTATCTATGAATCAGTTCCTACTCAAGAGTACGCAATAACAATAGGGGATTGGAGTTTCTGGATCAGAAGACCACTCATGAGCAAAAAACTTGGATCTGTTCTCAGCCTAGTACAGGCTTAGAGTTAAGGATTTTTCCTGTTTTGCCTCTTAAGGTGAATGGTACATGTAAGATGCTCCTGCCTGAGAGAGAGCTGTGTTAGTTGTCATCCAATTGATTCTGTCTCATTGAGACCACCTGTGCATGAGCGTTGTCCTGCCCCACAGGGTTTACTTGTTTGTAATCTTAACAAGTGCAGACGGCCAAACTGTTTCTTCCACAGTATTTAGGGGTGAGTTTTAGATCGCAAAGGGGTTGTGTCACGGGGATGTTGTTGCTGCTAAATGTTGCTAAGGCAGCTCTGACTCATTGTGATCCTATGTACAGGAGAATAACATCATGCCTGCCTGGTCCTGCTATATCTTCAGTCTCTGCTGTGTGGTGAGTGTTTTCATTTAATCCTTACAAAAATGTGATGGGGAAGTTATCAATGAGTCCAGAGCATCACACACAAGCTCCAGTCCTAAGTGTAGAGTCCTTAAGGTAAATTTGTACGTAAGTCATAATTGTGAAGAACTGTTTACAGCTAAGGTCAGACAGTAAAATATCTGTCTTAGTAGATCATGTACCTTTCTATACATAAACAACATGGACGAAATATTTTCAGATATATCAAAATATCTTCTACACAATGATATAGCACTAATAATACTGTTTTGAGTCACATCACAAAGTTGCAGCTGTTCATTATTACAAAACCTTGTTTATACCTAATTTTAATATACGAAACTTTTGGAATGTTGGTTTCAAACTCTGGGTTGTGTATAATTCAGATATTCACTTCCTGTGGACTGCCTGTTTAAATAATCTTATGCTTAGAAATATGCTCAAGTCTAGGCAGCTAATTGGTGTCCGAGGGAGGATTCCAAACTATCTGTGAAGCTCATGCCCAGGACCACCTTGAACAAAATCTTTTTCTTTTTCCCTGTGATTCAATCCTTCCCCCCAAGTCCACTCCACTAAGGTACCTTCATTCTGAATTCCTGTCTAACAATAATATTTAATCATGTCAATCCTCTTTTATAACAGTGGTATTTTGCCATATTTGTCTTTTTTTATTATTTTTAATGAAAGTTTACAGAGACTTAGGGTTTCCAGGCATTCCTTTTTGCACTTTTATCCCTGTCCACTCCCTCCCCCCAATTCACTCTTCTTGAAAAGAAAAAGAAAAACTCTTTCATTGTTATGCAATCTCTCTCCCCGAAGAAGTCCATTCCACTATGCATCCTTCATTCTGGACTTCTGTAATGACAAGAATACAGGCAAACTTCTTAGTTCCATTCTTTGATTAGGTTTCTGCCTGCATTTTTCAAAGTGGAGAATTGATGCCTTTGAGCTATGGTGCTGGAGAAGAGTATTGAATGTACCATGGACTGCCAAGAAAACAAACAGATTCATCCTGGAGAGAGTTAAACCAGGCTATTCCTTGGAGGCAAGGATTCTGGGGCTTCATCCGACATA
>NW_006399775.1:4418193-4425461 GCF_000299155.1 Elephantulus edwardii
TGCCAAGAGTGTTGACTGTGGAGCTGAGCATAGAAACTCTTTAATGCTGACTATCACTTTGAACCTGACTTTTAATGCTCAGTCATATGATCAGATTCCTGAGTTGAGTTGCAAGCCTAGCATTTTGATTCTGTGTGTGTGTGTGTGTGTGTGTGTGTGTATTTGTATGTATACGTATATCTGAAAATTTATACATAGCTGTATGGATCACAACAAATTGTGGCTAATCTTGAGGAGAGTGAGAATCCCAGAACACTAGATTGTGCCAGGCAAAACCTATACTCGGACAAGGAAGCAGTTCTCAGAACAGAGCACTGACACTGCTTGGTTCAAAATCAGGGAAGGAGTACGTCAGGGATGTGTCCTGTCTCCATAACTTTTCAGTCAATATGAGGAACAGATTATTCAGGGCACTGGGCTTTATAAGATGGAATGTGGCATCAGGATTGGAAGAAGACACATCAACAAACTACATTAGGCAGATGACACAACCTTGCTTGCAGAAACTGAGAAGGAACCTGAAGCATGGGCTGCAGAAGGTCAAGGATTATGGTCCTCAATATAGATTGAAGCTCAGCATTAAGAAGACAGATTATCACCTCTGGGTCAATTGGCAGCATGATAGATAGAGAAGATATTGAAATTGTTAACAATTTCAGCTTGCTTGGCTCCACAATCAACACCCTTGGCACCATCAGTCAAGAAATCAAAAGGTGAATCGCACTGGGAAAATTTGTTGTCAGGGACCTCTGCAGAGTACTGAGAAGCAACAATGTCAGTCTAGAGACTAAAGTGTATCTGATTCAGTCCATAATCTTTGTAATTACTTGCTTTGTATTAGAGAGCTGGATAATGACTAAGGATGGTAGAAGAAGAATCAACAACTTTGGGTTGTGGTGCTGGGAAGAGTCTTGAACGTGCCATGGATCACTAAGAGTACTTACAAGGTCTGGTCTGTCTTGGAGAGAGTGAAAACAAGTTTCTCCTTGGAGATTAGGATTTTTGAAGCTCCATTTCACATACTTTGGGCACTTTTCCAGGAACAATCACTCCTTAGATAAGGACATCATGCTTGGAAAGGTGGAGGGACAGTGCAGAAAAGGAAGACACTGGATGAGATTAATTGGCTCAGTGACATGTAATGGGGATTAGGTGTGTCCAAGTCAGTGAGATTGGCTCAGAATAGGGCTGGCTTCAGAGCTGTTGTACATAGAGTTAGTATGAGTTGCAAGTGATTCAACAGCACATAACAACAACAGAAAATCTATTCTTATGTAAATATAACAGAAAATTAATTGCTTTACCTGTACCAGTATGTGATATTACATTCACAGTGATACATAACCAACAACACTATTGAGTTGCAAAAGAGAATCTGCAATTTGCAAGTATTTTTTTTCTCTTGGAAACTGTTAACTAGTAATCTATTTCTATCTACATGTATTTGTCAGTTGTTTTGTTGTTAGGTGCCATTGAGTCATCTCCAACTCCTGGGGATCCTATGCACAACACAACAAAACCCTACGTGACCCTGTCCCATCCTCTGACTCTCTGCTCTGTTTTAACCCATTGTTGCAGTTACTGTGCTAAACCATCTTATTGAGGATTTTGCTCCTTTTAACTGACACTCTACTTTGCCAAATGTAGTGTCCTTCTCCAGCAAGTAATTCTTTCTGAAAACACGCCCATATTATATGAGACAGAATCTTGTCAGTCATGATTTTAAGAAGTATTTTGTCTATATTTCTTCCAAGATATTTGTTCTTTTTTTAGCCCATGTTGCTGTTGGTATGTGCCATTGAGTCACTTGTGACTCATAGTGACCCTGTGCACGACAGCTCTGAACCCTATTCTATCCTGAGCCAACCTTACTTTCTCTGACACACCTATCACCATTACTCCAGTCACTGAGTCAATCCATCTCATGAAGGTCTTCTTCTCCTGTGCTGTCCCTCTCCAAGGATTGGTCCTTTCTTACAACATGCCCAAAATGTCAGACGAAACCTCAGAATACTTGCCTCCAACGAGCAGCCTGGCTTCATCCTTTCCAGGATGAAAACTTTGTTCTTGTAGAAGTCCGTGGTATATTCAATACTCTTCTCCAGCTCTACAGTTCAGAGGCATCACTTCTCCTTCTAACATTCCTAGACATTGCACAGCTATCTCATGCATAGCACATAATTGTGAAGACCATGGCCTGGATCAGGTGCACCTTAGTCTCCAGAATGGCATCATTGCTCTTCAGTATTCTGGAGATGTCCTTGAGAGTAGACTTTCCCCAATGCAATTCTTCTTTTGATTTCCTAGCTGCTGGTGCGAAGAGTGTTGATTGTGGAGCCAAGCAAACTAAAGCTGTTAACAATCTTAATCTCCTCACTGTCTGTCATGATGCTGTTCTTTTGCCTAGTGGTGAGAATCTTTGTTTTCTTGATATTGAGCTTCGATCCATATTGAAAGCTGCAGTTCTTGACCTTCTGCAGCAAGTGCTTCAGGTCCTCCTCAGTTTCAACAAGCAAAGTTTTGTGATCTGCATAACACAGGTTGTTGATGAGTCTTTCTCCAATCCTGATCCCACATTCCTCCTCATGGAGCCCAGATTCCCAGATGATCTTTTCCACATATAGATTGAAAACACATGGAGATAGGGCACATCCCTGGCATACACCCTTCCTGATTTTAAACTACGCAGTGTTGCCTTGCTCTGTTCTGACAACTGCCTCTTGGACCAAATACAGGTTTCACACAAGCATGATCAAGTGTTCTGAGATTTCCCATTCTTCTCTGAAATAGCCACAGTTTATCATGATCCACACTGTCAAATGCCTTTGCATAGTCAATGAAACATGGATAGATAATTCTCTGGTACTCTCTGCTTTCAACCAAGATCCACTTAATATTAGCTATAATATCCCTAGTACCACGACCTCTTCTAAAGCCAGCCTGTGCATTTGGTAGTTCTTTGTTGATGTGCAATTCTAGTCATTTTTGGATAATCTTTAACAGAATCTTGCTTACATGTGATATTAATGATATAGTTCAATAATTTCCGCTCTGTTGGGTGGGTCACCTTTCTTTAGAATGGGAACAAATAATAGATCTAGTTAATTGGTCAGGTGGTTGTCCTCCAAATTTCTTAGCACAATTTGGTGAGCTCATCCAGGGAAGCATCTGTTTGTTGAAATAAATCAATTAATCTATTGTCCATTCCTGGGGCCGTGTTTTTTGCCAGTTCATTAGAATCAGCTAGAACTTCTTCCTTCATCACCACAGACTCTTGTTGATGCATTGTTTGATTAAATTCTTCTGTGTCAGCCAATTCCTTTTTGTACAGTGACTCTGTATAGTCCTCCAATCTTTTTTTAACGCTTCCTGGATAATTTAATATTCTGCCCATCCCATCTTTAAGCATTGCAATTTGAGGCTTGAATTTGTTTTTCAATTCCTTCAACTTAAGAACTGCTGAGCCAGTTTGGTCTCTTTGATTTTCTTACCTTAGCTCTTTGCACATTTCATTGTTGATACTTTGTTTTGTCTTTCCACACTGCCCTTTCAAATCTTCTGTTCAACTCCCTAATTTCTTCCCTTTGCTTTGGCTTCTCTGCACTCTAGTGTAATATTCAGAGTCCCTTCTGACATTCATTTTGGTCTTTTCTTTCTTCTCAGCCTTTGTAATGATCTTTTGCATTCTTCATGGATGATATTCTTGATATCCTCTCAGAGCTCATCTAGTTTTTGCTCATTGGTGTTCAAGGTCTAACACCTGTTTAATACTCTTTGCCAATAACACTATTCAAAAGCATTAATTCTTTTTTGTTGATGTACGTAATAGAGTAGGAAAGGACCCATAGTTGACCCCACAGTGGGTTTTCAAAGGCAGTTAATCATAAAGCCGGAGATTGCCCATCCTTCTACTGTGGAGCTGCTGTCTGATTTTAATTGTGTGCCTTCTGGATTGCAGGACAGCTTTTTAACCATAGAGAAGCAGAGCTCCCTAATACTTCATTGTTGTTATAGTTGTTGTTGATTGCTATAGAGTTGAACAAAACTCATAGTAACCCTCTGAACAAAAGGCCTGAAGTCTTTCCATAACTATCGACAATTATCAAATTTTATAGAGTTTCTGGAGGTATATTGTTTAGGAAGTGGATGCCTCTCATACTTCCAAGAATTCTTCATTAGTCTTTTTTATTTGTTGTTCATGTTTCATATGTCTATAAAACAATTGAAAACATCAAGCTTTGAACACCTTAGTCTTTAAAGTGACATCCTTGTTCTGCAGAATTTCAAAGAGGCTTTTGACTGCAGAGTTGGCCGATGTCATACATCATTTCCTGCATTAATACTTCTCACATTCCATGTTCCAATCACTAGTGTCTGCTTGCATCTCTTCCTCCTTTGTGTTTCCCAATACAAGGGCTCAGCGTCTGCTGCTAAATCTGCTAGTGTAATCTAAGTGTGCTCTATAGTACATAGAGGTTTTGAAGGACTCTTATTTCAGAAGCAGATGATATGTTGCTGTTGTTGTGTACCATCGATTTGGAACCTATCTGTTGCTGAGCCTCCCACAAGTTTTGCAATTACAGTAAATCTCATGGGAAGAGATTGTCCATCTTTCTGTGAAGCAACTGGTAAATTCAAACCACGTGTCTTTGCATCAGCAGCATAATTCCTTACTGTGAAGCCCTCGTACATGTTATTGATATGTGTTATCCACAACGCTTAATGCACTAGAATAGTCAATAACATAAGTAAATATCTTTCTGGCAACTTTACTTTCAGTCAAAATCTATCTGATTTCGGTAATGATAATATTCCTTGTCCCACAGCCTGTCCTGAATCTGACTTGAATTTCTCACAATTCCCTTTGGATGTTCTGTGCTAGGTGTGGTTTAATAATCTTCAGCAAGATTTTACTCATATGTGATACTAAAGATATTGTTCAATAATTTATATACTCTGTTGAATCACCTTTTTTAGAAAAATTGGCAGAAATATGGATATCTTTTAGTTCTTTGAACATCCACCAAATTTTTTGAGATAGGCAAGCGAGCACACACAAGGGTTGCTTCTGTTTATTGAAACAATTCAATTGGTATTTTGTCAGTTTTTGAAGGGTTTTTTTTGTCAGTGTAATTTTGAATTCTTTTATTACCATTTTTTTTTTATCATATATTACTTTCTGACATCATTCAGCATCAATTAACTCTCTTTTGGGGACAGTGACTGCATATTCTTTCCTTTTTTTTTATGCATCTTCCATTGTTCAATACTTTCCTCATAGAATTCTTCAGTACTGCAACTTAAGGCTTTAATTTCTTCTCCTATTCTTTCAGCTTGAAAAATGCTGAGCATTTTCATCCCCTTTGGTTTTTTAACTCCAGACCTTTATACATTTATCATAATATTTTACGGTCTTCTTGAGCCACCCTTTGAAATCTTTTCAGCTCTCTTAATTATTTCTTCCCTCTAGTTTCTCTATGTTCTAGAGCAAGTTTCAGAATGCCTTTTGACACCCATTATGGCCTTTTCTGTTTTTGCTGTCTCTTTAATGATCTGTTGCGTTCTTCATGTATGGTCTCCTTGGTATCATCTCACAACCTCTAGTCTTTGGTAGTGTTCAATTCACTAAATCTGTTCTTGAGATGGTTTCTAGGAGAGATATATTCAAGGACATATTGGTTTTCATTTTCTTGTTGATTTATTTTCAGTTTCTTCAGCTTCAGTTTGACCTTGCATGAGAATAACTGATGGTATGTTCAATAATCATCTTCTGACCCTTTCAGGTTGTTGTTGAGCTTCTCTACCATCTTATTCCACAGTTGTAGTTGATTTGTTTCTAATTTATTACGACTGGGGAGGTCCATGTTCATAGTCACCATTTACTTAGCCCCCAGCATGCAAACCACCATGTGTGACAAGCTGACAAAGTGGTGATTATTAATACTTTTATTAATCATTCACTCTTATTGTTAATGGCAATATTAATACTTTATATAAGTGGGAGTAAATATTTGTCTTTTATCCATTTGATTTATTTTATTCAAGATAATGTTACAAATTATTTACCACACCATAATTCACAGGCATAAATTATTCCTTCATTTTCTGTATTAATTATCTATATATTTCAACAAGCACATGCTGCCCTGGATGTTCTCACCAAGTTGTGCCAAGAAATCTGGAGGACAACCACTTGGCCAACTGACTGCAAGAGATCTATATTTGTTCCCATTCCAAAGAAAGGTCATCTGACAGAGTGTGGAAAGTATCAAATAGTAGTATCATTGATATCACAAGCAAGATTCTGCTGAAGTTTATCTAAAAATGACTGGAAGAGCACATAAACAGAGAACTGCCTGAATTGCAGGCTGGGTTTAGAAGAGGTCATGGCACTAGGGATAATATAGCTAATGTCAGATGGACCTTGGATGAAAGCAGAGAGTGCCAGAGGAATGTTTATATGTGTTTCATTGACTGTGCAAAGGCATTTGATGATGTGGATCACAACTAACTGGGGCTAACTAACTGCGAAAAATGGGAATCCCAAAACACTTGATCATGCTAATGAGAAACCTGTATTTTGACCAGGAGTCAGTCGACAGAACAGAGTGAGGAAACACTACATTGTTCAAAATTGGGAAGGGTGTGCATCAAGGTTGTATCCTATCTCCATATCTTTTGAATCTACATACAGAACAGATTGTCTGGGAGGCTGGACTCAATGAGGTGAAGTGTGACATCAGGATTGGAAGTAGTCTCATCAACAATCTGTATTATGCAGATGACACAGCCCTGCTTGCTGAAACTGAGGAGGACCTGAAGCGCTTGCTGCAGAGGATCAAGGACTGCAGCCTTCAATGTAGATTGAAGCTCAAATCAAGAAAACAAAGATTCTTACCACCGGCTGATTGGCAGCATCATGATAGATGGTGAAGAGATTGCGATTGTTAATAGCTTCAGTGTGCTTCGCTCTACAATCAACACTCTTGGTACCAGCAGCCAGAGAATTAAAAGATTAATTGCAATCGGTAAATCAGCTGTCAAGAGACCTCTCCAAAATACTGAGGAACAATGAGATCTGTCTGGAGACTAAAGTGAGCCTGATATCAGGCCATAGTCTTTGCAATTACTTGCTATGCATCAGAGAGCTAGACAATGACTAGAGATGATAGGAGAGTTGATACCTTCGAGCTGTGGTTTTGGAGAAGAATATTGAACATACCATGAACTGCTAGGAGAACAAACAAGTTGGTCCTGGAAAGGGTGAA
>NW_006399775.1:4425911-4427735 GCF_000299155.1 Elephantulus edwardii
CAGCCCTCCCCCCTAGTACACTACCCTCTTGAAAAAGTAAAAGAAAAATTCTTTCATTGTTTTACAAATCCTCCCCCAGGTCCACTCCACAATGCAGCCTTCCCTCTAGACTCCTGTCATGACAAAAATACCTAATCTTTAAACAATTTTCTCCCTCATCTGTTTCAACGCAGTATACATTATTGAACCTATCTTTCTCAGTCTCTTCCCAAGCCCAAGGTCAGTCCTGTTTTACAACACTGCCACCATGCAATATTTGTCCTTTTGTGATTTAGATACTTCGCTCAGAATAATGTTCTCCAGGATCACACATTTTGAATAATATTGCATGAGTTCCTTGTTTTTCAGTGCAGCATAGTATTCCATTGTGTGACAATACCACAGCTTCTCTCTCTATCCATTCGTTTGTTTGTTGATGGACTTTGTTCTTTTTCAAGATTGTTTTGCCTATTTAGGACTTCTTGGCATCCAAATGAATTTGAAAATCAATTCTTCCTTTTCTAGATAGAAAACTATTGGAATGTGACTGGAAAGTTGTTGGAGATCAATATTGCTTTCGATGTGGCTCATGAGCATTATGATTCTCAGAAATCGTCCTGAAATAAGAAGACAAAGTTTCTATATAGAGGTCAGTCATTGAATGAGGATAAAAAAGTGGAAACTTACTGAATTTGATTTTTTTAAGTACATATTTTGAACAATCTGACATCATTAAGTAATGAGTAAGTGCTGCTCATCCCTGACTGAAGAATCACTGATCACTGTCTACACTGGTCAGGATTCTCAAGTGTCCATTGAAAAATAACAGTCTGCATCAGTCTGTGAAAATTGAAATTCATAATATTACCTTTTTTGTCCCTATCAACTGACCCAGAGTTTCCTTTTAAGCCTTAACATTTTCTAATATACTAGACACTGAGAATACTCCAAATGAAGGGGAATGGTTTATAAAAAACAAAAGTGGATTATTAGAAATGACAATAATTGTTGGAAGTTTTTACTTTTTTTGTTCAATAATAATATTTTTCTCATGAAAAAACCAGGAATGGAAAAGTATATTTTATATTCTATATTATTTTACCAGTAATTATAAGACCCAAGGGGAAATAAAAACTAGAACACAGAGGCTGGTGAAATGTTGCATCAATAAAAAGGTAAAGAAAATTATTCTAAAGACTTTGGCAGTATGCCCAAGATCGTATTGCAAAGCTAACATGTCTTGATAAACAAGAATTTTATGCTAAAGAAGATCATTTGCATGCGAATCTGTAGACAGAAGAATAATAAAAATTAATACACCATAAAGAATAAAAGCAGCCTACCACATTTTCTCACAAATTCGTTAGAGTTTGTGATAGTAGGATCAACTATCTTCCTTTGGAAGATGTCCAAACAGAAATTTTGCTGTTTGCCTGAAGAAAGAAGTCATGAATAACTTCTAGTTGCTGAGGAATTACTCTGAGCCTGGTACTTTGTTGTTGTTAAGTGCCATTGAGTCATAGCTAACTCATCGCGACCCTATGAATGAAAGACCTAAACACTTGTGTAACTTTCATCTTTTCGCTAAGCTTATAGAGTTTCTAGAGGCAAACTGTTTCAGAAGTGGGTATCACTCCTGCTTCCAAGCCTGTCTTAATCAGGAAGTTCCACCAAACGCTGTCCAACATAAGTAACCCTTATCACATTTGACACAGTGCCACAGTGTTTAGCATCACAACAATGAGTTACATACTCTAAACACAGTATTGGACTTAACTTGCAATAACCTCACAGACAAAGATTCTCATCATTGGACCAATTAGCAGCACAATGATAGATGAAGAC
>NW_006399775.1:4429395-4435398 GCF_000299155.1 Elephantulus edwardii
TAACTAAAATGTGTTAGCATCCACAAAATGAAACACAAAACAACTGGAGAAAATAATGACGGATAAGTTTATAATTACTTACTGCAAAAAGGCTTCAAGGTACCCTAAGTGAAAACATAACAGAAAACCC
Organism: Elephantulus edwardii; assembly: GCF_000299155.1. Lineage (NCBI taxonomy): Eukaryota > Metazoa > Chordata > Mammalia > Macroscelidea > Macroscelididae > Elephantulus > Elephantulus edwardii. Next base: position 4,429,526 of record NW_006399775.1, read on the forward strand.
ACAGAACACTCATGTGTTTGTAAAATGCAGCCTTAGTTTAAAATAAAGTTGCAGATACCCTTAAAAGTGGTTGCTTGCCTCTGAGGACACGAACCTGGGAACCAGAACAAAGAAGGGAAAGAGGTGTGCTTCTCACAATACGTCTTTGCCACTCTTTGATATAATTGATGTGCATATGTTACTGCTAAGGAAAGCAATAAAATGGAAAATATAAGCTGATTTGTTCAGCAAAAAATATTGTTCCTTAATACCAGAAAAATCACCAGAAAATGATGTAATTTGAAAGGTATTATGAAATGTCAATTTATACTCCTTCCAAAGGACACAGAGACCTTTCTTTTAAAAGGAAAAATATGATTGTAACAATAAAGCAAATAATTTTCTATTTTCATCATGCTAAGCAATCCTGTTTCTTCTTCTGGCCTGTTTCAAAGGAAGCACTAGAAACATGTGTCAGAGGCAGTCAAGTCAAGACAGTTCAATCCATATGGAACTCTGGAGGGAGTTGCACTGCTAACCCAAAGGTGGTATCTCTCTGGCAGTTTTTATCCACATACCTCTGAGGAAGAAAGATAGGTTGCCTCCTCCTATCTGATTCGTATCCTCTGAAAATCTGCTGGAGAGTCAATTATGAGTTGATTCTGACTAAATAGCACTGAGATTAACTCTGAGATTATAGTAGCTCCTTTTCCATTTAATAATGAATGTCTGTAATGATTAGTTGTATAAGCAGTACGTTAAATTCTTGAAAAAGATCCAAGTGGAAAAAAATCATCATGCTTTATCTGTTGGTTATCAAGGCCAATGTGAAGTCGAGTGTTGTTGTTGAAACTAGTGCTTCTCAGATTGCTCTATGTACTATCACCTGACTCTATAGGTTGGAGTTGACGCCCAAGATTCCACATTCTAGCAAGTCTTGCCCTGATGCCTTAGAGGACAGCACTTGGAATAAGAAATACAGAGCCCCAGGCCATACCAGACCTCATGGTTAAAAGTTCAGAGTGGTCCTTACTTCTTAGTCTTTATATTCATAATCTTCCACCATTCATATTGTCTTCTTATCCATTTTTCTTACAAGGTAATTTATTTTTTTTTAATTCACGATATAGATCCCCCCTTACCAATTCAAAACAACATGCATATTCTGTTTCAGATTGTTAATTGCAACACACATGTATTTAATTGTCCATTCATTTCAGATTGACCTTACTTACACCTATTCCAAACCATTGTTCATTCTAGTTTCCTTTACTACTTCACCTTTGTAATCCTCTTACTTTTATAAAAGTAGTTTTATACAATTTTTATCCTTTTGTGACTGTGTTATTTCACTCAGCAGAACTTTCTCTAGACTCATCCATGTTTTGTACTGTTTCATGAGTTCTTCACTGTTCTGCAATACTGCATAATACTCCATTGTGTTAATGTACCACGATTTTTCTACCCATTCACTTGCTGATGCATACTTAGGTAGCTTCAGTCTTTTGCTATTGGTAGTAATGCTCAAATAAACATGGGTGTGCATACTTCTGGTTGTTTTGCAACTCTTACTTCTTTAGGGTATATTACCAGTAGTGAAATAACTGGATGAGATGGTATTTGTATTTTTAATTTTTTGAGGAAGCATAAGGCTGCTTTCTATAGTGGTTGTGGTTGTACATTATTGTTGTCAAGTCGAGCACAACTGATAGTAACCCTATGAACAAAAGACTTGAAGCCTTTCTATACTATTGTAATTTATCAAAGTTCATAGAGTTTCCAGAAGTATGTTGTTTAGGAAGTGGAGGCCACTCTTCCAAACCTGTCTTAAACTGAAAGCTCCACCAAACACTGTCCACCATAGGTAACTGTTATGGCATTTAAGACCCCACAGGCACAAGGTTCAGCATCTCAGCAACTCCAGGTTACCTCAGTACAACATAGTGACAGAAGAGTGCAGCACAACTTAGAAAAATGCTCCTACAAAATATAATAACCACCAACTTTAAATTCGAAGGCCCTCCCTGAAGTATTGCTGACTCTAAACAAGAGGCTTAAATAAGGACAAATATTGCATAGGGCCACTATTGTTAAACAGGACTGACATTGATATTGGGGTTGAGAGAAAACAGAGAAGGGGGGGGAGGAACGACGTATACTGCATTGTAACAGATGAGGGAGAGAACTGTTTAAAAGGGATATATGATTAGGTATTATTGTCATGACAGGAGTCCAGAATGAAGGCTGCGCAGTGCAGTGGACTTGGGGCGGGGGCGGGGGGAGTTGCATAGCAATGAAAGAGTTTTTCTTTTACTCATCAAGGAGAAAAGTGAATTGGGGGGGAGGGGTGGGCAGGGAGAAAAGAGCAACAATGAATGACTGGAAACCCTAAGTCTCGGTAAACTTTCATTAAAATTGATAAAAAAAAAGGAAAAAACCAACCAATATGGTATGCTGTTGTTGTAGTAATGTGCCGCATTACAATCCTACCAGGAGGGCACCAGAATTCTCAGCTTGGCATCCTTGCCAGAATTTGTCATGTTTGTATTTAAATAAGTTAAACTTTCATTACAAGTTCTTCTTATAATCTCAGTATAGTTATAGGTTTGTTTTTGTTGAGTTCTATAGAGACACAACTGACCCATAAGCTGGTCCTCCAGTGGGTCTTCAGAGGCAGTATATTGCACAGGAGATATGGCTCATCCTTCTCCTGTAGAGCAGTTGGTGGCCTCAAACCACAAGGCTTTGAGATTGCAGCAGAGCGCCTTGCCACTAGGTCGCCATAGTTTCCAAAGAAAGGTTTAGGCAGGGGAAAAATTACTTGCCACTACACTGTTTACTCAGCTAATTAGATCAAATAGGTATGGAGAAAGCACACATCTTTCCTAATTTTAAACTGTACAATATTCCCTTATTTGGTTCACACAACAGCCTCTTGGTTTGTGTATAGATTTTGCATGAGCAAAATCGGGTGTTCTGGAATTCCTATTCTTTCCCTGTCAGCCATAATTTGTTAAGATCTACATAGTCAAATGTCTTTGCATAGTTATTAAAGCACAAATAAATATTCTTATGGTATTTGCTTTCAGCCAGGTTCCAGCTGACATCAGTAATTATATCCCTGGTTCCATGGTCTCTTCTAAATTCAACATGAACACCTGTTCATTCTCTATCTATGTGCTGCTCAAGTGGTTTGGAGAGTTTTATTATTATTATGTTAAAAAATTGTAGTTTCAGTAAAAGTTTATAAAAAGGTTGGGTTTTCATTCATTCATTGCTGCACATTTTCCTCCCTTCCCCTCCCTGTCCCTTCTTTGTAATACATCTCTTGTTCAAGATTGTGCCTAATATACATTCCTTTCAGACAGTCCTTCTCATCTGCTCAAATGCAGTGTTCACTATTCGCATTTTCCCCCTCCAACCTCTCATGTCAGTCCTATTTTATAACAGCAGTGCTATGAAGTATTTGTCTTTCTGTGACTGAGATATTTCACTTATAGTAATGATTTAGCAGTATTTTGCTTGAATGTGATATTAATGATATTGTTCTCTAATTTCCAAATTAGTTAGAACTCCTTTCTTGGGAATAGGAACAAATATTGATCTCTTCCAGCCAGTAAGCCAGACCCAAATTTCTAGATATAGACTGGTGAGCAAGTCCGCATTTAAAATGCATCTGTCATTTGAAATATTTCAATTGATGTCCCATCTAACTTTGGGGCCTTATTTTTACTAATGCCTTCAGTGAAGCTTAAATTTCTTCCTTTATTATTGGCTAGAGAAGCTAAACTCTAGGGCGGGGGGAAGTGGCATCAGGATTGAAAGAAGATTCATCAATAACCTTTGGTGTGCCGATTTCACAACCTTCCTTGCTGAGACACTTGCTGCAGATGGTTAAATACTGCAGCCTTCAAGACAAGTTGCATCTGTGAATATCACAAAACCAAAAATCCACATCACTAGACTGATGCGCAACACCATGATAGATGTAGAAAGGATTGAGACTGTCAACAACTTCATCTTACTTGGATACACAACCAGTATACTTACCAGCAGTCAAGAGATTAGGAGATGTATTGACCTGAGAATGTATGTTGTCAGGAACCTCTGCAAATTATTGAGGAGTAATGATGTCAGTTTGAGAACTAGGGTGCACCTGATTCAGTCCATGGTCTTTTCAGTTACTTGCTGGCATCTGAGAGCTGAACAATGAATAAGGTTGACAGAGGAAGAACTGAAGCCTTTGAACTGTGATGCTGGAGAAGAGAGCTGGATATCCATCCCATGTATGGCCAAAAATAATTAACAGCTTTGTCTTGAAGAAGTTTTATCCAGAGTGCTCCTTGGAGGAAAAATGAAGCTTTTCCTCACACACTTTGGGCATGTTAGTGGGAAACCTTATTCTTCGGCGAGGGACATCTGCTTGGGTAAGTGGAGGGGCCGTGAAAGAGGAACACCCTTGACCGGGTGGACTGACAAGATGACTGTGGCAATGGACTTGAATGTGTAAGAGATTATAAGGATGGTACAGCATAGGAAACTGTTCTGATCTATTATTAATAGGGTTGCTATGAGTAATATTTGAAAAGACAGTTCCTAACACAACAGCAACGCTGTATTGTACTTCACACTTCAAATGAATCAGAAGTAAGGAATTCCGTAAGAAATTTAGTGCCCATAGTTTTCTATCAGGGATCTATTAGGAAACATAAAGTCTAGATTTACTATTTTGCCGTTAGATCACCCACACCCTGAAAGATTCCAGTCTTGTTTATGCTGGTATTGAATTATCCTATTTTATTTTCTTTTCATTTTTTATAATATTTCATTTATATTGTTTCATACAGTCATTCATATACATTCTAATTTACAGTTTTTCAATTGGTTTGCTTACAAAGTTTTATACATTGTCTTTCACACTATTCTTCATTCACAGTGTGTTTCATAAAATATATCTCATACATTATATTTTATAAAATCAATCACCACTGGACTTTGCCCATCATTACCCTGTCTTTTCCCCTGGATCCTTTCCATTTGCTTCCCACCCCTCCCTCCATCCACCAAATGGTGCAGCCCTGTGGTTTCACCCCTACCCATCCTCATCCTTTCACTCCCCCTGCCCCCTACTTAAATTCCTATACATATTTTACTAGTTGTCCTTCTATTTTTACAATAATGGTCTTATGCCAACAGACTCATGAAAAAATGCTCAAAATCACTGGCAACAAGAGAGACCACAATGAGATACCATCTCACTCCAGTAACAGTAGGCAAAGGTTAGTAGGGCAACAATCATTAGATATTGGGAGAGGATGTGGAGATGTGGGAACTCTCATTTGATTTTCTTTACTGCATAAAATACAAGATACAAGATGCTCCAACTAATTTAAACTTTAAGGAAATAAAAGCTATCCTTGATGAAAATGAGACTTTCATTCATTTTCCATTTTTTAAAATGAAAATTATTTTTATTTTATTTTCTTCTCAACAACATTGATTTTATTAAAGGTGGGTGATGATAACAAGTTTCGATTTAAGTCTAACGAAAGAAAACTAACCTGAGTAATTTAATTATAATGCTTAATTCTAAACATCTTTTTTACCATTGAAGTACTTGTATTTTCAAAATTTATTATAAAATCTTGATTTAATCAACTGACCCTCAGTTTTCCTTATCATGGAGGTATAAAATAAGACAAGGAAAAGAGTACAGAATAAGAATGGGAGAAAAACTACAAGAACCTTTTGGGAAAGAACCACAGTATGTTGTTGTTGTTATGTGGCGTCGAGTCGCTTGAGACTCATAGCGACCCTATGTACAACAGCCCTAAACTCCGCTCTGTCCTGTGCCAATCGCACTGTCTCTGACACTCCCATCCCGATTATCCCAG
>NW_006399775.1:4438643-4441507 GCF_000299155.1 Elephantulus edwardii
GCTTTTCTTGTATACCAATTTTATATTCCCCTTCATGTCTAAGTGAGCATCATCTCCTGTCTACTCTGGCATTTCATTCTTTCAACAGGCATTCACTGAACACGTGTGATGCAAGTGGAACCTCAGAACCTTGGCTCCTCCATAGGAAGTGATTGCATTGTACTCTATAGCACCCCACCAAAGAGACATCTCTGCAAAATTTTTGTAATTCGTCTCTCAGAACCATCCAAGGCACTGGCATATTTTGAGAGCTCTGTATTTTTATTTTCCTTAATTTTGTCTTTCTTGTTAGTGATAATGTAAAAATATTTTTATTGACAACATCAAAATTCTCTTTTGATGTGACAACTAATTGCCAATTTCCTCAAATAAGAATTTCATTTATAAAGATTTAATCTGTATACTGAATAAATGATTGGAGAATATGAACTATATGAAGAACATAGCATCAGGATTGGAGGAAGACCCATCAGCAACCTGTGTTCGTGTGAAGAGACAGCAGAAACCCCGTTTTTTATAAACCCCCATTAATGCTAGAGGCAGAAGTGGGCCATAACAATTCTTAGCTTAGGGCAAACACGAGTGCCCCTGTTAAGGCCTTGTCTGTCCTTGAAAAGTAAGGAATTAGAAAGGGGTTGAAGTACGGCGACTCCCAAGACGTCTCCGTTGCTCAAGCAGCTGGGGCGACGCTATGAGGAATTTGAGCAGCTCTGTTACCTCCCCAGGCGACCTGCTTGGTTCTCCGCCGAACACATGAGCAATCCTTACAGATTGCTCCTTGAGTCCTGGTTAGTAGAAGCGATCTTCGCCCCAGGAAGCCCCCAGCCCCTCACGGACGCCCCTCATGGACGCGCCTCTCCTGCGCAGATCCAGGCAGCGAGCACACACCGCGCGTCGAGTGTGTGTCACAGACTATTATTCACGTGAACCCGTTGAACCCCAGCGGCGATTTCAAGGTCTTGATATTTGGGCAGCCTTATTACCAAAAGAAAACAGCCAGAACGATCTTGAATCTGGTGAATTATCACCGTCAGGGCAAGGAGTAAAGTGCAGCGGTGACCCCTGTCCCAGAGGAGGAGGCTGGAGCCCCTCTGCAGGCTCAGGACCCTGCCCCAGATCGCGTTACCAAACTTTGAATGTACTTTTTTAACCCAGGGCGAGAGTCATGCAGAGGTTAAAGTGGAATCCCTGTCATGCTTTGATCCCTTTGGGTTAAGAATGTTTCTGTGTTAAATGTTTATTAGAATGCTTTAAATTCACGTTTGCAAATTATCGCATTCCTGTAGTGTCTTATCTGGAAGATGGGAGGGGGTGGGGCTACTGGGATTTCCAAATCCTCCCCCCCCCAGCTGCTGGCCCTTCCCTCTTATCTGCTGCCCACTCCCACTCCCACACTCCTGCTGTGCTGCTGACTGAAGGCTTCTCCGTGCCCATAAAGTAGACTGTTATGTGCCATCGAGTCGCCTGCGACCCTATGAACAACAGCCCTAAACCCTGCTCTATCTTGTGGTCAAAACCTGCTTTCCACCCTATCTCTCCCCTCCTGATCACTTGAGTTTAGGACTCTTACTGGGTCGTTCCAGGTTGCAGCAGATTCCCCAACACAGGGAAAGGAGAACTGGGGGACAGAACCTGGCTACACCACAGACTTCTCCACTCACACCACTGACTTCTCCACTCCGGTCCTTCTCACCTGACTTTCCATGAAGTTGGACTGAGACAATATGACATCCTCGGTTATTGATGGAACAGTACCTTCCTCCCTGGGTAGAAACACTTCTCTGGTCTTTGGGCTAATGTATAACTGGGATGTGGATTCCATCAGACCTCTAGACTTTCCTAACAGATGGGTCTTACCATTAAACAATGTTGTTAGGAGAGAAAAAAAAATAAAAGTAAGGAATTAACTAGTGTCTATGTGACACAAAAGGAGTAAAGGCGGGCAAAGTAGCCAGCCCGTCAAAAGCCGACCCAAGTGACTGATTCCTCAACCCACCAATCTCTCTGCCCTAACATGGGCACTCAAAAAAGGGCTATAAAAGCAAGTGGGAGGGGGAACTCGAGGCTTTTTCCCTCATCACCTTCCTGAGGAGGGAGGAAGTCTCCACATGTGGAATTAATAAACGCTCTTGACATTTTCAGACGTGTGATTGGATTTCCTTTGAGGGGCATTTCGTGGGCAGAACACATATAGTTTGTGCAAGCATACCTGTTGAAAGTGACTTGAAGTATTAACTAAAGAAGGCCAAAGATTATAGCGTTCAGTATGGATTATGCCTCAACTTAAAGAAACCATAAATTCTCACAAATGGACAAAAACCCTCACAGTGAGACAAATGGAAAAAGCAAGGGTTTCATTTTGTTGATTACACTGTCAAAGTCCATGGAAACAATAGTCAAAAAACAAATTTCATTAACTTGGCAAATCATCTGCTTAAGAGTCCTTAAACCAGGAGGAAGATTCTCATTTTTTTTTAATTGGGAAAAACATATTGGGGGTACAAGGAGTTGAGGATTGGGGGCAGAAGGGTGAGGATGGGCCAGGATGCAGTTGCAGAGCTGCACAGTTTGGTCGGTGGGGGGAGCAGGTGAAGGAAATGATGAGGGTCCAGTGGGGACCAGATGCTACAGAAGCATTTTCCAATGGTAATTAAACCAACTGTCTTATGGATTTGGGAATTGGATGCTGACTCTCTGGCTTCTTCATGTTGACCAGGGGTGTAGATGTAAATGGGGGAGGGGAGGACCCTTTATCACCTTACTGGTGGTCTTGGGTTAAAGCTGCTTGCCTTCTTGTTCTGTTAGAAGATATTTTCCTGTCATTTGCTCCCCTCTGGACTGCAATGTGTCTTCCCAGGTGGGTC
>NW_006399775.1:4442012-4459212 GCF_000299155.1 Elephantulus edwardii
GGAGGGTGGAAGAAGGTGGCCTAGGTAACATTCTCTGGATACCTTAGGCATTCTTTTTTTTGTTTGTTTTTCCCTTCCCCACCCAGGGGTCAGATGGCACAATCTGGGCACTGAGGAGCTCACCCTGAGGGCCGCGACGGCTCAACCCAAGCCGAGGGCCGAGGGCAGAAGGCAGCCCCCCCACACACCCCGGGCAGAGGGCCGCGATGGCTTGCCCCGAGCCGGGGGCCGAAGATTCTCATTTTTAAATTGTGACTTTAACAAAATTTTACAGAAAAGTTTTCATTCATTCATTGATACACATTTTCTCTTTCTTCTTCCTTTTATGCTCCCTCAGTTCACTTTTGTAATTCAATTCTTGTTCCAGATTGTTAATTGTCATACATATAATGGCTAATCATACATTTATTTCAGATTATCCTTTGCTCCATCTGTTCCAGTGAGATGTTCATTATTTATCCATTCATTTCCTGCTCCACTCACCACTATGTATCAATCACATTTTCAAACAGTAGTGTTAATGCAGTATTTGTCCTTTGTGACTAAGACATTTCACTCAGCATAATGTCCTCCAGATTCACCATGCAGTGTGGTTTCTTTGTGTAGTTATTCATTGTTTTTTAATGATGCATACAATCTAATTATGTGAATGCACCACAGTTTTTCTACACATCGGTTTGCTGATGGACAGTTGGGCTGCTTCTGTCTCTTCACTATTGTAAATAATGCAGCAATAAACATGCATGTGCATACATCTATTTGCCTCATAGCTCTGGTTTCCTTAGAATATATCTCCAGTAGGGGGATTGCTTGGTCAAATGGTATTTCGATTTCCAATTTTTTGAAAAAGCACCAGAATGCCTCCCATAGTGGTTGCAGTCATTTCACGTTCCCACCAGTAGGAAATAAGAATTCTGATCTCTGCACATCCTCTCCAGCATTTGTTGTTTGCTGCCTTCTTGAAATTTGCTATTATTGTTGATGTGAGATGAAATCTCACTGATAGGCAGGGATTTTTAACACTTCTTGATGTCTTTTATGGCCATCTGAATTTCTTGTTTGGTGAAGTGACTATTAATATAGAGTGCCAATTTTTGTGATTGGGTTGTACCTTATTTCTTTTTTGACACAGTGATCACACCACTGCCACCCCAACCATTGGGCATTAGGTGCCCAGTGATAGATATCATTACTGATGTCAGATTAATCCTGGCTTCAAGAGACTATTAGAAAAATGTCTGTGTGTTAGTGAATATTTGACTGGGTTGATAAGAACAAACTATAGCTAACATTAAGAAGAATGGGAACCCCAGAACACTTAATTATGTTCATATAAAACATATACCTAGACCAAGAAGCTGTTGTCTAAACAGAGCAAGGGAGCACTGCATCATTTAAAATCAGGAAAGATGTGTGTCGAAGCTGTATCCTTTGCACATATCCATTCAATACGTATGCAGAGAAAATCATTCAAGAAGCTGAACTCTATGCAGAAGAATGTGGCATCAGGAGCAGAGGAAGATTTATCAACAACATGTATTATGCAGAAGTGACTAGTGCAGAATATTAAAGTGTGGATTACATCTGAACATCAAGAAGACAAAAACACCATTGAACTGATAAGCAACTTTATAATAGATGGAGAAAATATTGAAGTTGTCAATTATTTCACCTTACTTGGATGCACAATCAACACCCTTGGACCACCATTCAGGTAATCGGGAGACATATCACATTGAGCAAGTCCTTTTTCATGGACCTCTTCAAATTATTGAGGAATATTATTGATATTGAGGAAATTATTGATATAACTTTGAAGACTAAGGTACATCTGATTCAAGCCACAGTCTTTTCCATGACTTATTATGAATCTGGGATCTGGACAATGAATAAGGATGACAGAAGAAGAATTGATGCCCTTGGTCTACAGTGATGGAGAAAAGTACTGAATATGCCACAAACTGTGTAAAGAGTTAAACAGAGATGTCTTGGAGACGGTACAGCCAGAATGCTCCTTGAATGCAAAGATGACAAAGCTCTGTCCTACATACTTTGGCCATGTTGTTAGGAGAGGCTATTCCTTGGACAGGGACACAATGCTAAAGAGAGAAAGTCTCTCACAAAATGATTGACACATGACTGCAGCAAAGAGCCCAAGTGTGCCAGAAATTGTGAGAAGGGCACAGATAGGACAGGTTTCAGATTTTTTGTTCATAGGGCTGCTTTGAGTTGTAGTAGATAGCACCTAAGAACAACTGGAGCAGACCAGTCATTGCATTGCCTTTTCTGCTATTTTTCACTTGGTTTTTAAATCTGCATATCTTTTTACTTGGAGTTTTGATGTCGTAGTGTGTCTTGTGTTTTCCTGCTAACTAAAATGTCTGTGATTTGAATTCACAAGTTGCCCTGTGGGAGTAAGATGAGCAATTTTCTCCCATGAAGCTTGAAAACCTGATGGAGGTCTCTTATATGTGTCAGAATGGGATGGATGACTTAGTCCATAGGGAGTTGCGCTCTAACCTAAATGCCAATTTGTGTCCATCATTAGCTCCTGTAGATAATGGAAAAATCTCCTCTCATGCAAAAGACCACTGGCAGGTCAGGTTTGTGTTGAGATGGCTACGAGCTGAGTGCACTAAAATCTGGGATATCTCCATTTGTCACTAGAGGGCCCTCTTGTCTGGAGTGACAAGGTGGGTCTTGAGTATGTTGTCATTGTTAGAAGTCATCAAGTTGATTATGACACTTAATATCCCTGTGAACAACAGATCTGAACCTTCCCTATCCTGCGCCATCCTCACCATCTCTGACATGCTCAAGCTCTTTGTCAGTCATTGCTTCAGTCCATCTTGTTATCTGTCTCTGATTTTCCACCTTTCCCATGATGTCTTTTCCTAATTGGGCCCTCCTGACAACATGCCTGAAGTGTGTGAGATGAAGTTTAACTGTTCTTGCCTCTAAACCCTAGTTGTACTTTCTTCAAGACAGCCTTGTTTGTTCTTTATTTCTTTTTCATTTTCTACTACTTTATTTATAAAATTTGAATACACTGTTTTCAAGAACAAATTCTTTCAATTTCACTTACATCTCCCCCATCAAATTGTACAACCCTGTAATTAATCCTCCCTCCCCCTGCACATCCACATCCCTCTACTTCCACCCTCTCCAATCTCTCTTGGATCTTTATAATCATTCTACAATAATGGTTTTATACAATATTTATCCTGTGGGATGGAGTTCACTCAGCATAATGCTCTCCAGTGTCTCCCAAGTTAGATAACAATTTACAATATCATTGCTTCTGCGTGCTGTGTATTATTCCATTGTGTGAATGTACAATTATTTTTCAATCCATTTGTTTGCGGTTGGACACTTGGGCTGTTTCCATGTTCTTGCGATGGTGAATAATGCTACTATGAACAGTACAGCTGGGTCATATGGAAATTCTCTTTTAAACTTTTTTTATTATTATTAATTTTAATGAAAACTTTCAGAGGCTGGATTTTCATTCATTCATTGTTGCACTTTGCTCCCTCCCCACCCCTCCCCCAATTCACTCTTCTCTTTGAAAATTAAAAGAATAATTCTCCATTGTTATTCAATCCCTTCCCTCAAGTCCACCCCACTTTGCAGCCTTCTTTCTGGACTTCTGTCATGACAATAATACCTAATCACATATCCCTTTTAAACAGTTCTCTTTTTCATCTGTTTCAATGCAGTATGTATTATTTATCCCATCTTTCTCACTCTGATGTCAGTCCAATTTTACAACAGTGGCACTATGCCGTTCTTGTCCTTTTGTGACTGAGCTATTTCACGCACCATAATGTCCTCCAGGGTCACCCATTTTGAATAATATTTTATGAGTTCCTTGTTTTTTAATCCAGCGTAGTAGTGCATTGTACGAATATACCACAGCTTCTCTATCCATTCGTTTGTTGATAGATATTTAGATTGATTCCTCATATGGAATTTCTATGATCAGCTTTTTGAGGAAGCACCAGACTGCCTTCCAGAATGATTGTACCGTTTTACAATTCCATCAACAATGTATAAGAGTTCCTGTCTCTCCACATCCTCTCCAACATTTATTACTTGCTGCCCTGCTAAACTTTGCCACTGTTACTGGAGTGAAATGGTATCTCATTGTAATTTGATTTGAACCTCTCTTATTGCCAGTGATTTGGAGCATTTTTTCATGTGTCCATGTCTTTTGTCCATTTTGTAATTGGGTTATTAGTCTTTTTCTTGTGGAGGCCTAGGAGTTTTCTGTAAACTTTTGCTATAAGACTTTTGTCTCACACCACACACAAAAATCAACTCAAATTGGATCAGTAAAGCCCAAAATCATTAACATTCATAAGAGACAAACTGGAATCAAGCTTTGAAGTACTAGTCCAAGGTTTAAAGAAACTGCCAAACACAATCAGAAATGCACAAACTAAAGAGGATAAAATTGATGCATGGGACCTTCTAAAGATTAAATCCATGTGTGTATCAAAAACCTTTTCTAACAGGGTAAAAAGAAAACCTATAGACTGGGAACAAACATTTGGTAATACAATTTTTATTATATATTGGTTTGTATACAGAAGTCATATACACTGTGTGTTGTTATATACATTTTGTTTCATGCATTTCTCCATTCACACCGTGTTTCATATTATCATTCTCATACGTTGTGTTTTATGATATTAATGATCATTGACCCACGCCCACCATTACCTCACCTTTCTAGGTCCCCAATGTATCTTTCCCAATTCCTTCATTCCCCTGCCTTTGCCCACAATCTCGTCAACCTTAAGATCTCTCCCTCACCCAACCCTCAAACTCTCTCCTCCCTCCCCTTTGCCCTTTGAACTTTGGTAAACATCTTACTAGTAATCCTTCTATTTTTATAATAGTGGCATTATGCAGTATTTGTCCTTATGAGACTGAGTTCATTTAGTGAAATGCTTTCCAGCATCTCTCACATTATATATTTTTCAAAATCAGTGTTCCTGAGTGCTATATAGTATTCCATCATGTGAATATATCACAATATCCCAACCTATTCATTTGTTGAATGAAATTTTGACTGTTTCCATTTTCTTGCTACTGGGAATAATGCTGCTATGAACACTGGTGTATAAATCTCTGCGTTTAAGTTCTATTTTCCTTGGGGTACATTTCTAGCAGTGGAATATCATAGAAATCATATAGGATTTCTATGATCAGCTTTTTGAGAAAACATGAAACTGCCTTCGAGAGTGGTTGTACCATTTTACAATCCCAATTACAGTATATGAGAGTTCCACTCTCTCTAAATCCTCTCCAATATTTATTGTTTGCTGTCCTAGTAAACTTTGCCACTGCTACAGAGGTGAGATGGTTTCTCATTTGTGGTGGGTTTTTGTTGTTTTTGTTTGTGTGTGTGTGTGTGTGTGCTGTCAAATTGGATCTGTCACAGGAGGAGTTTGTCCCTCCTTCTCCAGCCGAGCATCTGGTGGATTAGTACCATGCACCTCTGGAATTATAGTACAGCTTCTTGTGGTTTTGATTTGCATCTCTTTTATTGCCAGTGATTTTGAACATCTCTTCATGTGTCCATTGCCCCATCTGAATATCTTCCTTTGTGAAGTCTTTTACCTGTTTGGTAATTGGGTTATCAGCCTTTTTCTTGTGCAGGTCCTTGTACAGGATTTTATGAACTTTCATTACAAGTCCTTTATCTGAGATGATCTTGCCAATTTCCCCCAGTCACTAGGCTTTCTTTCCACCCTATTGGAAAGTTTTATAATACACACAGGGATTTAACCTTTAGGAAGTTCTATTAATCGGTGTTATCCTCTCTGAGGTATGCACCTTTTCAGTAATTTGTAAGTATATTTGTGACATTGATTTTAATCCCCACAATAGAGCAGCATTCTTCCTACCTCCTCCCGATGTTTATCATTTCCCTTTGTCCTGTTTGCTGTTGTCTGTCTTTTTCTTTAGGCCAAGACTGCTTTTGTGATCTTGTATGATTAACTGTTTTCAGGACTTTGTACTTCCTTGGTGTTATATTTTTGTCTTACAGTTTTAGCTATTGTTTGACTCAAAATTTTTCTGTTTCACTCTTGAAGGGTATGTAACAACCACAGTCTTGGGGATTCCACTGAGCTCTATCACACCAACAAGGTTTATGCATTCATGAATTATTTATTAGAGTTGTGTTCCACATTTTTCTCTAATTCTAAACAAGACCCCCCTTTCCGAGTGGTCAATAGTGGTAGCTAAGTATCATCAAGTTTTTTCTCTTCAGTGTTCAGCAGGCTCAGGTGTGTGTGTTCATCTGTCCTTTGAATTATTATTTTCTTTCATTTGCTTCACTCTGCTTTGGATGGGGAAAGATCAATAGTTTCAGCTCAGATGGTGGCTCACTAGAGTTTAAGGCTCTTCACACGATAGGCTGTCGAACATTGTGATGGGAGAGTTTAACAAAAGCCAGAAATGTTCATTTTGAAGAGGCTGCCAGACACTTGAATTAGTCCTTCATACACAACTAAAAAGCACTGAAGAACTTCACACATTTATACATTTGAGAAACATCCAGGTACATAACCAATTTAACATGGAGCCTTTGATCCCAAGCAAAAACACTGGTAAAACATTTTACAGCAGTAGTTTAAAATAAAAAACAATAAACCCATATTCAGAATACAATTTCTATTTAAAAAGCACTGTGCTCGTCACCAAAGTGTGATGATAGAGTGTGCTACTGATTTGCTGTTACCCCTATTGATATAGTCTCCCATCTTCTCAACTCTGATCTGTGCCCTGAAGGCTGAGCAGAATGCATTGCATCCACAGATATTCTCATCATAATCAGTCAAGGGTTAATTGGGTTAGCTGTCATTCTCAACCTGGAGTTATTGTGTGATGTACAGCAGAATGGACCCAGAGCTAACTGTGCAGTAGGTTTTCAGAGGCAGTAAATTGTAAGGGAGGAGATTGCCCATCCTTCTTCCATGCAACAGCTGGTGAATTGAGCCTTGTATGTTTGAGATTGGAGCACAGTTTCTTACACTAGGCCACCAGAACTTTCTCAACCTAGAACAGTTTCCTCATTTTATAAAGATTTTTCTCTGTTTGAATTAAGTCCATAAACCACCTCAAGCCTGGGAGTAGTACTTTCTCAACCTAGAACAGTTTCCTCATTTTATAAAGATTTTTCTCTGTTTGAATTAAGTCCATAAACCACCTCAAGCCTGGGAGTAGTACTTTCTCAACCTAGAACAGTTTCCTCATTTTATAAAGATTTTTCTCTGTTTGAATTAAGTCCATAAACCACCTCAAGCCTGGGAGTAGTAATACTTCTATTATCTCCCATTACTTATCCTGAGTACTGCATGATTATTCGTCATTTCTTCACACTCTGTCCCCATAACTTACTAATAATTTTGTCAAGATTCTGGTTCAAGCTGTTATCCTACTTTCATATATAAAGAAACAGTGGAAGAAAACATTTGCTAAACCTCTCTGAGATAATTTAGCTAATGTACGCCAGTTCTCAGATCTAAGCGAAGGCCGCTCTTACTCTACAGGTGATTCTTATAACGACTCTAATGCCTCCCTAAACAGGTGTTGTTTGTTGGCGAATATTCTGAGCCATATGGTTACAGATGAGACATCCTACAAGCTCACAGGAAGAAGCATCTGGAAGCTCAGTGCATGGGTAAAATGGGGATAGGGCTTGGCATTTGCGCTGCTCACCAAATATGTTCAATTCTTCTCCTAGACACTTGTTTGGAATGCACTTCCCTACTTTTGTAAAAGGAGCTCTATTGGCCTAGTGGATAAGGAATTGTGCTGCCAACGCAAAGACAGGCTGTTCAAATCCACGAGGTATTCTGCACCTGATGCTGAGAAGGAAGGTAGGCAATCTCCTGTGATTTAAAGTCTGAAAATCCACTGTAGGGTCAGAAATGAGTCAGCCTCAACTTGATATTATGTAACAATGACACCTTTCTTAAAGTTATCATGGCCGTAAAAGTGGTGAAGAACAATTTAAAAAAAAAAAAACAAAAAACAACAACACTGCATTACCACATTCTTATATTCCTAATTCACAGCAATTGTGAGAATTTAGAGATGTCACTTCCCTTTGGGTGAACTTTTGATAGTTAGATCTCACTTTCTCCTCTGATTCCTGATGAACAAGTAAGTGAGGGAGATGTTTTCATAAACCCTTGCAGGTCTGAGGCTTATTTGTTACCACAGGTTATCTACTCTACCTTGACTGATGAGATAATAACTCAGTTCACTGCTGAGATTTGGAACCAACTCATAGATGACCCTCCGGTGAGTTTCAGAGGCTATAAATTGCATGGGAGAAGATTTCCCATCTTTCTCCTACAGAGCCACTGGCAGATTCAAAGGGCCTTTGGATTAGCAGTCCAACTCTCTGTGTTCTATACCATGAGAGCTCCCCCTGTAGAGATGGTGGGTGCATAAAACTGGAGCTGGAAATGAGCTAGAAGAGCACCCCATCAATTAAAGACAAACCTATTATTTTGGAGTCAACTCCAACTCATGGTTCCCCACCTAGGTCACAGTAGAACTGTGCTTCTTGGGAGTTTCAATAACTGATTTTTCAAAAATAGATCAAAAGACCTTTTTCAGAGGTCCACTTGGACTACCCATCATTAGGTTATCAAGAGCCACATTAGGCTATTGTATCACCCAGGAGCTATGAACACACCCAGCAGAGGGGGAAAATTGTGTCTCTAAACTAGAAGATAACAATGTCCATGGTGGGTAGAAGTAAATAAGGAATAGTATTCAAATTATGGGATGTTATACTTGAAAAGATTGTTTTCATTTTAATTGTGGAAGGATTCAAATGCCTTGCTGAGAGGTCTGGGCATGATTTTATAGGCTGTGAAGGTTCAGCAAAATTATGATGGGCCTTTTCCTGGGATGAATGTCCAAAGTCACAGTTACTTTTTCTAGAAAAAAAAAGATGTATTTTTTAAACATCTCTTGTTCTGGGGAGATTTTCAAAGTCAAAGACCTGTAATTACCTTCAGTAACATGTCTAACCAACAACCACAATGAAGGATTTTCTTAAAACTGTGACCTGAAAGCACATGCTTCTGTCCGTTCATTCTGCATAAGATGTTCTGAGGCAATATCTTTAACTTTATAGAGACTTAAAAGACATTTTTAATTTATTGTTATTTTAAATTTAATTACATACAAAAATAAA
Organism: Elephantulus edwardii; assembly: GCF_000299155.1. Taxonomy (NCBI): domain Eukaryota; kingdom Metazoa; phylum Chordata; class Mammalia; order Macroscelidea; family Macroscelididae; genus Elephantulus; species Elephantulus edwardii. The sequence goes on from NW_006399775.1 coordinate 4,451,242, forward strand.
TATACTGATTTTAACGTTTTTAAGTGGTTCTTGTAATGCTATTCTGTGAACAAGACAGTCTGAGGTGATCTCAGGTGACCAGGAGTGAACAGGCATGTCTGAGAGCAGGAGAAAGATGGACATGTGCCAGGAGCTTGTTAAGCCACGGCAATCTTGTAATATTGGTTAACAGAGAGAGGCAGTTCTGACTCAGAAGGCTTAACGTGCTTGCCTACCTGTGTGCTTAAGTCTCCCTCGGACTCGTAAAAATGAAAAGAACCCTTGGGGGTGAGAAAGTGAGTCACAGGGGTGCCTGCTGAACCACAGCAAAGTAAAGATTCATATGAAAAAGTCCATGGCCTGGAGACAACTGCTGAGACTGGAAAGTGTTAGAACATGTACAGAAGGTGGTTTATGCTGTTCTAAGTGAAGGCAGGAACGAAACATGGAGGAAAAGGTAGCTAATGCTGGAGCACTTCTGTACAGCATCCAGCGACCACTGCTAGTATTCTAGAGAAAAAAGGAAAGGTGATGAAGGCGGCATTAGACATTGACATAAAAGCAGGTGTTCTGAGGTCATCTGTATTTGTTCTGGCAAAATTTGAAGATAGAAACCAAAGTTTAGCCTGAGGCTACAATAAATTTGACAATAGGTCAGGGAAACATAAGGACATACATGGATTTAAGCGTTTCTTTCTACTATAAATATGCTGAACTTAAAAATAAGTTGGTTCCAAGCAAAACAAATGTTAAAAAATTAATAATGAAATAGCAGGGGGATCTACAGTAGGAGCTGGAGCAGACATTGCAAATAGGTTTGTGTTTGAAAGTTTAGGACTGACTGTCTAGAGAATTCATTTCATTTCTTCAAACATAAAGGAGAACATTCCTGAGATTTTTCTGGCTTTATCTCATCTTTTATTTTTTTTTCCTGTCCGAACCCTGTTTATGACAAAAGAAAATATATGGACTGGGCTGACTTACGTTTAAAAAGTCACTGAGCTCTCTAAAAAGCCAAGGTATTTACTATTGGCAAAAAGAAGCATGTTGAGGGGAAACAAAATAAAACTGGATTGGGTAGGTTGTTATTGGAGTGAGGGAGAAATTTCTTCACTAATCTTCTCCATATATTATATGGAAGCTTTAAAAAATCTAAAACCTAAATTATTCATGAATGAGGCTTTTTTATTGTTCCCAGAAAGACATATAAAAAGAACAGCCTAGTTTTTCCCCTCTCCCACTGAACACAATTAACATGTACAAATGCCCAACCAAAGATGAGGCATTTCCTATTCATTTTCAAAAGAAAGAGTCACATCTACGATGCAAATGTTTGTTGCAAAATAAAGATAGGTAAGAAATAGAGAAGCCTCAGCTGAAGCTATATCAGAACTACTTTTGTTCCTTCTTTTGCTGTGATTAAAACAAGAAATACCCAGTAAAGTCCTTTACAGTGCAGGAGAAGGGAAATTGAAGAAGGAAGAAAAGGCCAGATATGAAAGGATGTAAGGCTTTCTAGTCCACAAGGAAGTGGCTTTGTGCATTGTCTGCTCTAGCCTACAAGGTGAAGGTTGCTTCAAGGAAAAAGCACAATGACAATAGCTCCTTTGTCCTCCTCACTTCTGTAGAATACAAAGTTGCAGACATGCTGCATTTTTAATTGAAACTTTATTATAAATTTTTGCTTGAAAAAAAAAAGAGAAAAGAAAACCTCTAGTGTTTGAAGTGACAAAGGCTGCCGTGTTCAAAAAGCAGAGACAGGGATTAAAAACCAACTAAAACTAAGGAAGGAATTGAAACATTTGATGGACTTCAACCTCCATCATTGTGAAAATAGTGGAACTGGGAGAGGGGTTTGCTTATGATTACAAAGCAGGTCATTATGTGTAACTCATGCCTGGAGAGAAATAATGGCACTAATTATGAACTGCTGAAACTATTTAAAGATTCTTCTTACTGAAGTTATCTAGGTGCTAGTTAATAGATGCCATTTTGTCGATTTTCTATTAGTTTCTGTTACTAAGAAAAGGAAATCTTCATTGATTCCATAATTGCTCATCTATACCATTTTCAAGACACTATTTTAGTTCTTCTTGAATTTTCCTAAGTGGAACTAGTTTTGCTATGCACCACGTGTTTGATTCTTAACTTGTAAGCAGGTATTCACTGGGCTATGAAAACGTGGACACGTTTCAAGTAATTTCCTTGCTTCAGTACCCAGTTTATGTGCCCTGTGCAGCCTTCCTGCCTCCTGTTAGCCATCAGTCAACAAACACTAAGGTTCCAGGCTATGCCAGTACTCTCCATGCTTTGAGGATGCCATGGTGAATAGGCAACATTTTTGCCCTAAGAAACTTGCATGTAACTACTGGTCTTGAGTTGACATATCCTGCTCAATAAAATCCTTTTCCCATTTAAAAACACAAGTAAAAACCAATGATTTCAGTTGTGTGTGTGTGTGTGTGTGTGTGTGTGTGTGTGTGTGTGTAATCTCAGTTGTTGTTGTTATGCATTCTCGAGTCAGAACTGACTCATAGCTGACCCTCCAGCTCATTTTCAGAAACAGTTAATTTCACTGCAAGAGATTGCCCATCTTTTTCCTGAGGAGCAGTGCATTCAAACTATATGCATTCGGGCAGCACAGCTTCTTATCACAAGGCCACTGGACCATCAATTAGCCCTTCTAGATAACTGGACACTATGCCTGTTTCCATGCTGTAACAATTGAAATCTCTACTTGTTCTGAAGAGAGGGGAACAGACCTGTAAAGTAATGGACAAACTTGTGGCAAAAAATGATTCAGATACAGGAATTTTTGAACCTTGTCATGCTTCTCTGAGTGCATGGTGTTTTCATAGATCTTTTCAATCTATATGTGGAAAAGATTTATCAGAGGCTGGACTCTATGAGGAGAAATGTGGCATCAGGATTGGAGGCAGACTCATCAACAACCTGCATTATGCAGATGACACAACTCTGCTTGCTGAAACAGAGGAGGACCTGAAACACTCACTGCAGAAGGTCAAAGACTGCAGCCTTCAATATGTACTGAAGCTCAACACTAAGAAAACAAAGATTCTCACCACTGGGCTGATTGGCAGCATCATGATAGATGGTGAAGAGACTGATATTGTTAGCAGCTTCAGTTTGCTTGGCTCCACAATCAACACTCTTGATATCAGCAGCCAGGAAATTAAAAGACAAATTGTGTGGGGAGAGTCTGCTGTCAGAGACCTCTCCAAAGTACTGAAAAGCAACAAAGTCAGTCTGGAGACTAAGGTGTGCCTGATACAGGCCATGGTCTTTGCAATTAGTTACTTACTATACATCAGAAAGCTGGACAATGACTAAAGATGATAGAAAGATAATTGATGTCTTTGAGCTGTTTTGTTGGAGAAGAGTATTGAATATACCATTGACTGTGAGGAGAACAAACAAGTTTGTCATGGAGTGGGTGAAGCCACACTGTTCCTTGGAGGCAAGGATTCTGAAGCTTCATCTGATATTGTTTTCGACATGTTGCAAGGTGGGATCAGTCCTTGGAGATGGTTGTCATGTTTGGGAGGATGGAAGGACAGCGCAGGATGGGAAGACCCTAGATGAGGTGGATTGATTCAGTGATTGGGATAATAGGGATATGTGTGTCAGAGAAAATAAGATTGGCACGGGATAGAGAAAGATTTATGGCTGTTGTACATAGGGTCACTATGAGTCGCAGGCGACTTGATAGCACATAACAACAACAACAACAATAGGTGATAGACTAATTTTATGGGGCCAATGGCTCTTCTGCTTCACGTGCATATGAGTGGGAGGCAGCACCCAAATTTGACATTCTCATTTTGTCCTTAAATTTGTCAGAACGTTTCTCAAAAACAGAAATATTTTTTGCCCAAAACCTCTGGTGGTTATTGGTAAGGAGATGAGCTGCCAACACAAAGGTCCATGACTAGAACCCACAAGAAGCAGTTCCATGAGAGGAAGAAAGGCACTCTCCTTCCGTGTGATTTACTGCCTCTGAAAACCCACTGGAGGGTCAACTATGGGCCAGGTAAACTTGACGATACACAAAACAACAAAACTATTTTCTTTCATAAGGTGGTGGTGTTTTTTTGTTTGTTTGTTTTACTATCTAAAGAGATCTTTTACCAGATGACACAACATCAGGAAGTACAGAGAAGAGAAACAAACTTGTGAAAATAAATCAATACTTTAACAAATATTTACCTTTGCTGTCCTGTTAGCAGCATTTTAAAAGCAAGTTAAGTGTGCTACCCAAATAATGGTCTTAACTTGTTTAAAACACTCTCTAGAAACAAAAGAAGACTTATACCAACATTTAGAAATCTGATTGTAGCTGGTTTCTTTTGCTTTTCTACAGAAAACAATCACCTGAGATCAGAAGGCCTCTTGTCTTGTTTCTCCTTAACTCTCCTTGTTCTCATCCTTTCCTCACTTCATCTACCAAGATCTGTTACATCCTGGCAATAGGGATTACTATCGGACCTTCATACTCTAGAGGGTTCTGCTTGGACTTCTGTGTGAAGTGAGATGCCTGTGAGGCCAAGTGTTCTGTAGGATTTCACTCCTGGTTCCAGGGTCTCGAAAATTTCCCATTTAAATGGCCTGTGACCATATAACTCTTCTTTCTGGATTTACCTTTCTGAAGGCAGAGTGCACCTGGGCCAGAAAAGTGACAATTGGCAGCTATTTCAAGGACAAAGACAAAGCACTGACATGTAAACTAGGTGTCCTCTGTATGTAGAACAGTCCTTGATAATACAGGTTGTAGTCAAAGAAAGGATAAAAGGATTACTGGCCATGGCTTAGAAGGCAAGAGCTAGGGGCTACATCCTTCTGTGCGCTAGTTCTAGCTTAGAATGCTGAGAGCTATGAGAATTACAAATTTATATCTAGTCTTCCAGATCATGATAAAGTACACTTATCAAAGTAGATGACTAGAATGTGTTTTACATCACATGATTTTTGGTTTCATGTAAAATTATTATTTTTAACTTTTGTTTTATACTGGTTTGCATGCGAAGTTTATATACATAGTGTTTCACACTGTGTTTTGTAAAATCATTCCTATTAAATGTGTTTTACAAAATTAATCACCATCATCCTGTGCCTACCATTACCCCATCTTTCCAAATCCCTGCTGGATCTTTCCCCTTTCCTTTACCCACTGAACTGTGAAACCTCTGAGTTCCTCCCTGTCTGTTCTCATCCTTTTGTTCCCATCGTTTCCCTCCTTGGATCCCTATACATGTTTTACTAGTTATCCTTTTATTTTTACAACAATGGCCTTATGTAGTATTTGTCTTTGAGACTGAGTTAGTTTACTCATCATAATGCTCTCCAGTCTCTCCCAAATTATGTAGTAATTTTTAAAATCGTTGCTTCTGAATGCTGTGTACTATTCTATCATGTGAATGTATCACAATTCCTCAACCCATTTGACTGTGGTTGAACATTTTTGACAACTTTTAAACATATCGTTCGATATGTCATTTTCTGGTGGCAAAATGTTTAAGTGCTCACCTGTTAACAAAAGGTCAATGGTTTGAAGCCCCAGCTAGAACTTCAGAGACAGAAAGATCTGAAGATCTTCTCCAGCGGAGTTCTTGTTATGTGCCGTTGTGTTTACTACAACTCATAGTCACCCTGTGAACAGAGCTGAAACATGCCATGTACTATGTTACTCTCTCAATCTCTAAATGCTTATTCACATTGGTATAGTCACTGTGTTAATCCATTTTATTGAAGGTCTTCCCCTGAATCCCAGTATGATGTCTTCTTCTAAAGAATGGCTCTTCCTGACAATATGTCCAACGTTTGTGAGACAAAATTTCACTGTCCTTGCCTCTAAGGGTCACTCCTGTTGCACTTCTTCCAAGACTGACTTGTTTGTTCTTTGAAGAGTCCTTGAAATAAATAGTCAGGGCTCTTATCCAATAACCTCAATCCTAATGCATTTATTCTTCTGCTGTCACCCTTAGTTGTTGTCCAACTTTAAATACATAAGAAGCCATTAAAAAAGACTATGGCTTGGATCCATCACACCACAGTGTTTAAATTTACATCATTGCTCTTGTCTTCATTATCTTTGGTTCTTGATTATATTCTACCTGCTAAAATGTTTCAACGTTGACCAATTCATTTTTGGTATAGTGACCCGGTGCATTCCTTCTTTGTCAGATTCTTTCTACATTATTCGGGATTTTGCTCATGGAATATTTTAGTAATGGTGATTTGTGCTTCGCTTCTTTTAGCTTGAGATATACCAAGCATTTTCTTCCCTTTCTTTATGTTCTGCCCTTTCTTTGTACATTTCTCATAATACTTTTGCTTTGTCTGTTCGAGCTTCTGTTTGAAATCATCTCTTCATCTCTCATCATTTCTTCCCTTTGTAGTAGTCTCTCACTGTTCTAGTTGTTTTAAGAGTCTCTTCTGACATTTTCTTTCTTCCCTGTCTTTGTAATGAACTTTTGTTTAATTCATGGATTAATTATATCCTGGATGTCATCTGACAATCCATCTGGTATTTGGTCATTTATACTCCATCAAATCAATTCCTTAATAGGTTTATATATAATCAATTAATAAATAATAATAGTATAAATAAATATATATAATTAATATCATATCAATCATGTATCATATCATTAATATAATTAATATAATATATTCTTTGAAGATTAACTATTATGTGAAGATTATAGCCTAGAACATCCTATTGGACTCTACCTTGTCATATAGGGTTACTTTAGCTCATGTATACAGAGATGGTGAGGATGACACAAGATAGTTCCTAGGATCTCCATGAGTTGTAGTAGATTCAGCATCACCTAACAACAATATAGGTTGAAATCAACTTATTGACACAGAATTACCTTCTTGCCTTGGGTGCTGTAAATGCGATGCCCAAGTCTAGACTCCAGGTACGGACAGAGTTATCTATGTCTCCACAAGAATGAGGCTTGGATTTGATAATATGTGGCTAAGGTTGTTGTTGTTATTGTTGTTATGTCCCTTTAAGTCACTTGGCAATTCATAGTGACCATATGAGTCAATATGAGTACAATAATAATAAGAGTACAATAGCTCTGAACCCTGCTCTTTTCTGACTCAATCTGTCTCTGACACACCTGTCTTAATTACCCCAGTGATTGTGTCAATCTCTCTAGTCAACGGTCTTCCTCTCCTGTGCTGCCTCTCCATCCTTCCAAGCATAATATCTTCTCCATAAAAACTTCTCCAAAAACTGGCCCCTTCTGGCTACATGATATTGAAAACTACAGTCCTTGACCCTCTCCAGTAGATGCTTCATGTCCTCCTCAGTTTCAGCAAGTAAGATTGTGTCATCTGCATAATGCAGTTTGTTCATGAGTCTTCCTCCAATCCTGACGCTACATTCCTCCTGTTCAAGTCTAGCTTCCTGAATGATTGTTTCTGCATACAGATTGAAATGATATGGTAACAGGATCCATCCCTGATGTAGTCTTTTCCTGATTTTGAGCCATACAATGTTTCCTTGCTCTGTTCTGACATCTGCCTCCTGGTCTAAGTATAGGTTCACGTGAGCACAATCAAGTGTTCTGGGATTCCCATTCTCCTCTAGGTTAGCCAAAATTTGTTGTAATCCACACAGTCAAATGCCTTTGCATAGTCAATGAAACACAGATATTCTGCTGGTACTCTCTGCTTTGGGCCAAGAATAAATCTAGGTTGCTGACAAAATACCACTCTTTTTTTTTTTTTACCAATATAGAAGAAAAAGAAGCTTCTCAGAGGCTCCTTGTCATTCCGAGAGCTAAGGATTTCAGTATTTATTTTTAAAATTAAAAATAACTGAGATGATCCCCAAGCTCAAGATACTGGCTATTGTGACTACGGAGGAAAATTTTATTCTGATGAGGAAATCAGTTAGTTTGTGACTGTTGCTGTTACGTGCCATTGAGTCAGAACTGACTCATAGCTTCTCCGCTA
>NW_006399775.1:4459969-4501942 GCF_000299155.1 Elephantulus edwardii
GAGAGACACCATTGCTCTTCAGCACTTTGGAGAGGTCCCTAACAGCAGACTTTCCCATGGCAATACGTGTTTTAATTTCCTGGCTACTGGTGCCAAGAGTATTGACTGTGGAGCCAAACAAACTAAGGCTGTGAACAATTTCAGTCTCTTCACCATTCATCCTGATGCTGCCAATCGGTCCAGTGGTGAGAATCTTTGTCTTCTTAACATTGAGCCTCAATCCATATTAGAGATTGCAGTCCTTGGTGGCCTGCAGCAAGCGCTTCAGGTTCTCCTCAGTTTCAGCAAGCAGGGTTGTGTCATCTGCATAACGCAGATTGTTGATGAAACTTCCACCAATCCTGACCCCACACTTAGAATGAAAATATTTGGCCAGTTTCGATTAGCTTTTAAAGTTAAACCAACTATCAACTCTATCAATTTTCAGTAGTACTATTAATACATGTATAATACCAGAAGAACGTCTATCTGTGTTTCATTGATTATGCAAAGGCATTTGACTGCGTGGATCATAACAAACTGTGGCTGACTCTGAGAAGAATGGGAATCCCAGAACATTTAATCGTGCTAATGCGAAACCTATACTTGGACCAAGAGGCAGTTGTTAGAACAGAGCAGGGCAACACTGCATGGTTCGAAATTGGGAAGGGTGTACGCCAGGGATGTGTCCTATCTCCATACCTTTTCAACCTGTATGCAGAGCAGATTATCCGAGAGGCTGAGCTGTATGAGAAGAAGCGTGGCATTAGGATTGGTGGAAGGTCTATCAACAAATGCATTATGCAGATGACACAACCTTGCTCGCTGAAACTGAGGACCTCATGCACTTACTTCAGAGGGTCAAGTACTGAAGCCTTCAGTATGAACTGAGGCTCAATGTCAAGAAGACAAAGATTCTCACCACTGGACCAATTGGCAGCATCAGGATCGATGGCAAAGAGATTGAGATTGTTCACAGCTTCAATTTGCTCGGCTCCATAGTCAACACTCTTGGCACCAGCAGCCAGGAAATAAAAAAATTTATTGTGATGGGAAAGTCTGCTGTTAGGGACCTCTCTAAAGTACTCAAGAGCAACGGTGTCTCCCTGGAGACTAAGGTGTGCCTGATAGAGGTCACGGTCTTTGCAATCACATGTTATGCATCAGAGAGCGGGACAATGACTAGGGAGGATAGAAGGAGAATTGACACCTTTGAGCTGTGGTGCTGGAGAAGAGTATTGGATGTACCATGGACTGCCAAGAAAACAAACAGATTCATGCTAGAGAGGGTTAAACCAAGCTCCTCCTTGGAGGCTAGGATTCTGGGGCTTCGTCTGACATACTTTGGACATGTTGTAAGGAGAGAGAGGTCTTTGGAGAGGGACATCATGCTGGGTAGAGTAGAGGGACGGCGCAGGAGGGGAAAACCCTCTATGAGGTGGATTGATTCAGTGACTGGGGTAGTCGGGATGGGTGTGTCAGAGGCAATGTGATTGGCACAGGATAGAGCATGGTTTAGGGCTGTTGTACATGGGGTCGCTATGAGTCACAAATGACTCAACTGCACATAACAACAACAACAACAACAACAACAACATATATCTATATAGGGAGCTCTGGTGGCCTAGTGGCAAGAAGCTGCACTGCAATCCCAATGGCATGTAGTTAGAGAACACCAGCTGCTCTGTGGAAGAAGGATATGCGATCTCCTCCCATGTGATTAAATGCCTCTGAAACACCTCCAGAGGTTCAGCTATGGGTCGGCTCTGACTCAATTGGACACAACAACACACAACATATATTATATATGTGTACATATATATGTGTATGTATGTAGATATAATGTTGTTGTTGTTAGGTGCCATTGAGTCAAGTATGATTCTTAGTGACCCTCTGAATAGCCAATCTGAACACTGTACTATCCTGTGCCATCTTCTTAATTTCTGGGACACTCAAGCCCATTTCTATAGTCACCGTATCAACCCACCTGGTTGAGGGTCTTTCTTTCCTTAGCTGCCCCTCTACCTTCCCAAACATCATAATATCCCTCTCCAATGAATAACCTCTCCTAGCAACATTTCCAAAGTATGTGATTTATGTTTATATGTACTTATCACATATGTGTTCATGGGTGTGTGTGTGTGTGTGTGTGTGTGAGAACTCTGGTAACCTAGTGTTAAGGACTTGCATTACGTATCCAAAGGTATGCAGTTCAAATCTACCGGCTGCTCAGTGGGAGAAAGGTGAGCAATCCCCCTCCTTCTGTGCTATATACAATTTCTGAAAACCCACTCGGCGGCCAAGTATGATTCAGTTCTGACTTGAAGACAGATGAGAACAACATGTTTATAAAAATATAGATGATATGTGTGTCCTCTCTGTATGTTTCTGTGTCCATTCTCTGTGTGTGTGTGTTTAATAATGTAGTTCTCAGAAGCTTTAGAACTCTCTTTATTCAGGTATGGCATCATCAGCATAAGAAAAGACAACAAGCCAATTTCTATTTCTGTTTGCAATAGAGGAGCTAGGATTTAAATACAACTTTTTGTGGGACATAATTCAATGCAGAGAAAACAGTATCATCGCTGTCATCAATATCATCATCATTAACGTTGTTGACCTGAGTCAAGCTTATTTTCTCAAAGATCTAGGTTAAAATTTACAGAAATAAAAAAAAAATTTACAGAAATACTAGCTGAATGATCCTTTTACTGTTAAAATCCACTTTATTAAGAAATATCAAGCCACAAACTCACACAGGATGTGAGATAAATACACATGACAAAAGCAGGCTATTACTATCTACAACTCAATCAATGATAAAGTTGAAAGTCCTTTATCTTAAGCATGTAACAAAAGTGGATTTAAACTAGAAATCAGTATATTTACAACATATTAATAACTTAGTTGTGTGTTATTTTTCTTTTCATGATTTTTCCCCTTTTTTAAACTGTGATTTTAATGAAAGTTTACAGAATGGTTGGGTTTGTATTCGTTCATTGATGTACATTTTCCTCTGTCTCCTTCCATTTCTCCTCCAATTCACTTAGCAATGCACTTCTTGTTCCAGAAGTTGTCATACATATATTTTCTAATAATACATTTATTTCAGACAGTCCCTTCCTTCATCTCTTCCAGTGCAGTTTTCATTATCTATGTACTCTTTTTCTGTTCTTTCCCCAATACTTTGTCAGTCTTTTGTGATCAAGATATTTAACTCAGCCTCATCCATGTTGTGTAGTGTTTTACAATTTTTTTAGTTCTGTGTCATATTCCCTTGTGTGAATGTAGTGAAGTTTTAATATCCATTCATTTGTTAATAGGCAAATGGGTTACTTCCATCTCTTCACTATTGTGAATAATGCTGCAATAAACATGAGTGCGCATACATCTGCTTGCATTACAATCCTGACTTCTTTAGAATATACTCTTAGCAGTGGGAAAACTGGGTCAAAGGTATTTCTATTTCCAAATTTTTGAGAAAGTGCCAGACTGTGTTCCATAGTGATTGTACAATTTTATATTCCCACCAGCAGTGAATGAGAGTTCTGATCTTTTCACAACCTCTCTAGCACTTGTTGTTTGCTCCCCTGTAGAACTTTGCTATTATTGCTTGAATGAGATGGTATCTCATTATTACTCTGCTTTGCATTTCTCTGACAGCCAGAGATTATGAATATTTCGCCATGTGTTTGTTGCCTATCTCATTTTCTTAATTGGTGAAGTGTCTATTCATGTCTTGTACTCATTTTGTGATTGGCTTGCTTAGTTTTATGTTACTTTTGTTTTTGTTTTTCTGAGATGCTAGAGGATTTAATAAATTTTAGTTATGAGTTCATTATCAGATATGTCATTGCCAAATATTTTTCCCAACAGGATTTGTGGTTTTCTCCAACAGGGAGTATGATGCCTTGTACATTTCTTTTTATTTTCAGTAGTTTCTTTCTCTCTGTTTGAAAAATGAAATTTGGATCTGTATTGAGATTCTACTGAACTTGTAGATTGCTTTGGGTAGAATTGACATTATGATGATATTGTGTCTTTCATGACATTCATGTTCATGGAAAGGAGAATAAATATCACTTACAAGCAAAATACTGCTAAAGATCATTCAAAACATAGATAGGCAGCTGAGTGAAGTGGGATTTAGAAGAGGTTGTGACACCAGGATATCATTCCTGATATCAAATGGATCGTGGCTGAAAGTAAAGAATGTCTATTTGTGCTTTGTTGACTATGTGAAGACATTTGACTGTGTGGATCACAACAAATTATGGTTAATATTGAAAATAATAAGAGTCCCAAAATACTTAATTGTGCTCATGAAACCTATACCAACTCTAAGATGCTATCATGCAAAGAGAGCAAGGAAACACTAAAGAGTTCATTAGGTTTGTATCATCTCTCCATACCTGCTCAGTATGTGTACAGAGCAAATTATTTGAAAAGCTGAATTCTATGAAGAAAGGAATAGGGCATCAGGATCAGAGGAAGACTCATCAAGTAACTGGTGTTATGAGGATGACATAACTTTGTTTGATGAGAGTCAGGAAGACTTGAAGCATTTGCTGCAAAAGATCAAAGAATACAACTACCTCTAATATGGATTGCATTTTAATGTCAAGAAAACAGAAATTCTTACCACTGGGCCAATAGGTAACATGATGATAGATGGAGAAAAGGGTGAAGTTGTCAACAATTTCCTCTTATTTGGATCTACAATAAACACCCTTGGTACCAGCAGTCAGGAGATCAGGAGATGTATTACACTGGAAAAGTCCACAGTATGGAACCTCATCAAATTATTGAAGAGCAATGGTGCCAGATTGATTGGCTAAGGTGCACCTGATTCAGGCTATGATCTTTTCAATACCTTATTATTCTGCTAAATGCTGGACAATGAATAAGGATGACAGAAGAATTGATGCCTCTAAATTGTGATATTGAGAAGAGTGCTAAATATCCCATGGACTACCAAAAGAACAAATATGTCTTGGAGAACAGAAAGCCATAGTGCTTCTTGGAAGCAAAGATGATAAGGCTTCATTTTACATACCTCGGACATGTTGCTAGGAAAGAGTATTACTTGGATAGGGATATCATACTTGCGAAGGTGGAAGATCAGTGAAAGAGAGAAAGACCCTCAACCAGATGGATTGATACAGTGACTACCACATTAGGCTTGAGTCTTTAAAAAATAGTGAAAATAGCACAGGACAGGATTCATTAATATCTGATCATAGAGTCACTATAGGTTGTAGTCAAATTCAACAGACAGCACCTAACCACAACAACAATCCATGAATAGTATATCTATTTTTCTATTTCTCTAGTTTGCCGGAGTTTTTTCTTGCAGCAATGTTTTATAATTTCCTTTGTAAACATCTTTTGTGTCTCTAGTTAGTTTTGTTTCTAGGTATTTTATTGTATGATTAGCTATTGTAATTGGTATTGTTTCTTATTTCCTTTTTTTATATTGTTTTTGTTACAGTAGAGAAATTCAACTAATTTTTGTATGCTGATCTTATATCTTGCTATTTTGCTGAATTGGTCAACAATGTTCAACAATTTTCTTGATGAATATCAACTGTGTATAGAGATAGATTAACCTACACTCAATCTGAATGTCTCTTAGTTCCTTTTTTGCCTTATTGCTTTCACTAAGATTTCCAATGTTAAAGAGGTGTGGTGACAGTGGTCATCCTTTACTAGTTCCTGTATTAAAGGGGAATATATAAATATATACTTTTCACGATTCCTATTTTATTGAGTGTTTTCCTCAGCAAGGGGTGTTGGATTTGTGTTAAAGAACTTTTATGGATCATTTGATAGAATCATACAGTTCTTGTTCTTTGCAAAGAATTTTGTAAGAATTTTGAAGCTCAATCTCACATACTTTGGGCACATGGACAAGAGGGACCAGTCTTTGGAGAAGGACATCATGTTTGGTAGGGAGGAGGGACAGTGTAAGAGAGGAAGACTCTAAATAAGATGTGATGATGGGTGTAGGTATATCAGAATCAAGCCTGGAAGCAGGAGCGGCATCCACTTCCTAAATGGCTTGCCTCTGGAAACTCTATGAAAGAACAGTTCTCAGGCCTTTCCTTCATAGGGTCGCTATGAGTTGTCTACAACTTGACAGCACCTAACAACAACAACATGCCAGAATCAGTGAGACTGGCTCAAGATAGAGCAGGGTTCGAAGCTATTGTACAGAGAGAGGGTCACCATGAATCCCAGGTGAGACTCCATCACACATAACAACAGTAACAACAGTGAGGAGTTACACTGAACCCCAAAAGCACTTTTCAAACCCACCACCTGCCCTGAGAGAAAAATACAATCTCCTCCTGTGAAATTTCGACTCTGACAATCTGTTTGAGGGTCAGCTGTGAGTCAGATTTGACTACAGGGTGTATGTCAACAAAGGTATGTTATAATATTTCATATGTTCTTGGCATAGTTTATACTGCTTTATCTGCTTCAAAAGAACTTTCTATCCTATTTTTCATAGAATTGTTTTGTAATTCTTAATGCTGCCATAATCTGAGATAGCCTCAACAATGTATTGCTGGTTTATTCATTTGGGGATAGTTATTTCTCCCGTAACTACAACAGAAGACTAACAGGAAGCTCTCCAGCACAAACTCTCTGCATTTCTTTACACCAGGTCTCTCTTTTAAGAACGAACTGGGGAGGAGGGTAGAGAAAGCAGTGCAACAATGAATGAATGAGAACCCGAAATCTCTGTAAATGTTCATTAAAACTAATAAAATTTAATAATAATAATTAAAAAAATAATCAAACTGTTGAAAAAAAGAGATTATAAATTCTTGTATCTTCAGATCTAATAGGTAATGGATGAATCATAACATGTATACGTAGATGTGTGTATAACTAGCTCCAGACTCCACTTCCCTCATGCCCACTTATCATAAAAAGGAGCAAAATATCAGGGTTCCATAGCAGGAGCATGATCCAGTTAGTGTATTTATAGGTTATCTCTGATATCAGACATTTAAGTTCTAGTTTTTGTTTGCCCCCATAAAATCAGTGAAATTTGAGGTCAGCATGAGATCATTTCATGGAAAGAAAATAAATGACTTAAGGAGACTCTTAGAATGTAGGATGTTTACTGGTGCATTTCTTTGTTCACTAGTTATCAGACCTGGGTCTGAATCATGATTATGGTCCTTAAGAGTGTGTGATTCTAGGCTGGTTACTCAATTTCCTTTCACTAACATTCCATCATGAGTACAAAAGCGAGCATTGTGTCTTTCAGGTGGAGTTTTGGGTTTGGTATATTTCTTTTCTTTAATGAATATTAGCAAACACAAAGCATTTAAATCTCTGGAATCTGGCCATAGTATTCCCTCACTAAATATTAGCTCTCTTTATAAGACTAGATTGAAAGAATCTTTCAAAATAAATTCATTCTATGAATAAATCAAAATGAAAGATATAGAAGTAACGCGTCTGGGGCCATGTGGTAACCCGTTGAAAGGCACATTTCCTCAGAGGTTTCAGCAGGAAGGGATTACCCTGACAAGCCAAGAAGCACTACCTAGAGAAGCTGAGGTCATTCTTTGAAGATAAACATGTTTTAATAGGCTTTAAAATTGTTTACGTCATGAGTTTTGAACAGATCTTTGCATCTGGAAATTCTGAAGGAAGAAATCTCTGGTGTGAGATCAACAGAGATGACGAACATGTTTTGATTTGAAGCAGACAGGCTGTGAGCGCTGCTGTGGTTTGCTGCTTCCCGGTGGCATCAACATTATTTGTCAGGAGTACACCTTTCCTGTCTTCCAGAAAGACAGGCATGCACAACCCTAACACATCTCGGCAAAAATTCTATTCACTCGCTGAGAGAGGATAATTCTCCCACTTAAGCAATATTTTGCTATGATGCAGAATGACACCATTTATCAAAGTACCACTCTGAGAGCTCACATAGCTAATTTTCAAATTTTTCGCCTCAAATTATCAGGATCATACATAGTTAATGCCAATAGCAGGTATAATGAGAAAGTGGTTTAGAAAAGAAGGGAAGCCACGTATTTCAAACTTCTCAATAGATATTTTCTGGAGAAGGTCAAAGACTGCACTCTTCAAGATGGCTTGAAGCTCAACATCAAGAAAACAAACATTCTCACCAAATAGGCTAATGGTGAAGAAAAATACTGAGATTGTTAATAGTTTCAATTTGTTTGGCTCCACAATCAACATTCTTGGTACCAGCAGCTAAGAAATAAAAAGATAAATTGCATTGGTAATATCTGCTGTCAGAGACCTCTGCAGAGTACTGAAGAGTAACAATATCAGTCTAGAGACTAAGGTACATCTGTGCCAGGCCATGGTCTTTGCAATTGCTTGCTAAGCATCAGAGACCTAGACAATGATTAAAGATGATAGAAGTAGAATTGATGCTTTTGAGTTGTGGTGCTGGAGAAGAATATGAATATGCTAAGGACAGATAGAAGAACAAACAAATTTGTCCTGGAGAGGGTGAAACCAGGCTGCTCCTTGGAGGCAAGGATTCTGAAGTTTTGTCTGATATACTTTAGGCATAGAAAGGACCAGTCCTTGGAAAGGGAGATCATGTTTAAATGGTGGAGGGATAGTGCAAGAGAGGAAGACCTTGGCTGAGATGGATTGGCACAGTGACTGGGGTAATGAGGGTAGGTGTGTCAAAGACAATGAGGTTGGCTCAAGATAGAGCAGGGTTCAGAGCTATTGTACCATTGTCACTATGAGTCAATGACACATAACAACAGGGAGATCTCTTGGCCTAATGAGTAAGGAATTACTCTATCTACCAAAGGCAAGTGGTTCAGATCCATCAACTGCTTCTTTGAAGAAGGATGTGCAATCTCCTTTCATGGAAATTGTTGTTGCAACTGTGCTCAGTTGAGTTGGCACTGACCCATAGCTGACTTTCCAGCAATTTCTCAGAAGTAGAAAATCGCAAGAGAGAAGATTGAGCATTTTTTCTTTCCTAGAGTAGCTGGACATGCCTTCAGGATTGCAGTGCAGTTTATTCTCACTAGTCCATCAGAACTCCCTCTCAAGCAACTTACAGCCGCTAAAAGCCTATTGGAGGGTCCGCTGTGAATTGGAACTGGCCCAACAGCAATGAGTGTGAGTATTCCAGTACGTGCCATATAAATTAAAAATTAACACACTCCCACTCTCCATGTTCCGTCATACCTAAAAACCAAAATCTCCTATCTAGAAATGACTTTACCGTGGCTTTAACAATCTGGTACATGTGGGCATGTGGGCTGGCTGTGGGCAGTCAGCAGTACAAGTCAATGTGCTGTTTGCTGCCAGACAGGTGAAGCAAAGTCTTGAGCAATATAAACAGCCGTGGGACACAGCCAATGTGGACAGCCATGAAAAGCACACAGTTATCAGAAGACCCATGTTCTAGTCCCAGATTTGCTATTTGATCTAGATATTTAATTTGTGTCTTTAGAATTGAAAAGGAGATTAGAGACATTCTACACCCACTTACTTACTTGGTTAATAATGAAAAGTGTGCTTTGGTACTGGACTCAAACTCACTCACCCTTCATTACGTCAGCTCTGACTCACCTAAGGCTGTAAAACTTTATGGGAGGATCCGTAATGAGGGTTTTTGGCATATTTGTTTGGGTGTTTTTAATTTTTTATTGTCAGTGAGGAGCACTGTTGGTGTTAAGGGTTGCATTGCTAACCCTATCTCAAAAACTAGTGACTTGGATCCACCAGCTGCTCCAAGGGAGAAAATATATAGTCTTCTGTAAAGATTTACCTTCTTGGGAACCTCATGGAGGATTGCTATTTGTTGGAATAAACTCGATGACAGTGATTTCCCTCCCACCCCCAGTGTGGTAAGGACAACCATGTAAGTGCCTCACAGGTACAGAGGTGGCACAGATGACAGTGAAGAGACTTTCTGCTGGGGATGGGTAGTCAAGGAGGGCTCTTCAAAGGAAGTGGCACAGGTACTTGCTCTGAAAAAGGATATGAGTTACTCAGGACCAGCTCACAGAGAACATTCTAGAAGAAACTAATGAAGACAAAGCATGAAGCCATAAGACTTTTTTAGAGAATTATTAACATATACTTGGATTTTGCTGCTTTGTTTCAAAAAGAAGTGACCAAGAGTAAGGATAGAAGGTAGGCAGGCCTTTGGATTTGAACCCGGGTAATAGACGTAGCAATTTCTGTGGGCCAAAATATGAAAGCCTTAACTCTCTGTTTTAATAGTCTTTCTTACTGATTCTGAGTGATAACAGGTGAAGTAGCATATTTATTTAAGATAATTCACAGTCTTTTCTATGTTCTCAGCCTCCAGGAAGCTTCTGTTTTCATTTGATGCTACACAGAAGAGTGACTTAATATTTGTCATAGTTACACAAAAGCAAACTGTAGATTTCAATGCTGGGGAAGTGTGCACTGCCCACTGCAGAGTCCAAGACTTATTTCAAATCATGATTATATATGTATTTTTTTGCCTACCAAAATCTGTCTGCCAAGACTCACATTTCTCTTTTCAAGAGACATAATCTGTTTTCAGCTGCTTCTTCCTCAGAGAGGCATTCTCTCCTTTACAGAGCAAGTCACTCTTTTCTAACACCCCAACTATCTTAACCTTGCATTCTTTAGCTATATCCTCGTTTGATGAAAGATTTCCTCTTAGATGGGTTGAGTCTCCTTAGAATATAATGGAAATTTTAAATACTCTTCTTCTTGTTGCTCACTTTTGTTCTGATGCCTATCAAGATCCTTTTATCAGGTCCAAATATGATAAGGAAAGAAACCATTCTTTCTTTCTTTCTTTGTATAATGCTTATTGAACAGCTTCCATATTCTAGGCCCTACTTGAAATACTGAGGATTCAGCGATGAGCAAGAGGCCTCATGAAGCTCATGATCTAATAGAGAAAGAGAAAGACATAATGAACCACTAAAATAATTCCTCTCTCAATTTTGTACCTGCATCACAAACCCAGGACCTAGCATGAAGTAAGCTGAACTAGTTTTTCTAAATAAATTTTTAAAAAGAAACAAAAAATTTCCTTACTGCATTTAGGGTATTATGCTTCTAGAAACCGCACTGAATAAATAAACCCCCCTGTGAACATGGACAAGGTGCATGAAAAATTAACAAACATTTCAGATCAAAAGAAAATATTTTGCCAAGGGCACAATTCTTTGATATGTTAATTTGATTGGTCTTTTTTCTCTTTTATGAATTTATCATTTTGAAATCAAGAGATATGTGCTTCTCAAAAGAGCACAGTGTTTTTATTTTGAAAAATAAAAAAAAATACAGTTTTCAACTATAGCTAGAAATTAATCAACTGTGACTAGAAGTTAGTCTATGAAGCAATGATTTGAACGGAACAAAAGAACACTGCATGATTTAAAAGGAAAAAAAAGGTGTATGTCCAGGTTGTGTTCTTCCACCACACTTACTCAATTGTACACTGACTGAGGCAATAGCCAGGGAAGCCAGACTATAATAAGTAGAATGTGACACCAGAATTTGAGGAAGACTCATCAACAACCTGCAATATGGAGAAAACCAACCCTACTTGAAGAAAGTGAAGCTGCTTGAAGCACATACTGAAGATCAAACACTGCAGATTTCTGTACACTTGAATATCCAGAAAATAAAAATTCTCACAACTGGACTAAAAGGCAACATCATGATGTTTTTTGTTATTGCTGTTGTCATGTACATCGAGTTGGGGGAACTGACCCATAGCTTACACTCCAGTGGTTTTCACAGGCAGTTATCCATCCTTCTTCTGCAGAGTAGCTGATGGATTCAAACCGAATGTCTTCAGGGTTGAAGTGCAGTTTCTTATCTACAACTAGGCCACCAGATAGATGGAGGAAAAAACTCCAACAACCTGAATTTGACTTTATTTTACTTGAAGCCATAATCAACACCCATGATAGCAACAGCCAAGAAAGGCAGAGAAAAGTTTTATTGGACAAATATGCTGTCAAGCACCTCTTTAAAATATAAAGAGTAAAGATGTCAGTTTAAAGACTAAGGTACACTTGATCCAAGTTGTAGCATTTTTAATTAATACATATTCATGTGAAAATTGGCTGGTACATGAGACTGAGGAAACATAATGCCTTTAGATTGTGATATCAATTGATGAAGAATATTGAATATATCATGGACTTCCTGTCTTGGAAGAAATAAGAAATTCAGGCACTGTGCTCCCAAGACACAAGGATTCTAAGACTTGGTCTCACAAACTTTGAACATGTTATGAAGATATACTGGTCCTCAGAAAAGGACATCATACTTAGAAAAGCAGGGTGTTAGAAAAGAAAAGGAAGACCCTCAGTGACTGCATTAATAGGTTTGAGCGTAGTAGAAATAGTGAGAATGGGGCAGAATCAGGCAAGGCTTCAGTCTGTTCTTCATAGGATGGCTTAAGTCTGAGTTTATTTGACAACACCTAATAACAGCAATATATGCACATTAAAGTTGATTGCCGATCAAAGGATAATAAAGGTTACTGTTAAGGCAACTTCAATAGTTTCTCCATCTATAATGATATTGCCAATTGGTCCAGTTCTGATGATTTTTTATTTTCTCAATGCTTGGCGCAATACATATTAAAGGTTGTAGTCCCCTATTTTCTTCAGTTAAGTCTTTTAAGACTTCTGCACTTCTGCAAGCAAGGTTGTGTGATCTGCACAGCAAAGGTTAATAAGTCTTCCTCCAATCCTGATGCCACATTCCTCATGGCTTTAAATATGTCTGTAAATCAACATTCCCCTTGGTTGCATGCATTATTTAACTCTTTCATAAAAAATTATTTTCTTGAATTTTTGCTGATACCATATATTCTCAGTTATGGAAGCCCTGCTGTAATAAAGCAAAAAATTTATGTGAGATGGATTTTTATATAAGTATGTGGGACACTGGCATCTCAAGTGAATGTTAATAGTTAGCAGTTTTAATGGTGTCTGTAAGGCAGCAGCTTGTACTTCAACTGAGACAGCAGTTTCCCAGGAAACCTGAGAGGCTGAAAGTGCTGGTTAATAATGTATGTGCATATAGAGGTCATGAAAGGGTCAATAGTCTTATACGGCTAATCATTTAAAAGATTCCCTCTTCATCACATCAATAACACTTTTAATCTGTTGTTATCTTTGCATATAAACCATTTAAACACTTATAAGCCTGTTAAATATCATTTAATTATTTGTTATTATAGTTGATTGTAGATCATATTAGTTATAGTTTCCCAGTTAAACTATTAGGGATCATGTTACTGTCACAGGTAGGAAAAAGTTTATGGGTTTTAAAACTAGAAAGAATCAGTCACAAATTCTTGGTCCAGTTCTTGTTGACACGTATCCTTAGCTTTCCTGTGTGGAAAATGAAGGTAATGTCCATTTACTTTACAGTATTGATATAAAACTTAAAGGAGTGGCCTAGTGGCAAGAAAATGTGCTTCAATCTTGAAGGCACATGGTTCAAGGTTCAAGCTGCTCCATAAAAGAACAATGGGCAATCTCCTCCTGTGCAATTAACTGTCTCTGAAAACTCACCAAAGCGTCAGCTATTCATCAGTTCCTACTCAACGGTACACAGCAACAACAATGCCTAGTTGAAGTTTCTACTTGGAGTAGTATTCAATGTGTATTATTTTCCTTCCCTATTCCCTGAGTAAGCGTATGTAAGCCTTCTATATTTCTGTTCACAATATATTGTATAATGCTTTTTTGTGTATTATTTGTCCAATAAATACATATTTGTTGATTAGAAATTACTACTCATTGTCTCTATTTTTTGTTTTACTTAATATCATTATGTTGTTGTTATGTGCTGTTGAGTTGCCCGCGACTCATAGCGACCCTGTGTACAACAGTCCTAAATCCTGCTCTATCCTGTGCCATTCTTTTACTCTCCAATACACCTACCCACATTACCCCAGTAACTGAATCAATCCATCTCATTGAGGGTCTTCCTTTCTTGCTCTGTCCCTCCACCCTTCCAATCATGACTTCCCTCTCTAAGGACTGATCCTGCTTTTCAACATGCCCAAGGTATGTCAGATAAAACTTCAGAATCCTTGCCTCCAAAGAACAGTCTGGCTTCACCTTCTCCAGGAAGAACTTGTTTATTCTCTTAACAGTCCATGGTATATTTAATATTCTTCTCTGCACCACATTTCAAAGGCATAAATTCTCCTTCTTATCATCCCTAGTCATTGTCTAGTTTTCTGATGCATAGCAAATAATTGCAAAAAACATAGCCTGTATCAGGTGCACCTTGGTCTCCAGACTGACATTGTTGCTCTTCAGTCCTTTGGAGAGGTCTCTGACAGCAGAGTCTCCCAGTGCAATTTGTCTTTTAATTTCCTGGCTGCTGGTACTAAGAGTGTTGATTGTAGATCCAAGCAAACTGAAGCTGTTAACAATCTATATCTCTTTACCATCTATCATGATTCTGCCAAGCATCCCAATGGTGAGAATGTTTGTTTTCTTGATGTTGAGCTTCAATCCATGTTGAAAATAGCAGTCCTTGACCTTTTGCAGCAAGTGCTCCTCAGTTTCAGCAAGCAGTGTTGTGTCCGCAGAAAGCAGATTGTTGATGAGTCTGTATCCAATCCTAATGCCACATTTCTCCTCATAGAGCCCAGCCTGCCAGATAACCTGTTCCACATTTAGCTTGAAAAGATATGGAAATAGGACACATCGTTGGCATATACCCTTCCCAATTTTGAACCATGCAGTCAGTGTTCCCTTGCTCTGTTTTGATGACTGACTCCTGGTCCAAGTATAGATTTTGCATAAACACAATCAAGTGTTCTGGGATTCCCATTCTTCTCAGAGTCAGCCACAGTTTGTTGTGATCTACACAGTCAAACACCTTTGCATAGTCAATGAAAAAATAGACATTCTTCTGGTACTCTCTGCTTTTATCCAAGATCCATCTGGTATTAGCTATAATATCTCTATATTACCACAGCCTCTTCTAAACCCAGCCTTCACTTCTGGCAGTTCTTTGTTGATGTGCTGTTCCCATCATTTGTGAATGATCTATAGCAGAATCTTGCTTGCATGTGATGTCAATGACAGTGTTCCATAATTTCCACACTCTGTTGGGTGACCCTTATTTGGAATGGAAACAAATATAGCTATCTTCCAGTCAGTTGACCAGGTGTTTGTCCTCCAGATTTCCTGGCACAATTTGGTGAGCACATCCAGGGCAGTGTCTGTTTGTTAAGATAAGTAAATTGGTATGTCATCAATTCCTGGAGCCTTGTTTTTTGCTAATTCTTTCAGAGCAGCTTGAGCGTCTTCCTTCATAATCACAGGCTCTACTCATACATTGTTTCATTAAATTCTTCTGTGTCCACCAATTCATTTTGGTACAATGACTCTGTATATTATTTTCATCTTTTTTAATGCTTTCTGGATCATTTAATATTCTCCCCAAAGTATCCTTAAGTATTACAATTCAAGGGTTGTATTTGTTCTTCAGTTCCTTCAACTTAAGTACTGCTGAGTGAGTTTGGCGCCTTTGATTTTTTTATTCCTGCCTGTTGCACATTTCATTGTAATACAATATATAGAAATTAATATAATGTTGAAGGTAAAATGAGTTCATAGAGATATTTTAATTCTGATTGTGGAAATAATGGCCCAATACTTGGTTTTAAAACTTTAAAATTACATTGAGAGTAGAATTAAGAGGTGAGTGATTAATCAGGTTTAAAATTATTTGTTTTTTGTAAAGCTTTATTTCTTGTCCTTTCTTTTGTCAGTCTATTCTGATTACATGTGTGTGCACACACGTGTGCACATTTGAAAGCATTCATCTGAATGGCTTACCTTGAGTCATCGTCATTTACTTTGCTTTCTACCTTGAATTCTGTAGGAATAACATGGGAAAAATGAAGGAAACCACTCTGACACTGGAAAAGGTTACTGTACATTATATAATATAGACTTCTTGCATCCATATTAAAAAAAAAATTAGAAGATTATACAAAATGACTGGAACATTAACAAAGAACCACCAGAAATACTAGCAGGGTTTAGTAGAGGCCATGGCACAAGAAACATTATCTCCAATGCCAGATAAATCTTGACCAAAACCAGAGAATACCAGAGGAATATCTATCTATGTTTCATTGCTTGTGCAAAGGCATTTGACTGTGTGGATCACAACAAATTATGGCTGACTCTGAGAAGAATGGGAAATCCAGAACACTTGATTGTGCTTATGCGAAATCTATACTTGAATCAGGAGGCAGTTATCAGAACAGAACAAGAAGCACTGCATGGGTCTTACTCAGACAGGGAGTGTGTTAGGGATGTGTCTTGTCTCCCTACCTTTTCAATCTGTATGCTGAACAGATCATTCAGGAGGATGGCCTTTTAGGAGGAGGAATGTGACATCAAGATTGGAGGAAGACTCATCAACAACCTGCATTATGCAGATGACACAACCTTGCTTACAGAAACTGAGAAGGACCTGAAGCATTTGCTACAGAAGGTCAAGGACTTATAGTCTTCAATATGGATTGGAGCTCAACATCAAAAAGACAAAGATTCTCATCCCTGGGCCAATCAGCACAACTATACTGGATGAAGAAGAGATTGAGGTTTTTAACAATTTCAGCTTGCTTGACTCCACAATCAACACTCTTGGCACTAGCAGTCAGGAAATGAAAAGATGAGTTGCATTGGGGAAACCTGTTGTCAGTGGCCTTTCCAAAGTGTTAAAGAGCAATGATGTTAATCGAGAGACTCAGGTGGACCTGATCCAGGCGATGATCCTCCAATTACTTATTGTGCATCAGAGAGCTGGACAAAAACTAAGGATGACAAAAGACAAATTGATGTCTTTGTGTTGTGATTCTGGAGAAGAGTATTGAACATACTATGGACCACCAAGACAACAAATAATATTGTCTTGGGAAGGGTGAAAAAACAAGCTTCTCCTTAAAGGCAAGGATTTTGAAACTCTGTCTCACATATTTGGACACATGGCCAGAAGGGACCAGTCCAGGGGGAAGACCTCGGATGAGATGAATTGACACATTAACTAGAACAATGGGGTTAGGTGTGTTGAAGTCAGGAGATTGCCTCATGATAGGGTAAAGTTCAAAGCTATATTGTACATAGGGTCATTATGAGTCATGGATGGCTCAATGGCCCGTAACATCAATGGCAACAGCATTATAGAAAGTGATTACGTTTCCAAAGTTTTCTGTGTGTTACATGTTCTTTAGGTATTCAGAAGTATTCTTATATACATGTCATTGTATATGTATTTTAGCTTTTAAGTAGCCTATGTTCCTAAAGAAAAAATAACTGTGCAAATAAAGCTTCCCCCAATACATCTTTATTTTTTGTCCACATTCCTCTGGCAATCATGAGGAGGAAAACGTTAGTACAGCCATAACCAGTAATTTCCTCAAATGAGATACCAATTTGAGAGTTGATTCTGAGACACAGGCAAGCTGTTAAGTAATGAATCAGGTAGACCCATGTTCTGAGAAGCTCTAGGTAGCTGTTCAGGAGGAGTTAAAGGAGGAGGTGAAGACTGAAGGAAGAGCTCCCGCTTCTCCTCAGTCTCCTTGTGGTCCTCCCTGCTCCAATTTTACCTACTCTCTAAGCCAGTGTGCTTTTGGAAAAAAACAATTTAAATAACTCAGTCTTACATTTTTTATTTTACAAATGAAATATAATGATATCCAGCATTGTTAAATAATTTGGCCAAACTATTTAGGTATCACGTTTCATTGATAAAACAAAAGTTGAAAAAAAATAAAAACTCGTGTTTTTACATAAAATTTGGATATAATATGGTAAATAGTTGAATCACAGCCTCTTTGCAACCTTCTGGCTCATCAGAAGTCATAGTTAAAGCTATTACCACACTGAGGACAGAAAAAAAGGATATTAAGAAGCATTACATTTTTTATTATTGAGAGTGGAATTCAATTGTAAGAAGTTTAAGTTCTGGTAACTTTATTTTCATGCTTTTTGTAACAGTATTGACAAACTCCAAGATATTTTTAATTTGTTGTTAGGTATGAGCCAGTTGAACTTTGCCAGCCAAATGCAGCATCATTCTCAAATCTCTTCTGTGCTCAAGTTTATTATTGGTGTAACTTGTATTTTATCAACCTCATTGGAAGTATTCTTCTCATGTGCTGACCTCCATAATATCCTTTTTGCAAAGACTGACTTCTTCCATCAGCATGCCCAAGCTGTGTGAGTTGAAGTCTTCGGTTCTAAGGACCTCTCTGGCTACACTTTTTTACAAGACAGATTACATTGTTTTTTTGGCAATCCATGGGATATGCAGTGTTCTCCACCAACACCATAATTCAAAGAATTGATTCTCATTTCTCTTCTTTAATCATTGTTCAACTTTCTTATCTATATGAAGCAGGTAATAATACAATGGCTTAGCCTAGACACACCTTGGGATTTAAGCGGATATACTTGACAGCAAGTTTGTCCATAATATAGGTCATTTGGTTTGGGTTTTGGATGTATCCTATCTCCATACCTTTTCAATCTGTATGCAGGACAGATTATCCGAGAGGCTGGGCTCGGTGAAAAGAAGTGTGGTGTCAGGATTGGTGGAAGATCTATTAACAATCTGCGTTATGCAGATGACACAACCCTTCTCGCTGAAACTGAGGAGGACCTGAAATGCTTGCTGCAGAGGGTCAAGGACTGCAGCCTTCAGTATGGATTGAAGCTCAATGTCAAGAAGACAAAGATGCTCACCACTGGACCAATTGGCAGCATCTGGCTGGAAGGTGAAGAGATTGAGACTGTTAACAACTTTAGTCTGCTTGCCTCTACAGTCAACACTCTTGGCACCGGTAGCCAGGAAATTAAAAAAAATGTATTGTGATGGGAAAGTCTGCTGTTAGGGACCTCTCCAGGGTACTGAAGAGCATTGGTGTCACTCTAGAGACTAAGGTGCATCTGATACAGGCTATGGTCTTTGCAATCACTTGTTATATGTATCAGAGAATTGGACAATGACTAGGGAGGATAGAAGGAGAATTGACACCTTTGAGCTGTGGTGCTGGAGAAGAGTATTGAGTGTACCATGTACTGCCAAGAAAACAAACAGATTCATCCTAGAAAGGGTTAAACCAGGCTACTCCTTGGAGGCAAGGATTCTGGGGCTTCGTCTGACATACTTTGGACATGTTTTAAGGAGAGACAGACAGGTCCTTGGAGAGGGACATCATGCTTGGGAGAGTGGAGGGACAGCGCAGGAGGGGAAGACCCTCTATGAGATGGATTGATTCAGTGACTGGGGTAAACGGGATGGGTGTGTCAGAGGCAGTGCGATTGGCACAGGATAGAGCAGGGTTTAGGGCTTTTGTACCTAGGGTCGCTATGAGTCACAAGCGACTCAAGGACACATAACAACAACAACAACAACTGCCATTTGCTTCTCCTTTTTTGAAAGTTGTTTTTTTTTAATTGCATTCTTTTAATTTTTTAATACATCCAGCACTCAAGAGCAATGATTTTGAAAAATACTATGTGACTTGGGAGAGGTTAGAGAGCATAATGCTGAGGGGTCATAAGAACAAATATTGCATATGACTATTATTGTAAAAATAGGAGGATAACTATTAAAACATGTATGGGAACTTAAGGAGAAGAAGGGTGGGTGTTAAGGGGTGAGAATGGGGAGGCGTGAAACCACAGCGCAGTCTGGTGAGTGGAGGGACGTGGAAGGAAAGTAAACAGGAAGGATCTGAGTGAAAAGACAAGCTAATGATGGGCAAGGTCCAATGGTGATTAATTTCATAAAACATAATGCTTGAGAAGAATGATTGTATGAGACATAATGTGAATGAAGAATGTTGTGAAGCACAATGAATAGTGTGAAACATGATATATACAAACTTTGTATGCAAACCAATAAAAAAAAGTCATTTGGTTTCTTTTTTTTTCGGGGGGGATATTTGGAAAAAAGTGTTAAGATTTATTAATAATAGTTAACGTCACATAGTTAATTCAACTAGTTACTTATCGTACAGAATGACAACATCTCTACTACAGTGGGTGCTCGAGGGTTTGGGTCCTGCTACTCAGCACACCCAGGCAAAGATTGAGATTCACGGCATTTACGTCACGGAAAGCAACAGCCAGGGGCTGTCCCCTAATTCTGAGGACACGGACATTTACACTGAATTTTCAACAACACTTCTTTAAAAGCCGTGCACACCGCCACACTGCTGTTTTCAAATGTGTAACCTCATAGGTACCTAACATTCACGTTTTCACTCCTATGTCCTGGTCACGAATGAGTGATACACACAGACTAGAGGTGTCTTCTGGCTTTGGTGCAGGAAGAGGCAGCTACATTGGGTCAGTCAGAGCAGAGGAGGGATGGCGGGGAGCCTCAGATGGGAAGGTGAGGCCGTAGCGCTCTGTGGGTCCGCCAAAGCAGAGGAGGGGTGGCGGATTTGGTTTCTTATTTGCTGCTTCCATGGATGTTGATTGTTGATCCAACAAAAAGGAAACACTGAGAATTTCAATCTTTTCTCCACCTACCATGTTGATGTTGTCTTCAAGTCCAGTCAGTGGTGAGGAGTTTTGTTCTCTTGATTTCGAAGTATGATCCATACTGAGGTTTTTGATCATGAGTAAGTACTTCAAGACTTCTTTACTTTCTACGTTCAAGGTTGTGGCATCTGAATAACGCAAGTTTTTGATGCATCTTCCTCCAATCCCATTGTCGCATTCTTATTCATCTAGTCCAGTTTTCGGAATTACTTGCTCAGCACACAGATTAAATAGATATGGTGAAAGGATACAATTCTGACACATAACTTTTCTGATTTTAAGCCACACAGTACTCCCTTTTTCTGTTTGAATGACTGCCCCTTTGTACGTATTCAGCATAAACTCAATTACATGTCCTGGAATTCTCATCCTTCTCAATGTAATTTATTATAATCCACATAGTGGAATGCCTTTGCATAATCAATAAAACAAGTAAACATGTTTATAATATTTTCTGTTTTCAGCCTAAATCTGGCATCAGCAATGATACCATTTTTTTCTATTGCCTCTGTGAACTTCATCTTGAAATTTTGGCAATTCCTCATCAATGTCTTGCTCTAGTTGTTTTTAACAACCTTCAGCAAGACGATTCTTGTGTGTGATACTAACGATATTGCTTGTACTTTCCTCATTCTTTCAAATCACCTTTCTTTTAAATGAGCATATATATAAATCTCTTCCAGTCATTTATCCAAGCAGTTGTCTTCCAAATTTCTTAGCATAGACTAGTGAACATATCTAGAACTTCATCTGTTGATGGAACACCACACTTGGCATTCTGTAAATCCATGGAACTTTATCTTCTTCCAGTCCTATCAGTGTAGTTGGGACTTTTTACTTCAATACCATTGGTTCTTAATCACATGCTACTTCCTGAAATGATTCAATGTAAAATAATTCTTTTTAGTGGAATGATTGTATAATCCCTTCATCTACTTTTTATTCTTCCTGCATCATTTAATATTTGCCAAAAAAAATTCTTAAGTATTGTAACTCAAGGCTTGAATCTTTTCCTCTAATCTTTAAGCTTTAGAGTTATCAAGTGTCTTCTTTCAACTTTCTAACTCTTAATCTTTGCACATTTTAGTGGAATAGTTTGTTCTGTCTTCTTGAACTACACTTTATAATCTCCTTTACGTTGTTGCTGTGTACCATCAAGTAGTAACCGAACCATAGCTGACCCTCTGGTGAGTTTTTAGAGGCAATTAATCCCATGGGAGGAGAGTATTCATCCTTCTCCCATAGAGGAGCTGGTCGATTAGAACCATATGCCTTCAGGATTGTAGAACAGCTTTTTGCCACTACGCCACCAGAGCTCCCTAATCTTCTATATGGTTCTTTATCTCATAATTTCTTCTTTTTGTTTTAGTTTTTCTATGTTAAAGAATAAGTTTTAGAGCCTTTTCTGATCTCCATGTTGATAATGTATTTCTTTGCTGGTTTTTAAATGATCTTTTCTACAAGTGCGATGTCTTGATTTCATCCCAGAACGTATTTGGTAAGTAGGCCTTATTGTCCTATGTGTCATATCTAATCTTGAATGGTTTCTGAAGTCAGATGCAATATGCTCAGGGTCGTATTTTGGCTCTTATGGAGTTGGTTTTTTATCTTCTTCAGCTTCAATTTTAACTTGCATATGAACAATTGATGATCTATTCCATAATCACCCCCAGACTGAGCTTCTTTACTGTCTCTTCCCATAGATGTATCCATAGACATTGATTCCTGTGTATTCCAGCAGGTGAGGTTGACATGTATAGTTTTTGTGTTTTTTAGAAAAAAAAGAACAACTTGCGTTTCCAATGAATAAGTCATTGGCCATACAAAATTCTATCATGTGATCTCTGACCTTGTTTCTATCATTGAGGCTTTTATTTCTGGTTGCCAGTCCTTTATGTCTAACCTTTGTATTCTAATCATCAATTATTATTAATATATAATGATTACATATTTGATCAGTTTCAGGCTGAAAAATTTAATAAAAATCTTCAGGTTTTTAATCTCTTACTTTAGTGGTTGATGTGTATATTTGAATACCAGTGGTGTTATCAAAGTCTTCCGTGTATGTGTATGGGTACTGTTCTATTAATGGAAGCATTGCACTTCAGAACAGATCTTGAATGTTCTTTTTGACAATGAATCATCCTTTTCAATTTGTCATTTGTTGCATTGTAGATTACATGACTATCTGATTTAAAATGTCTAAATAGAATTCATTTTAGGTCACTAGTGCCTAAGATGTCAATCTTTCTGTGTTAAATGTAACATTTAACAATTTCTAACTTTCTCTAGATTCATAATTTGTGCACTCCTTATTCCAAATAGTAATGGAATTATTTCATTGTTCTCCTCATTTTTAGTTATCCCACGTCAATAGATTAAGATTCTTCATTGACTGAAAGCTTTACTCCATCATCATCATTAAAGGTAAACTCTGCTATGCAAAGGCATTTGACTGTGTGGATCATAACAAATTATGGCTAACATTGAGAAGAATGGGAATTTCAGAAGTGAATTATGCTCTTGTAAAACCTAGACCTATAGAAAGAGGCTGTGTGTGAACAGCGAAAGTGAATCTACATGTTTTCAAATTAAGAAAGGTGTATCCTCTCTTCATGTACATTCAGTCTCATGCTGCAAGGATCACTCAAGAAGCGGGACTTCAAAAAAAAAAAAAGAAGCGGGACTTCATGCAGAAAAATGGAGTTTCAGGATCTGAGGAAGACTCTTCAACAACCTGCTTTATGCAGATGACACAACCTTGCTTGCTGAAACTAAAAAGTTTAAGTACTTGCAGCAGAAAATTAAAGATTACAGCCTTCAATATGAATTGCCCCTCAACACCAAGAAGTAAAAAATTCCCAGTAGTGCCATGATATATATGTCAAACACCTGAAATAGGAGGTATGTTACAGGATACTTTGGGGGAGCAGGAGGGAGAGGGTAGAAGAAAATCTTTAACAATAGAAGAAAATATTATATATTTTAAAAAAGGTAAAAATTCTTACCATTGGCCCAATAGGCAGCATCATGATAGATGGAGAAAAGAATGAAACTATCAATTAATTCTTACTTGGACGTACAATCAACACCCTCAGTACCATCAATCAGGATATCAGGAGAAGTATGGCACTGGGAAAGTTTGCAGTCAGTGACTTCTCCAATTATTGGGGAGTAATGATAGTGGTTTGAAGATTAAGGTGTGCCTGATTGAGGCCAAGGTCTTTTCTGTCATTTCCTATGCATTTGAGAGCTGGACAATGAATAAGGATGACAGAAGACGAAATGGTGTCTTTGAACTGTGGTGTTGGAGAAGAATATTAAGTATCTCATGGGCTGCCTAAAGAACAAACAGATTATGTCTTGGAGAAGGTACTGTCAGAATGCTCCTTGGAGGCAAAAATGATGAAGTTGTGTCTCAGATTTTGGGCATAATAACATAGGTTTTCTCTTGGAGAGGGACATCATGCTTGGAAAGGTAGGGAGTTGGTGAAGGAGAGGAAGACCTTCAGACAGATGAATTGACACAGTGACTGCAGCAGTGGGCTTAAATATTTCAGAGATGAGGATGGCACAGAACAAGACAAGTTACAGGTTCGTTGTTCATAGCATAGGGTGCTGTAGCTGACCTAAAGGTACCTAAAAACAACTACTTTGAGGATGGACCTCTTTCCCAGAAGTTTTTTGAGTGCCTTGCAATTTGGAGGTCTCAGCTATCAGATAATGTTATTCTGCCCTTCCTAGATTTTGAGAAGTTGGTGGCCAGACCTGTTTCCTACTCTGGCTTATTCTGAAAGCATTACTAAAACCTATCCATCATGAGTGACCCTGATGGTATTTGAAATGCCAATGATACAGCTCCCAGTACTATAGCAACACTAACACCACCACAATATAGCAAACTGTCAGGTCAATCATGTAGTTGACCTGAAGGTACCTAAAATCAACTACTTTGAGGATGGAGCTCTTTCCCAGAAGTTTGTTGAGTGCCTTGCAATTTGGAGGTTTCCTTGCAGTATTTTACATGATTGTTTGGATTGTGGTGGGGTTTTCCTTTGTCAAGAAGAATATCGTTGCAGCACGGAAGAGTTCTAATTTTAAATCAAGTTGAAAACTGAAATTGAAAGGAACTCTGGCCTCATGAAGGAACAGGTTTGAGGCGTTTGCTTCATTTCTTCCTTATCTGGTTAATGTTCACTCAAGAATGTGCTTGGTTAACCTCCAAAGCTGAACATTGACCACTATATTCATGTGATTATTCAAATTAAATTCCCTATGTTCACTATGGCCTCCTTTGGCTAGATTAGGTGTGTTTTCTGTAATAAAAGTAGCTGTCCATTTATTGTGTTCTTCTGAGATTTTGGTACAATAGTAAGCATTTTATAAACATGAATTTCTTACCAGTCTTTTAACTATAACATTTCTGTTATTTGCTAATTTTAGACCTGAAAAAAATATAAATTAGAGAAATTAAGAAAGCTATTGGAAATATCTATCTACCTAGTTGCTAGGAGGGTTTGGTTTTGATGTACATGACGTGAAAGGTCACATGTGTAACATGGTAGTCACAATTGTTATATAATTTGCATCATAATGTAGTAATATGGATCCATCCTTCTGGACTCCAGGACAGTGCCTGCAAGATGTATTTTACCAAGATCTTAGATAATTGTGATACACACTGAGTTTTGAGAACCTCTGTGCTGCTTGTCTGGTAACTATGTTATGATCAGTCTTGTCTCTGTGCTTCAACATAGCAGCTTCCACTAAAATGCCCATTAACCTCATCTTTATAAATTCTGCCTATTCCTCAAAGCCTTCTTTGATTTTATTTCTTTTTTCAAGCCTCTATATAGATATTTTACTTCAACAGGCCTCTGCACATTTAGAACACCATACTTCATACAGGTTTTGTCTTCATTTCTTTTTCTTGTTTACTTTTTCTGTATGCTCTTCCCTGTATATCCTATGACCTCATTATCCTCTGCTTGGAATTCTTCCTCTTTCTTCCCCATGCTGGCCACCTAACAACTAAAGTTGGAAAATTTGTCCAGTGCTCACTTTTCTATGAAGCTTTCCACAATTTCTTAACACAGCATCCTCCCTTCTCCCAATTTCTACTCTTCTTAAAAATCTGCACAACTTTCTTTACCACTTATTTATGTTGAGATTTAAATTGTAGTGTAATTAATGTATATGCAATGTACTTTCACTTTCCTTCTCCTCTTTGTTGTTGCTGTGTCCGTTGAGTTGAAACCAACCCATAGCTGACTTTCAAAGGCAGGTTTTCACAGGCAGTTGGTTGTGAAACATGATAGTGAGACACTGGACTGTACAAGGAGGAATGTGGCATCAGGATTGGTGAAAGAGTCATCAACAACCTGCATTATGCAGATGACACAACCCTGCTTGCTGAAACTGAGGAGGACCTGAAGCGCTTGCTGCAGAAGATCAAGGACTGCAGCCTCCAATATGGATTGAAGCTCAACATCAAGAAAACTAAGATTCTCACCACTGGGCCAACTGGCAGTATCAGTATGGATGGTGAAGAGATTGAGATAGTTAGCAGTTTTAGTTTACTTGTTTCCACGGTCAACACTCTTGGTACCAACAGCCAGGAAATCAGGAGACGAATTGCATGGGGAAAGTCAGCTGGGAGGGACATCTTGAGGGTACTGAAGAGCAATGACAAAGAGACTAAGGTGCACCTGATCCTGGCTATAGTCTTCGCCATTATGTGCTATGCATCAGAGAGTTGGACAGTGAATAGGGATGATAGAAGGCGAATTGATGCCTTTGAGCTGTGGTAGTGGAGAAGAGTGTTGAAAATACCATGGACTGCTAGGAGAACAAACAGTTTTATCCTGGAGAAGGTGAAGCTGGAATGCTCCTTGGAGTAAAGGATTCTGAAGCTTCGTCTGACATACTTTGGGCTTGTTGTAAGGAGGGACTGGTCCTTGGAGAAGGACATCATGTTTAGCAGAGTGGAGGGGCGGCAAAGGAAGGAAGACCTTTGATGAGATGGATCAATTCTGTGACTGGAGTGGTGGGAATGAGTGTGTTTGAGATGGCTAGGTTGGCACAGGATAGAATAGCATTTAGAGCTCTCATACATAGGGTTGCTATGAGTCACAAGCGACTCAATGGCACCTCACAACAACAAAGCAGATTATAATTGAGTGTAAAGTAGGTGTCATTTGAGGAAAGTTTCCCCTTTTTTCTTCTTAATACGATCCTAGATTACTCACATAGGTGATTTTAGTGAGGACCTGTGATAAATATTGATTAGGCTAAACTACTCATCATGATAGACTGAGAAGAGATTGAGATTATTAACAATTTCAACTTGCTTAGTTCCACACGCAACACTCTTGGCACCAGCAGTCAGGAAATTAAAATAAGAATTGTATTGGGAAAATCTGCTGTCAGGGATATCTTCAGAGTGTTGAAGAGCAATAATGTCAGTCTGGAGACGGAAGTGCACCTGATCTAAGCCATAGTTTTCACAGTTACTTGCAATGCATCAGAGAGTTTGGCTATGATTAAGTACGATAGAAGAAGAGTTAATGTCTTTGAGAAGTATGAGGTAAAAAAGGCTTTGGAGAACCAGATGAAGTGAAATGAAGGAGTTTATTATCAGCTCTGGGGTGAAGTTCCATAGCCCCAGGCTGGAGGAAGGCAGTGGAGATGGTAAATTGCACATGAGGAAGCTACAATAAAAGTTTTATATGCAGGGGTTGGAGGTAGGCTGGTTTGTTTGGTGGTCAGTTCTCTGTGGAGGACGCTGATTGGATGCCATCTGCCCATTCCCATGTATGTAGCTACTCAGGACCCTCAGGTGGGTTGTGTCATAGCTGATGTTAGGTAGGATGTGCTGGTGAAAGTGCTCTTTTCTGATTGGCTGTAGTCATCTTACACCAGGCTGACTGGAATGTCTCCCAAGAGGTGCGTCAGCATGGAATGCTGCCCAGCTCCCAGGTGGCCTTTCCAGTTGTAGTGTGATAGAAGAGTATTGAACATGACATGGACTGCCAAGAGAAGAAACAGGCCTGTCCTGGAGAGGGTGAAACCAGGCTGCTTCTTAGAGGCAATGGTTTTGAAGCTTCATCTCACAGGATGAGCCAGTCCTTGGAGAAGGAAATCATGCTTGGAATGGTAGAAGAACAGAGCAGAAAAGACAGACTGAATGAAATGGATTGACACAGTGACTCGGGGAATGGGAGAAAGTGTGTTGGAGACGATGAGATTGACTCAGGATATGGCAGAGTTCAGAACTGTTGTACATAGAGTCACTATGCGTCACAAGCCACTCCACAGCACACAACAACAAGAAGTTATTAAGTGTTCTCTTATCCTAGTGAAACAGCTAATAGTTTCAGAATGTGCACATGACCTATGTCTAAGCCAGGAACCTATACAGTGACTGCAAAATCAGAAACTGGTGGGGGGGTGGGGGAGGGATGCACAGGATCTGGCAGAGATTTGCTTTGTTAACCTCAGGTCATGGTAAGTTGAGGCCTACTCAGTGGAACCTAACAACACAGCCAGGTACCTATGACATTTCCTAAGATCTCACTATTTATTTAGGATTTGGAAAGTGAATGAAATTATTTAAACTTGAGTGAAACACAGACTTCAGATGAATGGTTTCAGGAGAGATTTAACCTCATATGTTGGTTTTTAATGAAGAAGGCTGTAGTCTTGGGAACTATTCAGAAATATCCAGCATATACAAAGAAATATCATCCTTACATATTAAGTTAGAAATGATGCTAACTTCACTGGACACGGAGCAGAAGGCTGGAAAAAAACTGGGTCCTAAGGTATATTATTACTTAGTTTTCTTTTACAATTGTTGTTTTTGTTATGTTCCACTGAGTCACTTGTAACTCATAGTGACCCTATGTAAAACAGCTCTGAACCCTGTCCTATCCTGAGTCAGTCTCACTGACTCCAATACACCTAATCCCATTGCCCCAGTTATCGTGTCAATCCATCTCAGACTGGGTCTTCCTTTCCTACGCTGTCCCTCTACCCTTCTGAACATAATGTCCTTCTGTGAAGACTGGTCCTTCCTGGCCAAAGCATGTGAGACAGAGCCTCATAATCCTTGCCTCCAAGGAGAAATTTAGTTTTACCCTCTCCAAGACAGACCTGTTTGTTCTCGTCATAGTCCATGGTACATTATCATACTAACCCTGATTTCTGATTTGTCTCTGAAGCACTCAACTATATCAATAAACTCCCTTCCTGTTTAGGCTTTTTTGAGTTATATTTTTGTTACTTTCATGAAAAAAGTGACCCAAGAAACTGATGCACATGAATTTAACACTATTTACAAAAGATTTTTTCATGATTAAGTCAGTAATGTCAGGGTTGCTTGAGGGTCACAATAAAGGTCAACTGTGAAGAAATCAATTATGCTACAAGGGATCTTGATCAATAGTCAGTTTCAATTTTATAGAACATTATAAAGGATGGACAAGACTGGTGGGAGTGGGGAACTGCCTTCGCTGTCTGTATCACACATCCTCCCTGCAGACTGGTGATCTCTCCTACAACACTGCTTTTCTTGTGTATGTGTTGCTACTGGTATAAAGTCAAGTGCTTTCAATGCCAAAGACTCAGAATTCTTCTTAAGCCGATTTGATATCCTATGTAAGTGTTTTACAACTTACATAATCAGTACTTCATAAAACTTGTATATACTTTGTACATGATGATTTTTAAAAATTGTTAGTGGTTTGCATACAAGGATTTGTTTACATTGTGTTTTGTTCATGCACATTTTCTCACCCCTCCCTCCACTCACCTAACTCAAACCCATGATTTCATTCCCTCTCCACCCCCTGGCCCCCTTCCCTCTTCAGATAGTCATGTACTTCTTGCTGATTATGTTTGTTTTTACAGAAATTTTTTACAAATATTTGTTCTTATGTACCTCAGTTATTTTACTCAGTATAATGCTCTCTATCTATTCTTTTCCATGTTATATAGTATTTTTCAAAATGTTTCTCCTGAGTGCTGCATAATATTCCATTATGTAGACACACCACAATTTCAAAATCCAGTAGTTTATTGATGGACATTTGGACTGTTCTTGCTATTGTGACTAATGCTGCTATGAACATTAGCTTATAGATATCTATATCTCAATTCTGTTTTACCTGAGGTATGTTTCTAGCAGTGGAATAGCTAAGTCGTATGGCATCTCTATGAATTTACATAGTGTTTTAAAAGACCTATGTTGTATTTTTACAAAATTGCAAAAGGATGCATTTCTCTCTGAGTACCATTGCATTTGTGCAAATGTTTTCACTGGTTCTATTTTTCTGCTGTTACTGATAAGCTTGTAACACTATCTTTCACCTACATAATAGTCACAAAATAATGTCAAATAAATGGCTTGCATAGAAAAAAAATTCCTTCATCTCCTGCAAGGGTGCAAAGTGAGTGGAGGCAGCATAGGCTTAAAGGGATGCAAGGACAACTGGTTAGGGGAAGCACAAAAATCCACCATTGGGAAAAGATGCCCAGTAGTCTGGGGGAGAAAAAACTAAAATATGACAAATTAATTAGAGATATCTAGACTGCAACCTGCATTATGCAGATGACACAACCTTACTTGCTGAAACTGAGGAAGATTTGAGGTGTTCACTGCAGAAGGTCAAGGATTGTAGAAATCAATATGGATTGAAGCTCAATATCAAGAAAACAAACTGGGACAATTGGCAGCTTCATGATTAACAGAGAAGAGATTAAAATTGTTAATAACTTCAGCTTGCTTGGTTCCACAATTAACACCCATGATATCAGCAGTCAGGAAATCAAAAGAATTGCAAAGGGGAAAGTCTGCTGTCAGAGACCACTGTAGAGCACAGAAGAGTAATGATATCAGTCTGGAGACTAAGGTGTTCCTGAGTCATGCCACAGTCTTCACAATTACTTGCTATGAATCTAAGAGCTGAGCAATAACTAAAAATGATAGTAAACAGATTGATGCCTTTGGGTTGTGGTGCTGGAAAGAGTGTTGAACATATCGTTGACTGCCAGGAGAACAAATAGATCTGTTCTGGAGAAGGATTGTCTCTGGTGCCAAGGATTTTGAAGCTCCATTTCACATAATTTGGACACTTGGCCAAGAAGGGTCAGTCCTTGGAGAGGGACATTATGCTTGGAAGGGTGGAGGGACACTACAGAGGGGAAAGACCCCAGATGAGATTTAGTGACTGAAGAAATAGGATTAGATCTGTCAGAGATTATGAGGTTGGCTCAGGAAAGGGCAGGGTTCTGAGCTAATATATATAGGGTTGCTATGAGTCACATCCAAAGAGGACTAGAATAGTACATTGACAGAGGATTACCAGAAATACAAGCTGGGTTTAGAAGAGGCTGTGGCACTAGAGACATTATTGCCAATGTCAGATAGAACTTGGCAGAATGAGTACAAGATGGATATAGATCTGTGTCTCTTTGACTATGCAAAAGCATTTGATTGTGTGGATCACAACAAATTGTGGTTAACCTTGAGGAAAACGAGAATTGCAGAACTCTTGATTGTGTTTATGCAAAACCTATACTTGGACCAAGAAGCAGTCCTCAGAACAGAACAGGGAAATACTGCATGGTTCAAAATCAGCAATGGAATGCATGAGGGATGCGTCCTGTCTCCACAACTTTTCAATCTATATGCAGAATAGATAATTCAGGAGGCAGGGCTTTATGAGGAGGAATGTGGCATCAGGATTGGAGGGAGACTCATCAACAACCTACTTTATGCAAATGATAGAATCTTGCTTTCTAAAACTAAGGAGGACCTGAAGTGCTTGCTGCAGAAAGTCAAGGACTGCAGACTTCAATATGGATTGAAGTTCAATATCAAAAAGAAAAAGATTCTCACCACTGGGCCAGTTGGCAACATTGTGATGGATGGAGAAGAGATTGAGGTTGTTAACAATTATAGCTTGCTCAGCTCCACAATCAACCCTTTTGGCACCAGCAGTCAGAAAATCAAAAGGTGAATTGCATTAGATAAATCTGCCATCAGGGACCTTTCCAGAGTACTGAGAAATAATGATGTCAGTTTAGAGACTAAGGTGTGCCT
The DNA here is from genome assembly GCF_000299155.1 of Elephantulus edwardii. NCBI lineage: Eukaryota > Metazoa > Chordata > Mammalia > Macroscelidea > Macroscelididae > Elephantulus > Elephantulus edwardii. The sequence continues at coordinate 4,491,644 of NW_006399775.1, forward strand.
GATCCGGTCCATGGTCTTCACAGTTACTTGCTATGCATCAGAGAACTGAACAATGACTAAGGATGATAGATAGAATTGATGCCTTTGAGTTGTGGTGCTGGAGAAGAGTCTTGAACACACCATGGACCACCAAGAAAACAAATAGGTTTATTTTGGAGAGACTTAAACCAAGTTTTTCCTTGGAGGATAGGATTTGAAGCTCTCTTTCACATACTTTGAGCATGTGGCCAGGAGAGACCAGTCACTGGAGAAGGACATCATGCTCAGAATGATGGAGGGACAGCACAGGAGAAGAAGATCCCAGATGAGATGGACTGATACAGTAACTAAGGCAATGAGAGCAGGTGTATGGGAATCAGTAAGACTGGCTTAGGACAGGCAGAGCTGTTGTACATAAGGTTGCTATGAGTCACAGGCAACAACAACAACAACAGAAATAACTTGGGTCACAGACAACTCGATGGCACAAAACAACCACAACCACAGACTGAAGCCGGAGAAATTATATGGGCAATTAAAATAGTAAAATGCATCATTGTCCTCTGAACATGCTCTCAGTGAAGTTGTGTTGAGCTCTAGAAAGACTGTGGAAAACCTAGTGGGGAGAAGAAGGGATTAGTATGAAGGAAGAACCTGCTGAATTAATCCTTGCTGAGGGAAGAAAGATCCCTGTCCTTGGGTAAGTGCAGCATCCTAACATCTGAGTTAGGAAGCTAATTAGAGTTCATTTTGTTCTGTTTTCATTCTCTCTCTCTCTGTCTTCCTTTTTACGAAATTCTGAAAGAGGGGTGAAACCAAGATTATATATCCTATGATTAGATACAAATGAGATGTATGAAAAACCATGGTATGAAAAGAAAGATAGAAACATGTGGGTGGGGAAAAAAAAGACAAACACCTTGGCAAGGGGAAAAAAAAATTAAAATGAGAACAATGGACAGTGAATGAACACCTAAAAAAAAACAAACCAGAAAGACCCAGATCCCCATGAGCGAGGTAGATTTATGTTGAGAATATCAATTAACCTGAGGCAAGTTTAGCAAGTTAATGGCTTGGATTTGATTATATAATACCCCCCACCTCCCATTTCAAAGAATGTGGAGGAGTTTCTAGGATCCTGGTTCAGCCTGGGCTGAGGATTGAAATAGGATAAAAATAAACTTACAGATTTGAAAAAAAAAATCTATATGACAATGATTGAATGGATCAGGGTTAGAGGAAAACTTTGTAAGTGTGTGTATGTTGGGGGGGGGGAATGAATTGCCTGAGGGGATAGTTTAGACCAGTCTTACATCTAAAAATAAGAACCACCTTTCATTTAATAAAAGAGGACATAATAATATAGTTTATATCCATTTTATCTAGTACGAACCACAGATTTATTTATAAAGCAGTTTAATGATACATGCTCTGGCACAGAAATTGAGGCTACCTTTGTTGTTAGGCGCTGTCCAGTTAAGTACAATTCATGTTGATGTTGTTGTTGTTGTTAGGTGCTACTGCATCAAGTACAACCCACAGAGACCATATGAACAATATATCTGAACCCTGTCCTATCACATTTCCTCAGACACTTGCAGCCCATTAAAACAGTCACTGTGTCAGTCCACTTGGTAGAGGGTCTTCTCCTTTGCTGACCCTCTACCCTTCCTAGCATCATGTCCCTCTCCAAGGAATAGCCCCTTCTAGCAACATATCCAAAGTGTGTGAGACAAAGCTTTACCATATTTGCTTCCAAAGAACACTCTAGGTGCACCCTCTATAAAACATATTCGTTTGTTATTTTGGCTGTCCATGGGGCGTTCAGTATTCTTCTCCAATACCATAGCTTAAAGGTCTCAATTCTTCTTCTGTCATCCTTGTTCATTATCCAGCTCTTAGATACATAGCTAGTAATAAGAAAGACAATGACCTGAATCAGATGCATCTTGGTCCTCAAACTCACATCATTGTTCCTCAATAATTTGGAGAAGTCCCTAACTGTAGACTTTCCCAGTGCAATATATCTCCTAATTTTCTGACTGCTGATACAAAGAATGTCAATTGTGAATGCAAGTAAGATGAGCTTATTGGCACTTTCCGTATTTTCTCTACCCATCATAATGTTGCCTATTGGTTCAGTGGTGAAATTTTTTTTGTCTTCTTGACTTTGAGATGCAATCCATGTGTTATTATTGACTAACATCAAGTCAGAAGTGACCCATATATGACCCTACAGGAAGTTTTCAGAGGCTGTTAATTGCATGGAAGGAGATTTCCCATCTTTCTCCCACATGTACAAGTGATCCAAGTCATCTTCACTTTCAGCAAGCAGGGTTGTGCCATCAGCATAAGGCAGGTTATTGAAGAGTTTTCCTTCAATATTGATGCCACATTCTTCGTCGTAAAGTGCAGCTTCTTGAGTAATTTGCTCAGCATATAGAATTAATAGATATGGAGAAAGAGAGTATATAACCTTGGTGCACCCCCTTTCTTAATTTTAAACCACTGTTAGGAACCTCTCTAAAGTACTCAATAGCAAAGATGTGTCTCTGGAGACTAAGGTACGTCTGGTACAGGCCAATGTCTTTGCAATCACTTGTTATGAGTCAGAGAGCTGGACAATGACCAGGGAGGATAGAAGGAGAATTGTTGCTTTTGAGCTTTGGTGTTGGAGAAGAGTGCTGAGGGTACCATGGACTGCTAAGAAAACAAACAGATTCATCCTGGAGAGGGTTAAACCGGGCTGCTCCTTGGAGGCAAGGATACTGAGGCTTCGTCTGACATACTTTGGTCATTTTGTAAGGAGGGACCAGTCCTTGGAGAGGGACATCATTCTTGGGAGGATGGAGGGCAGGCTCAGGAAGGGAAGGCCCTCTGGGAGGTGGATTGATTCGGTGACTGGGGCAATCGGGATGAGTGTGTTGGAGACAATGAGATTGGCACAGAGCAAAGTTTAGAGCTGTTGTACATAGGGTCGCTATGAGTTGTAACAACAAACAACAACAGTATTCCCTTGCTCTTTCGGTGCAACAGCCTCTTGCTTTAGCTATAGATTTCACACAAACACAAGTAAGTGCTTTGGGATTTCCATTCTTCTCTATGTTAGCCATAACTTGTTATGATCTGCATAGTCAAATGCCTTTGCATAGTCAACAAAGTAGAACTAGACATTCTCCTGGTATTCGTTACTTTCAGCCAGGATCCATCTGACATCAGTAATGCTATACCTGGTACAACATCCTCTTCTAAATACTGCTTAAACTTAAGGCAGTTTCTTATCTATGTACTGTTCTGGCCATTTTTTTAATGATCTTCAGCAATATTTTGCTTTCATGTGATATTAATGATATTGCTTGACAGTTTCCACATTTTTATGGATCACCTTCCTTGGGAATGTGAACAAATATGGATCTTTTCCAATCCATTGGCCAGACAACTGTCCTCCAAATTTCCTGGTGTAGACTGGTGAGTACATCCAAAGCTGCATCTATTAACTGAAACAAGTCAATTGGTACTCATCTATTCCTGGAACATTTTTTGTTAGTACCTTCAATGCAGCTTCCATTTCCTCCTTCATTACCACTGGCTTTTGCTTTTTTGGTACTTCCTGAAATCTTTCCGTGCAGGTCAGTTCTTTTTAGCACAGTGATTCTGTATATTCCCTCCATCTTCTTTAGATGTTTCCTGAGTCATTTAGTATATTGCCAATAGCATCTTTTAATATTGCAACTCACTCAGTATTTCCCAAGCTGAAAGAACTGAAAAACAAATTCAAGCCTCAAGTTACATTACAGAGAGTGCTATGGGCAAAATCTTGAGTGATACATGAAATATCAAAAGATATCAAAAAATAATGGTGGCCTAGTAATTAAAAGCTGTGCTTCAGTTCTGAAGGCATTCAGTTTGAACACACCAGCTGCTCTCCTGGAGAAGAATGGACAATTTCTTCCTACGCAATTAACTGCCTCTGGAAACCTGCTCAAGGATGAGTTATGAATTGTTCCGATTTAATGGTAAACAACAACAATAATCAAATGATTAAGAAACAATATGTAAAAAGAGCAAAGACCATATGGGGATAGCCATGTCTAACCTTTACCAACTTCACAATGGGGAACTGTTCCTGTCAACAGCATTAACAACACAAAACCAAGTCCTTATTAGATCAGACATGGCCCCCAAAACCCTATTTCTACCCATCTCAACATCAATCCTTCTGTTTTACTGGATCTAAAATATGATATGAGAGCTCACAGATCACACAGAAACATATTTAGTAAGTCAAAAGGTTATAATCCAAGTAAGTAGCAGAATACAGTCTAAATGACTTCTAAAACGTGCTCCCAGGCACATCAGCTTTTAAACCTTGTGGATTTAGGTCAGTGTTACAAAGTCCTAGTCCTGCAAATTATGGCCTTCCCATCCCTGTTGTCCAACAAACTAGGAAAAGGCTTTTAGCTCTGATTCCAATAGTGTAGCAGTACCAAGGTCCCATCTCATGTCAACTATGGCTACTACTGCCATTGGTGTAGCTGGAGCAAAAATGGGCATGAAAGACATGTTGTAATCTCTTGTTTCTTCCTCTTCAATGGTGAGGAAGATTTAATCTGTTGCTGGAGCTGTTCAATTTATAGGCTGGATTAGTCAATCTCCTTGTAAATTGGTGAGACTGGAATGATGTGATGTTGATTCCTTTATGAATATGCTAACAAGCCCTGTTCACATATTCCTGACCATCCACATGATCAAGTCAGATTCAAGGGCTAATGAAAGTCATATTTAAAGATAAACTTCATACAATGGTAATGAACGAAGAAGCTCAAACTGCACTGATGGCATTGACAAAAACTAAGGCCCTAGTATCTGATAGAATTCCAAGTGACAAGTTTCAAAGAACATATGTAGCCCTAAACATGTTCATTAATCTATACCAGGAAATTTGGAGGACAGCTGCCTGGCCAGCTGAATTGAAGAGATCCATATTTGTTCCCATTCCTAAGAAAGGTGACTTAAAAGAATGTAAAATTTATTAAAAAAATATAATAAATATCACATTCAAGCTGCTCAAGATCATTAAAAAACTACTAGAACAGTAAGTACGTAGAGAACTGTCAGACATTTAAGCTGGATTTAGAAGAGACTGTGGGACCAAAGACATCATTGCTGGTGTCAGATAGATCCTGGTTGGAAGTAAAGAATACCAGAAGAATACCTATTTGTGCTTTATCAGCTATTCAAAGACATTTGACTGTGTGAATCATAACAAAGTAAGGCTAACATTGAGAAGAATGATAATCCTGGAACAATTAATTATGCTGGTGCATAACTTAGACCAAAAGGCTACTGCATGAATAGAGCAAGAGAACACTAAATGGATTAAAATTAAAAGAGGGCAATATCATGATAGATGCAGAAGAGATTTACATTGTCAACAACTTCATCTTACTTGGTTCCACAATTAACACCTTTGATACAAGCAGTCAAGAAATAAAGAGACATACTACACTTGGAAAGTCTGAAGTTAGGGAGCTTCCCAAATTCTTGAGGAGTAATAATGTCAGTTTGAGGACTAAGGTGTATCTGATACAGGCCATGGTCTTTCCAATCACTTGTAATGCATCTGAGATCTAGAAAATGAATAGGAATGACAGAAGAATTAATGCCTTTGAGCTGTGGTATTGGAGAAGAGTCCCATGTACTTCCAAAAGAATAAACAAATATGTCTTGGAGAAGATATAGCCAGAGTGCTCTTTGGAGGCAAGGATGATGAAGCTTTGCCTCTCATACTTTGGGCATGTTGCTAGGAGGGGCTATGCCTTGGAGAAGGATATGATGCTAGGAAGGGTGGAGGTCTGATGAAGGAGAGGAAGACCCCAACTAGGTGGATTGACATAACAACAGATATAATGGGCTCTAATGAGTCAAGAAGTGGGAAGATGGCACAGGATAGGTAGGGGTTCAAATCCATTGTTCATAGGATCGCTATGAGTTGTACTTGGCTCGACAGCACCTGACAACAATGTCAGGGTTGTATCCTTTCTCCATTTTGAGGCTAGTACTGGTGAGCATGTTTGGTCTACTGCCACTGTGTCAGAAATAATCAACCTGTCCCCAGAGCTGTGTTTATGAAGGAAAAATCTGCTGCTCTCAAACTATGTAATAACTCATTAATATTCATGTTCTTATGTTGTTGGTGTTATTAAATGCCACCAAGTCAAGTATACTACTCAAACTGATCCTGCGAAAAAAATATCTGAACCTGTTTGATCCTAGGCTGTCCTTATCATCTCCGATACACTTGAGCCCATTACTGCAGTCAGTGTATCAATCCATCTCATTAAAGGTATTCCTATCTTATGCTGACCCTCCACCTTTCCAAGCAGGATATCCAAGGAATATTCCAAGGAATGCTGTTACTGTTGTGTATCATAGAGTTGGAAGTGACCTACAGCTGATCCTCCAGTGAGTTTTCAGAGGCAGTTAATCACATGGGAGGAGATTGCCCATCCTTCTGCAGAACAGCTGGTGGTCTCAAACCATGTGCCTTCAGGACTTGACACTAGCACAGTTTCTTGCCACAAGACTACCAGAACCACTTCTAACAACATGCTAGAATTATTTAAGACAAAGCTTCACCATCCTTGACTCCAAGGAGCACTCTGGTTGCACATTCTAAAAGACATATGTTCTTTTGACAACACATGTAATACTCAGTATTCTTTTCCAACCCGACAATTCAAAGTCATTGCCTCTTTCTCTGTCATCCTTATTCATTTTCCACTTCTTAGATGCACAGCAGGTAATTAGAAAGACTGTCACGTGAATCAAGTGCACTTTAAACTTACATCATTGCTCTTGAGGACTCTGAAAAGATCCCTGACAGCATCATCTCCCAGTGCTGTGTGTCTTTAGATCTCCTGATTGCTGGGACCAAGGGTGTTGATTGTGGATCCAAGCAAGATGAAATTGTTGACAATTACAACCTTTTCTCTGTCTATCATGATATTGCTCATTTGCCCAGTAATGAGGATTTTTGTTTTCTTGAGATATAATCCATATTGAAGGTTGCTGTCCTTGTTCCTCTGCAGCAAGTGCTTCAAGTCTTCCTCACTTTTAGCAAGCAAAGCTGTGTAATCTGGCTAATGCCTATTGTTGAGGAATCTTCCTCTGATCCTGACACCACTCTCTTCTTTTATGTTTGTTTAACTATATAATTCCCAATATTGCTCTCGGTCTTCTCATTCTGCAGATAACTAAAAATAGATGGTGGCAACTTTCAGTCAACTAAGACAAGTGACAGAAAATGCCATAGTTTATAACAAGCAAATACTTTGACAGCATATGTAAATTCTTCATGCAAAAGTCATTGTTTAGGGCCATAAATAAGCCATTATCTCTCTCCTTGGCTACATTCTCCAAGAGTGGCATATTCAATAATTCTAAGTTAACATTCAGTGATAAAGAAATTAAGGACATGAGACTTGCATGTGCCATATTCACCTTAACACTCAATGGTTGGGCTTCCTGCACCCCATCCTCTTACTTTGAGGGTATAGGCAATTCAGGATTAGGATAGATTTTGGTCTCCATTTTCAATCTATTTCTCAGATTGGTAAAAAAATATGCTATCAGCAGATAATGATTATCATGTTACTATTGCTCAGAGTAAAAGTTATCAAGACTCACATTATTAATACATTTCAGCCTGACATTCTCTGAGAAAATAATTCGTCAAGGGTGATACAGCTTGACAAGTGAGAGAAATGTAGTTCATAAGAATATGGCTTTGTGAGTGTAAAAGTGCAAGGGTCACATGTTGAGAGCTATATCTGACCTTTACCAACTCCACAAAGCATAACTGTCTCTATTAACAACATCAACAATACAAAACAAATTTCCTTGAGAAAAAACATGTCTCCTATATCTCTTTCTACTCATCCGAACACCAATCTTACTGTTTTAATGGCTTCACAATCCAAAGTGATAGACCAAAGACCATACAGAACCATATTAGGAAAATCAAAAGGCTGTGTGATTCAGGTTAGTAGCAAAGCATAATCAGAAAAGCTTCTAAAGTGTGTTTACAGGCACCTCAGCCTTGAGCTTTGCTGCTTTAGGTTACTGTTATAAAGCTCTCAGTCTTGCCAATTACTGCTCTCTCCTCTTCCCCCAAGTCCTCCAGTAAACTTGGGCAGAAGGCTCTTAACTCTGGTTCAATGGTATAGCATTCCCAAGGTCTGTTCCATCTCATATCAGGTGTTTGGCTCTCTGTGGTGGCTGCTGTGGTTGCTGCTTCTGTTTGGTAGAAAAAAAAGAGTTAAGAAACAAAGGGAAAGAAGATACTGATCCCAAGTAGCAGACAGACCTTTATTAAGTAGACCTGAGAAGAACGCCAAGTGATTGTGTGCAGAAAAGATCTGAATGGTGTGTGGGCAGACAAAGACAGTTTCTTTTGCTAGGGGCTGTTAAAGAGAATTAGAGGGGAGGGTAGTGTGCTCAGGAATTTGGGGGTAGGTGTCCTGTCAATATCTGACCAGGCCCAGGGTCTTATCTGTTCATCTAGTCACCTTATCTAGACATTCTCAGGTTTCTTCAGGGAAGAAGGGTCAGACCTGAGGGAACTGTGACATTCTTCCTCCAGCTTCCATAGGCCCTAATCTGGCTGGTACAAGAATCTCTGGCCTTAAGGACATGTTGTATTCTCTTGCTTATTCTTTGCTGGTGGTAAGGTTTCTTCTATTCTGCTGTCAGATCTTGCTCAATTTAATGGCAAGACTAGCCAATCCCTTGGTAGACTGGTGAGACTATCCAATCTCTTTGTGAATAGGCGACCACACCTGATTTGCAAGTTCCCTTCCATCCACATGACAAAGTAAGTTAATTCATAGGAATGCCACTTTTAACAATAAAACCTTAACACTTGAGCCCATTTTTTAATTGGGTTATTTACCTTTATCTTATTGTGGTGCTTCAGTATTTTATAAATTCTAGATCTAAGTCCCTTGTCTGACATGTCATTACCAAATATTTTTTCCCAATCTTTGACTTCTCTTTTTACCCTGTTGGAGACATTTTTAGATGTGCATAGGGATTTGATTCTTAGGAGGTCCCATTCATCTATTTTATTATCCTCTCCTGGTTGTATATTTTCCAGGGCGCTTGGAAGACTGTTTATGTTGTAGATTAAGACTTCTAGAGTTCTTCCAAGCTTTTCTTTAATGAAGTTTATAGTCGTTGGTTTTAGTCCTAGGTCCATAATCCACTTTGTGTTGGTTTTTGTATATGGAGGTGTGGATCTTACTTGAGTTTTCTGCAGATAGTTTCCAATTTTGCTAGCACCATTTGTTAAAAAGGCTGTCATTTCCCCACTTAACTAATTTCATCTCCTTGTCAAAAATCAGTTGACCATAGGTAGATGGGCTGATTTCTAAATTCTCAATTCTATTCCATTGATCTATGTGTCTGTCATTATACCAGTACCCCTCTGTCTTGACTACCATGGCAGTGTAGTAGGATTTGAAATCAGGGAGTGAGATGCCTCCTACCTTGTTTCTCTTCTTAAGAAGTGATTTGCTTATTTGGGGCCTCTTTCAATTCCAAATGAAACTGGAGATTGCCCTTTTCCATCTCATTAAAGAATGGAATTGGTATTTGTTTTGGGATTGCATTGAATGTGTAAACTACCTTCGGTTGTATTGTCATTTTCACAATATTGAGTCTTCTTATCCATGAGCAATAGATATTCTTGCACTTCTCCAGGTCTCCTTTTGTTTCTTGTAATAATGTTTTGTCATTTTCTTTGAATAGATCCTTTGTGTTTCTGGTTAGGTTTACCCCTAAGTATTTAATCTTGTGATTAGCTGTTGTGAAAGGTGTTGTTTTTCTTAGCTCCAGTTCTGTACTTTGTCACTGTAGAGAAATCCAATTGATTTTTTGTATGTTGATCTTGTATTATACCAATTTGCTGAATTGGTCAACTATGTCCAGTAGTTTTCTTGCTGAGTCTTTAGGGTTTTCTAAGTATACTATCATATTATTTGCATAGAGAGATAATTTTACCTCCTCTTTGCCAATTTAGGTACCTCTCTTGGATTCCTTCACTTGCCTTATTGCTATCACTAAGACTTCAAATGCAGTATTGAATAAGTGAGGTGATGGTGGGCATCCTTGCCTAGTTCCTGTTCTCCAAGGGAATGCCTTTAATCTCTCCCATTGAGAACAATGCTGAGACACTTCACCAAAGAAGACATTCAGATGACCAACAAGCACATGAAGAAATGTTCAAAATTCCTAGCTCTAAAAGAGATGCAAATCAAA
>NW_006399775.1:4503432-4535004 GCF_000299155.1 Elephantulus edwardii
ATTCGTTTGTTGATGGGCACTTAGGTTGTTTCCAACTCCTTGCTATTGTGAACAAAGCTGCAATAAACATGGGTGTGCATATATCTGCTTGGATGTCATATCCATTCATTTGTTGATAGGCACTTGGGTTGTTTCCAGCCCTTTGCTATTGTGAACAAAGGTGCAATAAACATAAGTGTCCATATTTCTGCTTGGGTGGCGGTTATGATTTCTTTAGGGTAAATTTCCATTAGTGGAATGTCTAGATCAAATGGTATTTCTATTTGCAACTTTTTGAGAAAGTGCCATACAGCCTTCCATAGTGGTTGCACTATTTTACATCCCACCAACAGTGAATAACCTCCACAACCTTGCTAGCATTTGATGTTTGCTGTTCTGTTAAATTTTGCTGTTCTTACTGGGGTGAGATGATATTGCAAATTGTTTTGATTTGCATCTCTCTTAGTGCTAGGGATTTTGAGAAATACCATTTGAACCAGCAACTCCCCAACTGGGTATTTACCCTAAAGAAACAATAACCACCATCAAAGCAGACATATGCACACCTATATTTATTGCAGCTTTTTTCACAATAGCAAAGAGCTGAAAACAACTTAAATGCCCATCAACAAATTAATGGATAGAGAAGCTCTGGAATATTCACACAATAGAACACTCTGCAGCATTGAAAAACAAGTAACTCATGAAATATACAAAATGGGTGACCCTGGAGGATATTTTGCTGAATGAAATATCTCAGTCATAAAAAGACGAATATTGCATAGGGCCACTGTTGTAAAACGGGACTGACATCAGGTTTAAGGGAAGAGAGAGAAGGAGGGGAGAAATGATGTATATATACTGCATTGAAACAGATAAGGGAGAGAACTGTTTAAAAGCAATATATGATTGTGTATTATTGTAATGACAGGAGTCCAGAAGGAAGGCTGCACGGTGGAGTGGACTTGGGGGGAAGGATTGCATATCAATGAAATAGTTTTTCTTTTACTTTTCAAAGAGAGAAGTGAATTGGGGGGGGGCGTGGAGGCAGGGTGAAAAGTGTAACAATGAATGCGTGGAAACCCTAAGTCTCTGTAAACTCATTAAAATTAATTTAAAAAAAACAACAACCTAACCCTTAACACAACAGTGAGTGAAAATATTTCAAAGAATTGGAGCTCTTTAATGCATCATGATAGACTCCAACATGCCAACAATCATAAAAATGACCCAGAAACAAGTTGTGTTCTGTTATAGCTGTGGTGGAGACAACTCACAGGGACTAACAATAACTAACAATTTTTGAAAAAGATTTACAAAACAGAGAGCAAGATTTAAAAGAATGAGGAAAACTAGAAGGAAGTTAGGATGAGAAGTAGTTGGGGTGGGAGGGTCATATCTAGTTGCCTCTTGGTTCCTGATTCTCTATTTAGGGACTTAGCTTTGTCTTTTAATTTCTGTTTTCCTTCTCTACTCTTGATGTAGGTTGTTAATGTGTCTCACTCCAAACTTGATGCCACACTTCTCCTCAAAAATCTCTGCTTCTTGAATGATCTATTCTGCATACAGATTGAAAAGTATGAGGACCACAAAAGAGTTGGAAACAACCTAAGTGTCCATCAACAAACAAATGGATAGAGAAGTTGTGGTATATTCACACAATGGAATACTACACTGCATTGAAAAACAAGGAACTCATGCAATATAATTCTAAATGGGTGACCCTGGAGGACATTATGCTGAGTGACATATCTCAGTCACAAAAGAACAAATACTTCATAGGGCCACTGATATAAAATAGGACAGACATAGGGGTTGGGGTGAGACTTAGAAAGATGAGATAAATTATAATATACTGCATTGAAACAGATGAGAGAGACAACTGTTTAAAAGGTATAGATGATTAGATATTATTGTCATGACAGGAGTTCAGCATGAAGGCTGCATAGTGGAGTGGACTTGGGGGGAGCGATTGTATAACAATGAAAGAATTTTTCTTTTTTCAAAGAGAAGAACGAACTGGAGGGGTGGGGTGGGCAGGGAGAAAATGGCAATGGTGAATGAATGGAAATCTGAAATCTTTGTAAATTGTCATTAAAATTAATAATAAAAATAAAAAAGGGAAGGGGAAGAAAAGTACAGGGACAGGATGCATCCCTGATGCACTCCTTTCTTGATTTTGAACCATATAGCATTTCCTCGATCTGTTTTGACAACTGCCTCCTGATTCAAGTATAGGTTTTGTATAAGCACAATCAAGTGTTCTGAGATTCCCATTTTCCTCAAGGTTAGCCACAATTTATTGTGATCCACACAACCAAATGCCTTTGCATAGTCAATGAAACCCAGATAGACATTCTTCTTGTACTCTCTGCTTTCTGCTAAGATCCATTTGACATTGGCAATAATGTCCCTAGTGCCATGGCCTCTTCTAAACTCATCATGTATTTCTGGTAGTTCTCTGTCAATGTACTGTTAAAGTCTTTTCTGGATAATCTTAAGCAGGATTTTGCTAGTGTGTGTTATTAGTGATATTGTACAACAATTTCCACCCTCTGTTGGATCACCTTTTTTTTGGATGGGAATAAATATGGATCTCTTTCAATCAGTTGGCCATGTAGTTGTCCTCCGGATATTTTGGCACAACTTGATGAGTACATCCAGGGCAGCATCTGTTTGCTGAAATACATCAGTTAGTTTCCCATCAATTCCTGGGACTTTATTTTTTGCCAAGTCATTCATAGCAGCCTAAACTTCCTTTTTTCATCACTATTAATATGGAGATGGCACAACCTTGCTTGCTGAAACTGAAGAAGACCTGAACACTTGCTGTAAAAGGTCAAGGAATGTAGTCTTCAATATCGATTGAAGCTCAGCATCAAGAAGACAAAGATTGTCACCACTGGGCCAATTGGCAGCACCACAATAAATGGAGAAGAGATTGAGGTCATTAGAAATTACAGCTTGCTAGGATCCACAACCAACACTTTTAGCACTATCAGTCAGGAAATCAAAAGACTAATTACGTTGGGGAAAGTCTGCTGTCATGGACCTCTCCAGAGTGCTGAAGAGCAACAATGTCAGTCTAGATACAAAGGTGTGTCTAATCCAGGCCATGGTCTTCTCAATTACTTGTTATGCTTCATAATAGATGCCTCCGATCTGTGGTGCTGGAGAAGAGTTTTGAACATACTATGGACTGCCAACAAAAATAATAGGTCTGTCTTGGAGTGGGTGAAACCAAGTCTCTCCTTGGAGACCAGGATCTTGAAGTTTCTGTTCATTTACTTTGGGCACGTGGCCAGGAGAGATCGGTCCTTTGAGAAGGACATCATGCTTGGAAGAGGTGAATGGAGCATGCAGGAGAGAGAGACCCAAGATGAGATGGATTGATACAGTAACTGGGGTAACGGGGTTGGTGTGTCAGAATTAGTGAGACTAGCTCAGGACAGGGAAGGGTTCAGAGCTGCTGTACATAGATAGAGTCACTATGTATCACAGTCGACTCAAACAATAACATTCTATGGCAGGTTTGGAAGCAGGAGTGGCATCCACTTCCTAAGCAATTTGCTTCCAGAAACTTTCTGAACTTTGATAGTGTCGATAATTGTAGAGGGGCTTCAGGCCTTTTGTTCCTAGTGTTGCTATGAATCGTGCTCGACTCTAAGACAATCAACAACAACAACAACTCTTGATGTAGTGGTATAAAAACAACAGTCTTCTTGGAGAAACAGGCAGAGACCATTTTCACCCATGGTTAATAGATAAAGCACATTTCTGTTCTGTAATACAACTGCTGTTAAGGAGTCAATTTGCTTTTGGACTGCAATAAGCTGAGCTGCAGTATCATCTAGCGACTCTTGGAGAGTTTTTGAGAGATGCTGGGATTTTTTTTAGAGAGAAGCCTAGGCCTACAGTGCTGTTATTATTCCCAGGCTGGACACTAAAGGGAGAAGTCCTAAGGTGGTCCATGTGTGATTGAGGTGCTGGGTAACAGGGATAACTATTAATTCAAAGTTGGTAGTGAATGAAACAGGAGAAAAAGGTAGGTTATGGTGCATGCCCCTCTGCAATTGGTCTGCAGGCAGAAGTAGATGCTGATTCCACAGGCCAAGAAGAGGATGCTCTTTGCTTTCAGGCATCTTCAGAAGTTGACTCACAGCTAATCCTGGCCTGCATTGACTTCCTGTGTTCTGTGTGACCTGAAAGAGGCATGTAAGTATGCTAAGGTGAAGGGTTGAAGTGAGATGTTTTTGGTTGCAGGTGTTGTTTTCTCTAAGGCAGGCCTTTTAATTGGATGATGTAGGAAAAGATGAACAGACGGGGCAGTTTGTAACAGAATATAGGGCCAATTTTATATTGCAGGGAGTTTATATTAAGTAATGGGACATAGAAATCTGGACTTCTTCCTAAGCAGAAGGCAAAGTAAGTCTGGGTCAAGTTTGGTGAAGTTAAGCTGGGTGAAAGAGTTTGGCATATGCGGTAGGTTGGGGCAGTGGAAGCTCCCCACTGGTCCTGTCCCCTGATAGTTCTCGAGTATGAGTTGCTTAGAGATCAGGGAAGGATTTGAGTTAGGACCTTGACCCTAGGGGAATTCCTCAGGAAAAAGGCTGCTTGGTCAGGCGTAGGTTGGGGATGGTTTCTGTTGGGTAATAGGCCTGGTGATAGGGACTTGAGGACAGGCGGAAGCTTTTTTAATTATATTTGAAGAAGTTTTGAGAGTTAAATCTCTATACACTGGAATTGGCTTTTCTGGGGTCACTATTTTTAGGGTGCATTCAAAGTACATTTGGATCAGGTTTAAACTTATTATAACTACTATGGGTCTGTGTCACTTTACTGAGCTTTTACTTATATAACTACCAATACCTTGCAGACACACAAAGTAACTATTCTTCCTACTGGTTAGTTTTGTTTGAGCCAAAATTTAGGATTTTTTTGAGGTCTTTCTTTACTTGAACTGAGTAAGCTTTTTTGCCTATAGTCTAACAGCACTTGTTGCACTTTTTAAACTTTATGATGCACTTTAAAAGATAACTTGCTTCTGTATGAGTTCGAAGAACAAGTATAGATGAAAATTTGCTATCCATGATTCATATGCTGACAATTTGGATATTTGCTGAGGAACTGCTCTAACTTACAACAGGGTAATAAGTAATAAGGCAATTTTGTTGCACTGAGTTTGTTTTAACAATTTAGCTAGGGCCTTTTTTCTGCTTAACTATAGATATTGACTTGTTCTTAGAATTTCTGGGTCAGTCTAAAGCAAATAAAGGCTGAGAGTCAAAGTGGAGAGGTATATTAAAAAATTTATCATTCAGGTTTAATACTGAGAAATGATTACATTGTAGGGTACTTGGGTTATTAAAGTGTAGGAATTGGACACTACTGGATGCAGAGGAAGTAGGAAATATAATTTAATGATAGGTCTTAAGTATTGGATTAATCTCTATTTAATAATTTGGCTTCTGGGCTGCCAAGATGAAAGTGTTATAGCAAGAAAAACATTTAAAAAATATTCTTGCTTTCTTTAATTGCTTTATGATAGACACTAGGATTTGTATACCTGTAGGAGAAAGATGATACTGGCTTTTTAAAAGGATATCTTTTACTTGTTTTGATGCTATTTTTACCAGTGACAGGCTTGTAGTTATCGAAGGTTAACTATAAGCTAAAATCGCTGGTTATATATTCTTTGAGTGTGGGGGCATAGTGAAGCTCACCACCACTAAGTTACTACCTTTTAATGCCATCTGAAGGATTGGGGTGAAGAGAACTTTAGCATTTACTTTTGATAACAAGTTCTTTTATAGTAAAAGTACAGGAGTTTCAGATATAATTAGAAATTAATGTGAAAATAATACTCCATATACAATTTGACAGGAGAGTTTGATAGCTCTTTACAGGTATTTTGGTTGCTGCTTTTCTGTTTTGTTTTGTTTTAATGTCTACAATAGTAAGTTGGCATGGAGTAAGAAGGCTACTAAACGAATGTAAGACTGAATAACTTGCACCAATGTTGAAAAAAAGTGAATTTTCTTACTAGCAATGATGTATTCTCAAGGCTCCTCAAGGCATATGATGATGATATGTGGGTCACTTGTAGCATATCTAAGGGACCCAGGGCCTCACCAATCCTATTGCTCTTCTGCCACCAAGACATACTTGAGGCATTACTGAGCCAGGTGTTTATAGAATTTGCCCTGGAAGCAAGTGGCAGGAGGCTTCTCTTCTGTGCCTTTACTCACTGCAGTCTGATTGACAAGGTTTACATGACCAGACTTTCTACACTGAAAGCAAGAGCCTTGGAATCAGGGTTTGGGGGCATGTCTGCCGGAAGAAAAGAACTAGGCTTTTCCATTTTCTGCGGTAGCAGTTTTAAAAAAATTAGCTTTTAGCTGTTCCTCCCTTTTCTCCTCCAAATTCCTATTTTTCAACACTGAAAATGCAGCAGTTAAAAGTTTATTTTTTTTTATCTTGTTTTATTATTTTTGTGTGCGTGTACCGTCAAATCAGATCTGACTGGTATAGGAGGAGATTGCCCCTCCTTCCCCGGCAGAGCATCTGGTGGATTCGAACCGTGCACCTCTGGGATTGTACTTGCAGCTCCTTGCCACTAGGCCACCAGAGCTCCCCTAAAAGTTTATTTGAATTACACTAGGCACCTAGAGATTTTTTCCTAATATCAACGGAAATTTATCACTATTCTTTCTTCATGAGACTCAGGGTCAAAGATAGTGAATTTTTTTTTTTCTTTTTGCATCATCATCTGTGGGGTTGTCTATTTTATTTTGTGTTATTTCTGCTAATATCGTTTGCAGGTTCTATCTGAATTATCTTTTCTTTTTTTCTGAAACAAATTTGCATTTAATATCTAGCAGCTGTCTCTCAACTCTCGGTTGGTTGGGGTTTTTTTTCCCTTTTATTTTATAGGTTTGGGGTTTCTTTTAAATTCAATAGCACTTGGTTTTCTATTGAAATGCTTAAAGGTAAAAAATGAATGAAAATGTTAAATAGCTTGCAAGTAATTATGAGTACCTGTTACATGGTATCACAGGAAAGAAAATTCAGAGAAAAATCTCTCAGGTATACTCATTTACTCATAGGTTAATGGGTTTATAGTCTTGGGTAAACAGATCTATGTGATTTGAAGTACTGTTTTAGATGATCAGACCTTGATAAATCCTTGTTGCATATAGTACACAAGTAGGGACATTCATTGCTGTGCATTTTCACATGTCTATTGAGTCCATCTAAGTGGAAAAATTTCTGCACACATCCATTCACATTGCAAATGAATGGCTTCTCCTCAGTGTGTATGTGTTCATGTTTTCAGAGGTTGTTGTTGTTGTTGTTGTTGTTATGTGCCGTCGAGTCGCCTGCGACTCATAGCGACCCTATGTACAACAGCCCTAAACTCCGCTCTGTCCTGTGCCAATCGCACTGTCTCTGACACTCCCATCCCAATTATCCCAGTCACTGAATCAATCCACCTCATAGAGGGCCTTCCTCTCCTGCGCCGTCTCTCCACCCTCCCAAGCATGATGTCCCTCTCTAAGGACCGGTCTCTCCTCACTACATGTCCAAAGTAAGTTAGACGGAGCCTCAGAATCCTTGCCTCCAAGGAGCCACCCGGTTTAACCCTCTCCAGGACAAATCTGTTTGTTTTCCTAGCAGTCCATGGTATTCTCAATACTCTTCTCCAGCACCACAGCTCAAAGGCATCAATTCTTCTCCTATCCTCCTTGGACATTGTCCAACTCTCTGATGCATAACAGGTGATTGCGAAGACCATGGCCTGTATCAGACGCACCTTAGTCTCCAGAGAGACACCACTGCTCTTCAGCACTTTGGAGAGGTCCCTAACAGCAGACTTTCCCATGGCAATGCACCTTTTAATTTCCTGGCTGCTGGTGCCAAGACTGTTGACTATGGAGCCAAGCAAACTAAAGCTGTGAACAATCTCAATCTCTTCACCATCCATCCTGATGCTGCCAGTTGGTCCAGTGGTGAGAATCTTTGTCTTCTTGACATTGAGCCTCAATCCATATTGTAGGCTGCAGTCCTTGACACTCTGCAGCAGGCGCTTCAGGTCCTCCTCAGTTTCAGCAAGCAGGGTTGTGTCATCCGCATAACGCAGATTGTTGATAAATCGTCCACCAATCTTGACCCCACATTTCTCCTCACAGATCCCAGCCTCCCAGATAATCTGTTCTGCATATAGGTTGGAAAGGTATGGAGATAGGATGCATCCCTGGCGTACGCCCTTCCCAATTTTGAACCATGCAGCGTTCCCTTGCTCTGTTCTGACGACTGCCTCCTGGTCCAAGTATAAGTTTCGCATGAGAACGGTCAAGTGTTCTGGGATTCCCATTCTTCTCAGAATCAGCCACAGTTTGTTATGATCTACACAGTCAAATGCCTTTGCATAGTCAATGTAGGAAAGTATTTAATAAGATTTCCCACACTCCTGATAAATGCACATGTAGGGCTTCACAGCATTAAGTTCCTGAATCTTGGGGTTCTAATTCTGTACTTGATCTATTAGGCTGTCCTTGGGTCACACCGACCTCTGAAAAGTATAACAAGTTTGGATGTGACAATGATGAGACAAATTGGGACCTCACATGTTTCCCATCGGTGCTGTGGTGGCCACTCTCAGGTTACTCTCTGAACTCCATATTGGGTTTGGTGACTACTGCAGGACATTATTTCATTCCCTTTAAGAGATGTCATCTGAAACCCACAGAGGTCCTGGTACCCACTGGAGGCCATCATCCGGTCATTAGAGAGAGTGTGATAACCACTGGAAGTTGTCAGCT
This sequence comes from Elephantulus edwardii, assembly GCF_000299155.1. NCBI lineage: Eukaryota > Metazoa > Chordata > Mammalia > Macroscelidea > Macroscelididae > Elephantulus > Elephantulus edwardii. The sequence goes on from NW_006399775.1 coordinate 4,512,234, forward strand.
GGTTTCCATAGAAGGCGTGGTCACCATCAAAAGTCTTCATTTGGTCACCACTAGAGGTTGTCATATAGCCTCTTTTAAGAGTTGTCACCTGGTTCCCATAGAAATTCTGGCCATCAGTGGAGGTCCTCAGTTGGTACCTTTTAAAAACTGTCCTGTGTCTCCAAAATAAGACCTGGTCCCTGCCAAAGGCTGTCATTTGATTCCTTTTAAATGCTGTCATCTGGCCTCCATATAGAGTCTGATCACCATCAAAAGTCATCGTTTGGTCAACACTAGAGTTTGCCATTTGGTTCTTGTAATAGGTCTGGTCATCACTGAAGATTGTCGTTTGGCCTCCATTCGAAGTTTGATCACTATCATGGGGACAAGCCATTTTGCTTGCAATACTCTTTGTCTTTGCAGTAAATGATGCATTTGGGATGCCATTTGGATGCTATTTGTCATTTGGAAGTCTGTTAGTTTTATCTGATCAGAGGAGATCATCATGGGGATAGTTTCCCTTAGAGCTTCGAAAACTTGAAGAGAGGCTACTGTGGAATTCTGGGTGAGGAGCGTCCCAGGGCAGTTAGAATTTGCAGAAGTCAACACTATGGAACTTACGGAAGGCAAAACTTGCTTCTGATATGACTCAGGTGGGCTCCATTGAGCAGTTTGGAGCGTATAAGCCTGTTGTTCTGGTGCTTCCGAGGTTTTTGCCTGTTCTGTACATGACTCAGAGAGACCTTGGAGAAACTCAACTTCTTCAGGAATATGGAGGAAAGATGCCATGATTATCTCTTTGTTGTTGCCTGGTGTGTAGACTAATCTTCAGTAGAGGGTTCCTCCATTTGTGCTTTAAGAGATGCAAAACCCAGAATATTTGCTCATTGCAGGCTGGAATTGGAAACGGCCCCAGACTGGAACTGGAATCAGCATCCGCAATAAGACACCAAGCCTACGCTCTCAGTTTGCAAGAGCCTATTTGATAGTGTTAAAGTTGGTTTATTTTAGAAACTGTTTGAGCTTTATATGCTAGATTGGGTTAATAGTATGTATATTATTAGCTCTGTATTATTAATATTATTTTTTTTTACTTTTTATTAGAAGAATAGCAAAATGCCAACAAAACTTAAATATTTTATATTAAATTAAAAACAGTAGTAATATTATTAAATTCTTCTATAAATCTCTCAGGATCCTGATAAAATCTCTGTATTTATAACTTAATTTTTTTTATGTTAAAGAGAGCATGGACTCTCATGATGTTTTTATTAGACATTTTTACTAATTGTTAGAGTCCACGAGCTTCAAGCTTTTGCTATATTAAACTAAAAACAATAAGGATAAAAAGATAGATTTTGAATTTTTATTTTTTTCAGCCTTGCACCTAAGCTGAAAGTCAAGGAAAGGTGGATAGTACTCTGATAAAAAGGAAAACAAACCAAAATGTCTTTAACTTATTTCAGTAAGAGCAAAATATACCTATACACATGTATAGGATTATCCTTCTAAACTTTCTTTCTTAGTATTTCTTATGTATTGCTGCCACCATCTGCAATGAGCACTTAAGAGAAGGCAAGGAGTGAGTTTGTAAGGGAGTATTAAGCTTGTATGGCCAGAACATGACTTTTTGGTTTGTGGGACATTGGGGTGAAATGGAAGAGATAGCTCTTACTAGCTAAAACTGCTAACTAAGCCTTAAATGGATTAGCTATTATTAACAGAGAAAAACACTAAAAACTACAAACATCTTTACTAGCATGCAGCAAATATGCACCAGATAGAGTAGAAATATTAACTAGATACTAATAAATCTTACTTTACTTTACATTAACTAGCAATACTAACATACTACATTTAATCTGTCTTGAAATACAAGGTTGTTAGTGACAGGATAATATTAATACACATACAAGGAAGTTCAGTGAATACCACTATCATTCAAATATATGAACCGACAACCAGAGCCAAAGAGGTTGAAATAGAAGATTTCTATGAACTTTTGCAACCAGCGACAGATCGAACATGCTATCAAAATGAATTCATAATATTAGGTGATTGGAATGCAAAAGATGGGACAGAGAAGAAGGATCAGTAGTTGTAAAACATGGGCTTGGTGACAGAAATAAAGCTGGAGAGAGAATGATAGAATTCTGCATGGTCAATGACTTATTCATTGCAAATAATGGATTTCACCGGGTGGTATGCATAGGAATCAGACTGATTACATCTGTAAACAGAATCACTGGCGAAGCTCAGTATCAGCTGTGAAAACTTGGGCCAGGAGCTGATAGTGGAACAGACTACCAACTACTCTTATTTAAGCTAAAGCAAAGGGAACCAAAATTTGATCTTGAGTCTATCCCACCTGAATTTCAAAGCCGTCTGAAGAACAGATTTGAGGATTTGAACACTAATGAGCGAAGACCAGACGAGCTGTGGGAAGATACCAAGAATATCATCCAGGAAGAATGTAACGAGTCATTAAAAAGACAGAGGAGGAAGAAAGGACCAAGATGAATGTCAGAAAATACTTTTAATATTGCACTTGAGAGCTGGGAAGCCAAAGCAAAGGGAAGAAATCAAGATATTAAGGAGCTGAAGAGAAGATTTCAAAGGGTAGCTTGGGAACACAAAGTAAAGTATTATATCGCAATGTGCAAAGAGCTGGAGTCAGAAAATCAAAGGGGCTGAACTCAGCATTTCTTAAGCTGAAGGAACTGAAGAACAAATTCAAATCTCAAGTGGCAATACTTAAGGATGCTTTGAGAAGAATATTAAATGATTCAGGAAAATAAATAAAATAAATAAATAAAAGAACATGGAGAGAGTACACAGAGTCATTGTACCAAAAGGAATTGGTGGACACAGAAAAATTTCATGAAATTGTGAGCAAAAGCTTGTTGTGATGAAGGAAGAACTTCAAACTGCTCTGAAAGAATTGGAAAAAAGAAAAAAAAAGGGGGGGGCCCAAGATGTTGCCCTGGATATGCTCACCAAGTTGTGTCAAGAAATCTGGAGAAAAATCACCCAGCCAATTGACTGGAAGAGATCTATATTTGTTCCCATTCCAAAGAAAGGTTACCCAACAGAGCGTGGAAATTGTCGAACAATATCATTAATATCACAGACAAATAAGTTTTTGCTGAAAATTATTTTAAAAAGACAGGAACAACATGTCAACAGATAACTGCCTGAACTGCAACCTGGTTTTAGAAGAGGCCTTGGTACTAGGGATATTATAGCTAATGTTAGATGGATCTTAGCTGAAAGTAGAGAGTAACAGAAAGTAGGGAGTACTGTGTTTCATTGACTATGCAAAGGCATTTGACTGTGTGGATCACAACAAACTGTGGCTGATTCTGAGAAGAATATGAATCCCAGAACACTTGATCATTTTTATGCAAAATCTATACTTGGACCAGGAGGCAGTCATCAGAACAGAGCAAGAAAACAGTGCATGGTTCAAAATTGAGAAGGGTACATGCCAGGGATATATCCTATCTTCATATCTTTTCAATCTGTGTGCCGAATAGATCATCCAGGAGGCTGGGCTTTATGAGGAGAAGTGTGGCATCAGGACTAGAGGAAGACTCATCAACAATTTGCATTGTGCAGATGACACAACCCTGTTTGCTTTAACTGAGGAGGACCTGAAGTGCTTGCTGCAGAAGGTCAAGGACTGCAGCTTTCAATGTGGAGTAAAGCTCAACATCAAAAAAACGCGGATTCTCACCACTGGACAGATTGGTAGCATCATGATAAAAGGTGAAGAGATTTAAATTGTTAACAGCTTTAGTTAGCTCAGCTCAGCAATCAACACTCTTAATACCAACAGCCAGGAAATTAAAAGAATTGCACTGGGTAAGTCTGCTTTCAGAAACCTCTCCACAGTATTGAAGAACAATGGAGTCAGTCTGGAGACTAAGGTGTGCCTGATCCAGGTCATAGTCTTTGCAATTGCTTGCTATGCATCAGAGAGCTGAACAATGACTAGGGATGATAGAAGGAGAATTGATGCGTTTAAGCTGTGGTGATGGAGAAGAGTGTTGAATATACCATGGACTGCTAGGAGAACAAACAAGTTCATCCTGGAGAAAGTGAAGCCAGGCTACTTCTCAGAGGAAAGGATTCTGAAGCTTCGTCTGACATACTTTGGACATGTTGCAAGGTGGGACCAGCCCTTGGAGAAGGACATTATGCTTGGGAGGATGGAGGGACAGTGTAAGAGAAGAAGACCCTCAATGAGATGGATTGATTCAGTGACTGGAGTAATGAGGGTATTTGTGTCAGAGATAGTAAGATTGGCACAGGATAGAGCAGGATTTAGGGCTGTTTACACTATGAGCCGCAGGCAACTTGATGGCGTATAACAACAACCACCACCAACAATCTTACTATATGCTTCTTTTAGGAAGTTTGAAAGACTGGATTAAGTCTTTAAATGATCTCCTACTGAGAAGAAGCATCAGATAATCAGTGCAGGGAGTCAGTTAGGGCTATAGAATAAATGGTAATAACATGTTTTTATTTGCTCTTTGATGGTTTAAGTCTTTGCTGACATTACTATGTCTCAAAATTTACCTTGAAAAGATTAAAATGGGCATTAGAAAGAAAGAAAGGGAAGGGAAGGGATTTTGCTGCTAGACAGCTTTTATATTTTGGGGACGGAGGGCTTGGTTGGCCAAATTTTGTTAAGAGTAGTGTGCTGCAAGGAAATGGGGTAGGGAAAGCTTCCGGTGGCAGAGGAGGGGTACAAGAGTCTGACAGACTTGCAGGTTGGGTTTGGTCTGGAGTTGTGAGGGACTGATAACATTTGGAGGATTATTGTATTAAGGTTCATCTGCTTGGTCAAGGTTAGGGAAGGAGGAGAGTGACATTTTAGTCACAGGGGATTTTTTTCTTAGATTCTCTTTTGACTTGGAGGTTAGTCACAAGGAACTGAAAGGCTGAGCAGAGAGGAGCAAGAGCAGAGATTGAAGAAAATTTGGGTATAGGAAATCTCTGACCATTTGCTATCTATGTTCTGAAGGACAAGTAGATTGAACATGCTGAATTTAGGTTACACAATTTGAGTATTCCAATGGACAAGTCTTTTATGCTTTAAATTAGGAGTAATGTCAAAGGTAGATGGAGTAAAGGACTGTCCTCCATGATAGAAGGTCTGGCCTTCATATTGAAACAAAGGAAAGCCTGGGCATTGAGAAATTGCAAGTGGGACAGCTCCCCTGCCCGAGCCTCAGCTGTGTGGACCTCCTGACAGCCGAGAAAGCATCAGGTATCAGAAGGAGGTCTCTAGGGTCTGCCTAGAGAGAGAGGGATAACAGAGAAAGGGGAACAATCAGGCTCTGGGAACCTCAGGGAGTGACCTTGAGCTGTTAACCTCAATTAAAGCATCAACCTTAAGTGTGGGAGAATTGAGATTTGTGTTGGGTGCTGTCAAATTCAAATGGCCAATGGCCTTTGACCTTTGGAACCAGAAGGAAAGATGGGAGGAGAGGAGAATAAGACAGGAAAGGGAGAGGTTTGGCCTATTCCAGAGGGTACAAAGCACTCCAATAAGGAGTCTGGGCAGGCTCCTCCTCTGCTTACATAGCAATAAGGCTGCAAAAAGGCACTCCCTCTCAGAGGGCAGCTAAGTTCCAGGTCAGCTGCCATTTAGCTGTTACTGAAGTTGGAAAGTACACTTCCTGTTCTTCTTGGCCAGTTGTCAAGAAATGGAGAGGTTTCAGCTTTATAACTGGGGCTTTCTGCTTTCTTCCTGGTCAGGGAGCCATTTGATAGGTAGAAAAAGAAGGGTTAAGAAAGAGAGAGAGAAAGAAGAAACTGGCAAACAAGACCTGCGAGGGATCCAAAGTGACTGCATGCAGAGAAGATCAGAATGGTGTGCAGGCAGATAAAGACAGTTTCTTTTACTAGGGAATGTTAAAGAAATTTAGAGGGGATGATAGTTTGCTCAGGAATTTGGGAGCAGGAGTCCTGTCAATATCTGATCAGGACCAGGGCCTTAAGGGTATTAGGGTCTGGTCATCTAATCACCTTATTAAGATATTGTCAGGTTTCCTCAAGGAATGGTCAGGTGAATCGTCACGCCTGGGGGAACTGTGACATTCTTCTTCCAGTTTCCATAGGCACTTGTCTGGCTGGTACAAGAATCTCTGGCTAAAGGACATGTTGCATTCTCTTGTTTATTCTTTGCTGGTGGTAGAGTTTCTTCTATCCTGCTGTTGTTGTTATTGTTTTGTGCCATCGAGTCACTTGCAAATGATAGTGAGACTATATACAACAGACCGAAACCCTGCTCTATCCTGTGCCAATTGCACTGCCCCTGACACATCCATCCAATTACCCCAGTCACTGAATCAATCCACCTCATAGAGGGTCTTCCCCTCCTGCGCTGTCTGTCCACCCTCCCAAGCATGATGTCCCTCTCCAAGGACCTGTCCCTCCTTACAACATGTCCAAAGTATATCAGACGAAGCCCCAGAATCCTTGCCTCCAAGGAGCAGCCTAGTTTAATCCTCTCTAGGATGAATCTGTTTAATTTCCCAGCAGTCCATAGTACCCTCGATACTCTTCTCCAGCACCACAGCTCAAAGGCATCAATTCTCCTTCTATCCTCCCTAGTCATTGTCCAACTCGCTGATGCATAACAAGTGATTGCAAAGACCATAGCCGGTATCAGACGAACCTTAGTCTCCAGAGTGACACCATTGCTCTTCAATACCCTGGAGAGGTCCCTTCCCATCGCAATACGTTTTTTGATTTCCTGGCTAGTGGTGCTAAGAGTGTTGATTGTGGAGTCAAGCAGACTAAAGTTATTAACAATCTCAATCTCTTCACCATCCACCCTGATGCTGACAGTTGGTCCAGTGGTGAGAATATTTGTCTTCTTGACATTGAGCCTCAATCCGTATTGGAGGCTGCAGTCCTTGACCCTCTGCAGCAAGCATTTCAGGTCATCTTCAGTTTCAGCAAGGAGGATTGTGTCATCTGAGTAATGCAGATTATTAATAGATCTTCCACCAATCCTGATGCCACACTTCTCCTCATAGAGCCCAGCCTCCCGGATAATCTGTCCTGCATACAGGTTGAAAAGGTATGGAGATAGGAGACATCCTTGCTGTACACCTTTCCCAATTTTGAACCATGCAGTGTTTCCCTGCTTTGTTCTGACGACTGCCTCTTGGTCCAAGTATATGTTTTGCATTAGAACGATCAAGTGTTCTGGGATTCCCATTATTCTCAGAGTCAGCCACAGCTTGTTATATTCCACACAGTTAAACGCCTTTGCATAATCAATGAAACACAGATAGACATTCCTCTGATATTCCCTGCTTTCAGGTAAGATCCATTTAACATCAGCTACAATATCCCTAGTACCACAACCCCTTCTAAACTCAGCCTAGACTTCTGGCAGTTCTCTGCTGATGTGTTGTTCTAGTCGTTTTTGGATAATCTTTAGTAGAATCTTGCTTGCATATGAAATCAACGATATTGTTCTGTAGTTTCCACATTAGGTTGGTTCACCCTTCTTTGGGATGGAAACAAATATTGATCTCTTCTAGTCAGTTGACCAAGTGGTTGTTCTCCAGATTTCTTGGCACGACTTGGTGAGCACATCCAGGGCAGCATCTGTTAGCTGAAATATGTCAATTGGCATACCATCTATTCCTGGGGCCTTGTTTTTTGCTATTTCCTTCAAAGCAGCTTGAACATCTTCCTTCATCACCATAAGCTCTTGCTCATATATTATTTCATTAAATTCTTCTGTGTCTGCCAATTCCTTTTGATACAGTGACTCAGTATATTATTTTCATCTTCTTTTAATACTTCCTGGATCATTTAATATCCTGCCTAAAGCATCCTTGATTATAGCAACTCGAAGTTTGAATTTGTTCTTCAGTTCCTTGAGCTTAGAAATGCTGAACTAATTCGGCCCTTTTGATTTTCTTACTCCAACTCCTTGCACATTTCATTTTAGTATTTTGCTTTGTCATCCCGTGCTGCCTACTGTTTGGATTCTGCTGCTAGATCTGCTCAATTGAATGGTGAGACTAGCCAATCCCTTGGTGGACTGGTGAGGCTAGCCAATCTCTTTGTGAATAGGCTACCACACCCTATTTACGTATTCTCTCCCATCCACATGGTAAAGTAAGCCAAAGGGTAGGAAAGCCTTTAAAAAAAAATATTCATGACTCTGGGAATTATTAAGGAAGTAATCGATTACATACGGTTTGAGATCGTGAAAATCTCAGTTTAATTAGGCACACTTGGTCTCTTAGCCATCCTCTTCCCTGCTCAGGAAAATGTCACAAAGATATTTTAGGTCTGCCAATTACGTACCTATTTGCAGTAAGACCCTTGCTTTGAGGTTTTTGCTCAGTGGGTCAATAAATCTAGTCCCCCGACAAATGTGCTCACTATACCGTTAAGACCAAGAGCCTGAGGGCACTCAGCTTTCTTGCTCCGTGGGGTAGGAAGCCTACAGTTCCATCTTGCACCAGTCTCCTAGAGTTTCGTGTATGTTCCATCTGGCTTTTCACTGCACTGACCTGTTACATCTCTTCTGGCTTGTTAGGACTTCAACACAGGAAGCTCCTTCCAAAAGATGTGCTGTACTCTCCAGCTCTTCTCTTCATTCTTGTTGGGAGTAAGATCCCTGTTTTCCCCTCTAGTATTGCTCCATTTAAGCCTGGAAGAATGATAAAACAGATGAATCCTCACCCCATTTGCCTGGTTTCATACCAGAAGAGTGCCAAGAACCTTATTTACATTATTAGCAAGCTGTTCAATCCCCTTACTGGACCACAACATCTCATATCTATTGTATATTGCATGCATCTATCTGATCCCTCGATGGGCATTACACAGACCATTGCATTCTGCACAATAGATTATATCTAAACATTCAGTTTTAAGTGGCAAATATCAGTTCTTTTCCACTTATTAGTGCCTAGAATATTGACTTTCATGGGTTCCTTTTCATTTTTGACAATACTATTTTATCTAGATTTCTGCTTCTCATGTTACACAGTCTTGTTCCATGATACGCTGTCTGACAATGTGCTGAAAGATGAGTCGCTTAAGTTAGGAAACAATCAAAATAGGAATAGAGAAGAGCTGACTCCTCAAAGTAGAGTTTAATATGGATAGAGGAGCCCTGGTAACCTCCAGGCAAGAAGCTGCACTGCAAACCCAAAGGCATGTGGTTCGAATCTACCAGCTGTTACATGGAAGAAGGATAGACACCCTCCTCCCATGTGATTAACTGCCCACCACAGTCTCAGCTATGGATCAGTTCTGACTTGATGGTGCACAGCAACAATAGTGGCATATTCTGTTGTGTGTTAAAGTCTAAATGTCTTCAGAGGTTCAAATTCCAGAGGAAAAGTGAGCAGTTTTCTCCAATTAAGATTTACAGCCTCAATAATAAAATCAAGAGGCACTGTGAGTCATTATTCCATGGTAGTGAGTTTGATGGTTTGTTTATTTGCTGATGGATTTTCATTTCGCACAACTCAGAATGAGAAGAAGTAGCTGCAAACACTTATTTATATACAAATTCATGTACCTATCTCCCCCCATATAGGGAGCTCTGGTAGTCCATAGGGAGTGGACCTCTTTGACAGTTCAAATCCACTAACTGTTGCACAGGAGTAAGATAGGCAATCTTCTCCATGCAATTTATGTTGTTAGAGGCTGTTGAGTCAACTGTGACTCATTATGACCCTATGAACAGCAGATCTGTACATTATCCTATGCTTGGAAATCCTCATCATCTCTGAAATATTTGAGCTTATTGTTACAGTCACTGTGTTTATCCATTTCATGGAGGGTCTTGTTCTCTTTCACTGACCCTCCGACTTTAGAAAACAAAACCTTAACACTACAGTGGGTGCAAATAGTTCGAAGAACTAGAGCTCCTTTATATATCAAGATAGACTACAACATACCAACACTCGTGAAGATGCCCCAGGAACAAATTGTATTCTATTACACTTAGGATGGAGCCAACTCACATGGATTAACAATTGTAGACAAAATATATCATTCTAACTTGTTGTTGTTGTTGTGTGCCGTCGAGTCGCCTGCGACTCTTAGCGACCCTATGTACAACAGCCCTAAACTCCACTCTATCCTGTGCCAATCGCACCGTCTCTGACACTCCCATCCCAATTATCCCAGTCACTGAATCAATCCACCTCATAGAGGGCCTTGCTCTCCTGCGCTGGCCCTCCACCCGTCCAAGCATGATGTCCCTCTGCAAGGACCGGTCTCTCCTCACAACATGTCCAAATTATGTTAGACGGAGCGTCAGAATCCTTGCCTCCAAGGAGCCACCCGGTTTAAGTTTCTGTGCTGTTTGGTAAGGAACTTTCTGAGTTAAATTCTAAGCCCAACAATTAGAGTTACTATTGGGCTAAGCTTCACAAGGTTCCTAGGCCTCTAACATGGATCAAGGGGGATATAACCAGTGTTGAATTCTCTGAAGCATTCCAAACATTAGCTTTTGCAGGTAGATGGTTCTGGATACGGCTATGAAGTATTAGCCTCAAAAACAGTCACAAAGCTTTCTGACGCAAAAGTATTTCCTCTTGATTTGCTTGCTTTTGATGTAGCACTACACTCAAAGAATGGCCAATCTCAGATGACAGGTTAGTACTCCCTCATACAAATGGTTGCAGAACAGATTATCCGGGAGGCTGTGCTATATGAGGAGAAATGTGGGGTCAAGATCTATCAACAATCTGCAGTATGCAGATGACACAACTCTGCTTGCTGAAAGTGGGGAGGACCTGAAGCGCTTGCTGCACAGGGTCAAGGACTGCAGCCTCCAATACGGATTGAGGCTCTATGTCAAGAAGACAAAGATTCTCACCACTGGACCAGCTGACAGCATCAGGATGGATGACGAAGAGATTGAGATTGTGCACAGCTTTAGTTTGCTTGGCTCCACAGTCAACACCCTTGGTACCAGCAGCTAGGAAAGTAAAAGACGTAATGCGATGGAAAAGTCTGCTGTTAGGAATCTCTCCAAAGTACTGAAGAGCAATGGTGTCTCTCTGGAGACTAAGGTGAATCTGATACAGGCCATGGTCTTTGCACTTGTTATGCACCAGAGAGTTGGACAATGACTAAGGAGGATAGAAGGAGAATTGGTGTCTTTGAGCTTTGGTTCTGGAGAAGAGTATTAAGGGTACCACGGACTGCTAAGAAAACAAACAGATTCATCCTGGAAAGGGTCAAACCAGGCGGCTCCATGGAGGCAAGGATTCTGAGGCTCCATCTAACATACTTTGGACAGGTTGTAAGGAGGGACATCATGGTTGGCAGGGTGGAGGGACAGCGCAGGAGGGGTAGGCCCTCTATGAGGTGGATTGATTCAGTGACTGGGGTAATTGGGATCGGTGTATTGGAGACAGTGTGATTGGCACAGGACAGAGCGGAGTTTAGCGTTGTTGTACATAAGGTTGCCATGAGTAGCAAGCGACTCGACGGCACATAACAACACAACAACAACAACATACAAATGGAACAAAAGTAGACTTCGACCCCAAGACTCTGACAATGAAAGTGCCCTTCTAGAATGAACAACTGTCAATAATGGTCCAGAATGCAAGACTCTTAGGAAGTGACATTTCCAATGCTTAAATTAGGACAGTCATGAGCAAACCGTAACTTTTGGTCTACTTTTTTGGTTTTTTCTTTACATTACTTTCCACATATAGCAATTTAATCTAACAAGGCGTATTATCAGATGTGGACTTTATTCTCAAAACTATTAAATACTAAAATTCTGTTTTTGTTTATCATAGAGTTTCAGCTTCACACAAGTTGAGTGGGTATTTTATGTTCTGTGTCCAGTAAGTGAAATAATGAACAGACACAACAGAGATACTAAGAGTACTTCAAATTCTATTTCATTTTATATTTCCTGTTTGTGTATACAATGTAGATTCATTGAACAATGAGGGTCCTAATAACACAATTTTAACCAGAGATTGTTTGTTGTTGTTATGTGCCGTCGAGTCGCCTGCAACTCATAGCGACACTTTGTACAACAGCCCTAAACTCCGCTCTGTCCTGTGCCAATCGCACTGTCTCTGACACTCCCATCCCAATTATCCCAGTCACTGAATCAATCCACCTCATAGAGGGCCTTCCTCTCCTGCGCCGTCCCTCCACCCTCCCAAGCATGATGTCCCTCTCTAAGGACCGGTCTCTCCTCACTACATGTCCAAAGTAAGTTAGACGGAGCCTCAGAATCCTTGCCTCCAAGGAGCCACCCGGTTTAACCCTCTCCAGGACAAATCTGTTTGTTTTCCTAGCAGTCCATGGTATTCTCAATACTCTTCTCCAGCACCACAGCTCAAAGGCATCAATTCTCCTTCTATCCTCCTTGGTCATTGTCCAACTCTCTGATGCATAACAGGTGATTGCGAAGACCATGGCCTGTATCAGAAGCACCTTAGTCTCCAGAGAGACACCACTGCTCTTCAGCACTTTGGAGAGGTCCCTAACAGCAGACTTTCCCATGGCAATGAGCCTTTTAATTTCCTGGCTGCTGGTGCCAAGACTGTTGACTATGGAGCCAAGCAAACTAAAGCTGTGTACAATCTCAATCTCTTCCCCATCCATCCTGATGCTGCCAATTGGTCCAGTGGTGAGAATCTTTGTCTTCTTGACATTGAGCCTCAATCCATATTGGAGGCTATAGTCCTTGACACTCTGCAGCAGGCGCTTCAGGTCCTCCTCAGTTTCAGCAAGCAGGGTTGTGTCATCCGCATAATGCAGATTGTTGATAAATCGTCCACCAATCTTGACCCCATATTTCTCTTCATAGAGCCGAGCCTACCGGATAATCTGTTCTGCATATAGGTTGAAAAGGTATGGAGATAGGATGCATCCCTGGCGTACGCCCTTCGCAATTTTGAACCGTGCAGTTGAACCAGAGATTAGTGAGTTAAAAAGTAATGGGACCACTTGAATTCCGTGGGGCCTTCAAAGACCTTTATTTCCTGGTTTGCAACCTCCACACAAGGCACATGAAGCAATCAGTAATCCTCTGGAGAAAGGCTGCCAATTGTGTTTTATTGCTTAATTATTTTATCTGCCTCCTATTAATTACTTGCATCCAGTCTGAACTTGTTACAGCCTATTTTGTAGTGCAAGATTTGCAACAGCTTATAGTAGTTTCCAGATTAAAGATAAATTCTTTTCTATTGCTAATAGAGCATACAAAATACTGCAGGAAGTTTTCCGTTGGTTAGGAAATCTTTGGCACTCAGAGATCTAGTTGAGGAGACTCAGCATATTAAAATTCGGTCTCCTTTTGGGTGGAGTTAAGTTTATTCTCACAGATTCCTGCAATTTTACTGTGGGGTGTGGTAACCCTTGAGGCTTTTCACACTTCTCAAGGGCTGTAAATAAAGACTCATCTTCCTACTTCCTGTGTTTATTTTAACTGTTCCTCCTTCACCTTTAGCATAGCTGGGTTACAATGGGTATGGGGAAGTGAAGAGTTAGGTGCCTCTGGCTGTCTTTCTTCAATTCAGACAATTTGAAAATTCAAAATCTCAGCTTATTTTTGTTCTGAGGCATTATCAGCATAATCCTTCACAAGTTCTCTTTGATTTTCTCATCTTTAGGATACTGTCAACCTGCATTTTATCTCTGAGTTCCTCACTGTTACTATGATTCTATTTACGTAATTCCAGATCCCTCATCCAAGACTTTCAATTTAATTAAAATCTACACCCAATGGAGTGCCTGTTCTGGGCCAACTCTAGTCCTGGCATATGGAGCTGTCAAGGGCAATCTCCTGAAGGTTGGGGCATAGTTATAGACATAAATATATAAGATGACTCTGGAATGCAAGAAGATGCAGCAAACCATGCTAAAATGGTTCCTTATGGGCGAGGGAATAATAGAACGGGATGAGGTTATTGAGAAAAAATGGAATCACTAATTAGAAAAGGACATAAACGAAGAGAAGAATCATAGAATTGTTCATGAATTAAGAATTATAGTTAACCCAATCACTTTTACTTGAGGTGAAGAAAAAAGGAAAGGGAAGAAAAAGCTTGATAAATTTGGGAATGTCATCAAAAGAGCAAAGGTAGCACAAGGAAATTACTACTCTTTGTATAAAATCAAATAAGGATTCTTGATGGAGGTGGCATGAGAAGACACATGGAATTTTACTCGAGTACGTTCAAGGTGAAGAATAGTTTAGAATTATTCATACCATAAAGCTGTCATATTGTCACTTTGGCAATTCTGGGCTTTGATAATAAACTTATGCATGTTAAAAGACTAGTTCTTAGCCGTACTCTGTATGCTTTTCTTGAAAACCTGTTTCTCCCTCTTCTTACCTTTTATGATTTAACAATGTACATATCATACTTTATTTAAAACACCATTATTTAAAATTATGGAAGGTGGAGTCAGAAGACCAAGTTAAGCTTCTAGTTCTGACACTTATAAAATCTGTTTGTGTAAAATAACTTTATTCTGACATTTGAAAGTTCAGTTATAAAATTTTTAAAAGATAATAAGTTCTTTCACCAAATGTTTATGTCCTTGAAGATACATCATGTATGTGAAACATGTTGTAAAAAGTGATATACTATTCATATACCAGATGTGGTAGATTGTGGTAAGCATGTCTTAAGATGATGTACATTTAAGATGTGAAAACAACATTGGTAGAGCCTTATTTCTCCTGTATCTTTAGTCTTAATGAGTGGATTTAGCCTTTTATACACTGACTTAATTAAAATTCCCACCTTTATAATAACATCTCAACTCTTGATGAAAACCTTCTGGTACTTCTGCTTTCAAGTGTCAGCTTTCAGGGTTAAAATATTCTTCTGTAATAATAAATGCAATGTGCTAATTTAACTTCTCATGCTCCTAGATTATGTGTAAAAATACACATAGTTATTTATAATTAGTTGTTCCATTGTTACTAAACTCAAGGGGTTCTTTCCGTAATCAATTGCCAATAAGACAGACAGATTGCAATATCCATAAACACTTTATTACAGATCTGGGAAAAAGCTGTGAGATCCTTCTCAGAGACTGCATCCCTGTCTGGGAGTGGTCATTAGTTTTTGTACTAGGGACAGATAAGAACTCACTTAACAATATACTTGTGTTAGTAAAGTTACAGAATTTCTACATTTGAAAAGATCAGTTAACATTTAGTACTAGTAATTCAGGAAGGGTTCATTTCCCTTCCTGGTAAACAGGCAGATTAAGATACAATTTACATATGACTGGGAAACAGCTTCAAAGACGTAAATGCTAATCTAGGAAAGATGCATTTCCTCTCCTGATAAACAGCCAGTTTATACTCTTTTATGTGACTAAAGGGGGAAAAAAAAGAATTCTAAGACAAGGTACCTAGTTTTGCAGGCTGGACAAAACCGGCAGTTTTAGAACTATGTATCTATAGTTTTGTAATTGATATATATTTAGAAAACTCTGAAGTTATTAATAGCACCTCATGACCATGGTCTTCTATGTTCCTCATCACCAAGTGTCTTCCTATCTTCTTTCAAGAACTGAAAATCTGAAAACTTCTGCTGTATCAATACAATAAGATAGTTACCACAAAGTAAATAAAGCTGAAGCCTCATGAAGTCAGATGGAGCTGTGACAAGAGGCTTAGTCTGGACAGTGTCATAGAGGAAGCAGCATTTCAGGAAAGATCACCCAGGTTAAGAACATTTTGTTATTTGATGGGAGAGGAAAAGTATGGGTACTATTAACAAAAAGTTTGTGCAAAGATATGGAAGTGAGGGAATTTGGTATGTTATTGCCATAAGTGGTTAAATAAACTGGATATACATGACATACATGACATAAAGTAAAAGACAATGTTAGAAGGATTTGAATTACAAAGCTATATCAAGAAGGGCTTAGCATGTCAGTAAAAGACTTTAGATGTTGTTTCATAGTCAATAATGAAGCACTAAGAATTATGAGAGAGAAAAAAAATTACAGGACCAAATTTCCATGTAAGGGAAAAAATAAATATTTGTCAAGCTATAGAGTCAAATCAAGACTTTCAGCATTTCTAAGCCTGAAGAGATAACTGAATTTCCATTCCTGTCCTGGTATCAAGAGGCTGATTTCCAGAAGCCTCTTTGAGTAAGAACTAGAAAGTTCTGACTCGAAAATACAAGAAAGACACCAATACCAAGTGAGAGAAAGAGAAAGAAGCTGAAGTTTATTAGTACTCATAGTTCATTCATAACAGACTATGAACAGGTCAGGACAGACTGACCCCGTTTTTATCTTACAAAAGGGTTTCTATATCTTTTGTTAGCAGGTAGTGGGGTTTAAACAGCTGATGGTGCATTCCTTCTAACAGACGTTTGGTGACTTTGGCCATCTCATTTATCTTTTCCTTGAGTCTGTTGTTTTGCCACATTCCTTGAGAGTCTGTTTTTATGGTTATATAGCCACATTCCTTGAGGGTCATTTTCTATTGTTTTATTGCCACAGTCTGTGTCAAAACCAGTTCTGATTAATCTCCTTTGTCAGCCTATCCTTTGTCATTCCCTGTCTCTGGTATGAAATAATAATTAACATGAGTAAGCAAAAAACAAAAGGGACAAATCATAGAGTCTCACAATTTGCTGGTTGGAGGGAAGGGTGGGTAAAAGAAGACAGGAAAGATCTGGAAAGACAGGGTGGCATATCTATGGTGGACGTAGTTCAATGTTGATTAATTTGATAAAGTATAATGAATCAGAATGATTGTATGAAATACAATGTGAATGAAGGATAGTGTGAAGCACCATGTATGCAAACTTTGTAAGCAAACCAATATAAAAATAAAAATTCTAAAAAACCCAACACCCCAAAGTGATTAAGTTGTAAGTCTTTTTCTAGGACAAAAGATATGCAAAGACTCTTCAGACAGGATTACATTAGGATTGCCAAGAAACGCAAAATACTCAAAATCACTAGCACTCAGAGACAGGCAAATCAAAATAACACGGAGATGCCATCTCACTCAAGCAGCAGTAGCAAGCAAAGTTTAACAATGCAGCTAACAATGAATGTTAGAAAGGTAGGGAGAGATTGAAATTTTAATGCACTGCTGGTGGGATAGTGAAATGGTACAAGAGGTATGGAAAGCGGTTTGGTATTTGTCCAAAAACCAAAACCTAGATATCACTTTTCTCTTGCTGCTTCCAACATTCTCTCTTTGTCTTTGGAATTTTTAACTGTGATGTGTCTGGATGTAAATCTTTCTTAGTTTATCCTACCAGGAGTTCATTGAGCATCATAGTGTCAAGGGGATAATTTCCAAAAGAAGTCCAGAAGCCTCTTCGAGTAAGAACTAGCAAATTCTGACTCAGAAATACAAGAAAGACACCAATACCAAGTGAGAGCAAGAGAAAAAAACTGAGATTTTTTTTAGACATTCATAGTTCATAACAGACTATGATAAGGTCAGGACAGACTAACCCTTCCTATCTTACATAAGGATTTATGTATATTTTGCTAGCAGGGAGTGGGGTTTACACAGCTGATGGTACATTCCTTCTAATGGACATATGGTGACTTGTATAGTGACTTTGGCCATCTCCTTTGTCTTTTCCTTGAGTCTGTTGTTTTGCACATTCCTTGAGAGTCTGTTTTTATTGTCATATAGCTGCATTCCGTGATGGTTGGTTTCTATTGTTATATTACCATAGTCTTTGTCAAAACCAGTTTTGATTGAACTTTGTTAGCGTTTCCTTTAACATTACCTCTCAATAGGGGTATGTGTGTACTTTCAGCAAATTTGGAAGGCTATGAGGTATTGTTTCATCAAATATTTTTCTTCTGCTTCTCTTTTCCTTCTGGGACTCTTATTATGAATAATGGTATGCTAATGTTTGGACCAATACGTCAACTGAGAACTGCCAGATGTGCAGGCTAGATTTAGAAGAGGTCGTGGTACTAGGGATATTATAGCTAATGTTAGATGGATCGTGGCTGAAAGCAGAGAATACCAGGAGAAGGTCTATCTGTGCTTCATTGACTATGCAAAGGCTTTTGACTGTGTGTGTCACAAGAAGCTATGGCTGACTCTGAGAAGAATGGGAATCCCAGAACATTTGATTGTGTTAATGCGAAACCTATACTTGGACAAAGAGGCAGTCATCAGAACAGAGCAGAGAGACACTGCATGGTTTAAAATTAAGAAAGGGGTCTGTCAGGATGTATTTTGTCTCCATACCTTTTCAATCTGTATGCAGAACAGATCATTCGAGTTGCTGGGCTGTATGAGGAGGAGTGTGGCACCAGGATTGGTGGACAAATCATCAACAACCTGTGTTATGCAGATGACAAAACCCTGCTAGCTGAAACTGAGGAGGACCTGAAGCACTTGCTGCAGAAGGTCAAGGACTGCAGCCTTCAATACGGATTGAAGCTCAACATCAAGAAAACTAAGATTCTCAGCACTGGGCCAATTGGCAGCATCAGTATGGATGGTAAAGAGATTGAAATAGTTAATAGTTTTAGTTTACTTGGTTCCACAGTCTACACTCTTGGTAACAGCTGCCAGCATATCTGGAAGCAATTTGCATTGGGAAAGTCAGCTGTGAGGGACCTCTCAAGAGTACTGAAGAGCAATAACATCAGGCTGGAGACCAAGGTGTGCCTGATCCAGGCTATAGTCTTTGCAATTAAGTGCTATGCATCAGAGAGTTGGAAAATGATTAGGGATGACAGAAAGATAATTGATCCCTTTGAGCTGTGGTGTTGGAGAAGAGTGTTGAATATGCCATGGACTGCTAGGAGAACCAACAGGCTTGTCCTGGAGAGGGTGAATCCAGAATGCTCTTTGGAGTCAAGGATTCTGAAGATTCATCTGACATACTTTGGGCATGTTGCAAGGAGGGACTGATCCTTGGAGAGGGACATCATGTTTGGGAGAGTGGAGGGACAGCGCAGAAGAGGAAGACCCTCAATGAGATGGATCGATTCTGTGAGTGGAGTAGTGGGAATGAGTGTCTTTGAGATGGCAAGGTTGGCACAGGATAGAACAGAGTTTAGGGGTCTTGTACATAGGGTTGCTATGAGTTGCAAGCGACTCAATGGCACATAACAACAACAACATTATCTCAACAGAGTGAAGAAATTATCAAACAATATCTTTGATTTCACATGCAAGCAAGATTCTGCTGAAGATTATCCAAAATCAACTGGAACAACACATCAACAGAGAACTTCCAGGAGTGCAGCCTGGGTTTAGAAGGGTTTGAGGTACTAGGGATATTGCAGTTAATGTTAGATGGATCTTGGCTGAAAACATGTAGTATCAGAGGAATGTCTATTTGTGTTTCATTGACTATGCAAAGGCATTTGACTGTGTGGATCATAACAAACTGTGGCTGACTCTGAGAAGAATGGGAATCCCAGAACACTTGATCATGCTATTGCGAAACCTATACTTGGACCAATAGGCAGTTGTCAGAAGAGAGCAAGGAAACACTGCATGGTTCAAAATTGAGAAGGGTGTACAACAGGTATGTCTCCTGTCTCCATACCTTTTCAACCTATATGCACAACAGGAGGCTGGACTGTACGAAGAGAAGTGTGTCATCAGGACTGGAGGAAAATTCATCAACGATCTGTGTTAGGCAGATGAAACAACCCTGCTTGCTGAAATTGGGGAGGCCCTGAAGCACTTGCTGCAGAAGGTCAAGCACTGCAGCCTTCAATATGGATTGAGACTCAATATCAAGAAGACAAAGATTCTCACCACTAGGCCAATTTGCAGCATCAGGATGGACAATAAAGAGAGAGCGATAACAGCTATAGTTTGCTTGACTCCATATTCAACCCTCTTGGCACCAGCAGCCAGGAAAGTAAAAGATGTATTATGATGGAAATGTCTGCTGTTAGGGACCTCTCCACAGGACTGAAGAGCAATGGTGTCACTCTGGAGAGTAAGGTGTGCCTGATACAGGCCCCATGGTCTTTTCAATCACTTGTTATGCATCAGAGAGCTGAACAATGACTAGGGAGGATAGCAGGAGAATTGATGCCTTAGACTTGTGGTATTGGAAAAGAGCATTGAATATTCTATGAACTGCTAAGAAAATGAACAGATTCCTCCTGGAGCGGGTTAAACTAGGCTACTCCCTGGAGGCAAGGATTCTGTGGCTTCGTCTGACATACTTTGGACATGTTGCAAGGAGGGACCAGTCCTTGGAGAAGAACGCCATCTTTGGGAGGGAGGAAGGACAGTGCAGGAGGTGGATTGATTCAGTGACTGGGGTAAAGGTGGTAGGTGTGTCAAAGTAAATAAGATTGGCACAGGATAGAGCAGGGTTTAGAGCTGTTATACATAGGGTCGCTATGAGTTGCAGGCAACTGGACTGCACGTAACAACAATAGCAATATTATCTCATAGATCTCAGTACTGCTCATTTTTCTTGATATTTTCTATTTTCCTCAAATTGGATCCTCTCTGTCCTATCTTTAAATTGACAGATTTTTCTTCTGTCAACTACAATCTTCTCTTCTGAGAACTTCTAATGCTTTTTTTTTTTAATTTTGATTTTCTCTTTTGACTCTTGTTGTTTTTATTATTCTGTGCTGTGGAGTCACCTGTGACTTCTAGTGACCTTATGTACAGTGGCTCTGAAGACTGCCTTGTCATGAGCCAATCTCACTGAATCTGACACACCTACCCCCTTTGCAAAGCTGTTCCTTGTCCTTTGTATCTCCAAATCTGAGGGCTCAGCCTCAGTTGCCATACCTGTTATTCTACTCTATGTGTGTTGCATTGTATATAGGTGTTTTTAAGGACTCTTTTTAATTATTAATAAATAATCCTTGTATGATATCACACAAATATACACACCAAAAGCTAAAGACTAGGAAATTAAAGATTTATATCAATTTTTTCAATCTGAAATTGACCACATGTGCAATCAAGATGTGCTAATGGTAACTGGTTACAGAAGTACAAATGTTGAAAAGAAAAAAGAAGGGCCAGGAGTTGGACAGTATGAACTTGGTGACAGAAATGAAGCTTAAAATCTAATGACTGAATTACTTATGTTCAGTGATATGTTCACCACAAAGGCTATTTAAAAACCCAAATGGTGACTTTCTGCATGGACCTCACCTGATGGGCTGCCCAGGAAACAAACTGACTATATCTGTAGTAGGAATTGTTGGAGAAGTTCAAATAGTAGTAAAAACCAAGCCACTAATCCAGGTGCTGACTGTGGAACAGACCATCAATTTCTCATTGTTAAACTCAAATTGAGACAGAAGAAAATTAAAACAAGTGAAAAGCAACCAAAATATGACTTTGAGTCTATCATACCTGAGCTGAAAAACCATCTTAAGAATATAAGAATAGTTTTGAGGCATTGAACACCAATAATCGAAGACCAGAGGATATATGGGATATAATATCCATGAAGAGAACAAAAGGTCCTTACAAAGACAATAAGAGAAAGAAGAAACCAAAATTGATGTCAGAAGAGAATTTGAAAATTGCATTAGCATGTTGAGAAGCCAAAAACCAACAGAAGAGATCCTAAAATAAGAGTGCTGTGCAGAAGATTTCAAAGGATAATTTGGGAAGACAAAGCAAAGTATTATAGTGAAATATGCAGAGAGCTGGAAATCAGAGAATCAAAAGGAAAGAACTCAGTTGGCATTTTTCAAGCAGAAAGATTTGAAAATAAATTCAAGCCTCAAGTGGCAATACTATCTGTTGCTGTGGGTAAAATCTTAATAATCCAGGAAGAATCAAAAGAAGATGGAGGGAATATTCAGTCACTGGGCCAAAAATAATTGGTCAGCTCTGAAAAATCAAAAGTTGATGATAATGAAGGAATAAGTTCAAGCTATACTTAAATTATTGGCAAAAATAACACTCTAGGAATCCATGGGATAAAAAAAATGATTGTATAAAATGAAAGGAACATGACTGGAAAAAGGTATATAAATACTTGTATAAAAACAAATTAATTAATTAATTAATTAAAAACCACTACACTGAGACCCTTCTAAACCCAGCCTGGACTTCTGGCAATTCTCTGCTGATGTGCTGTTCCAGTCATTTTTGGATAACCTTCAGCAGAATCTTGCTTGTATGTGAAATCAATGAGATTTTTTTATAGTTTCCACACTCTGATAGGAACAAATATAGATCTCTTCCAGTCAGTTGGCCAAGTGGTTGTTCTCTAGATTTCTTGGCACAACTTGGTGAGCACATCCGGGGCAGCATCTGTTAGCTGAAATATGTCAATTGGTATAGCATCTATTCCTGGAGACTTATTTTTTACTATTTCCTTCAAAGTAGCCTGAACTTCTTCTTTCATCACCATAGGCTCTTGGTGATGGTCGTGGTACTAGGGATATTTGTAGCTAATGTTAGATGGATCTTAGCTGAAAGCAGGGAATACCAGAGAAATGTATATCTGTGTTTCGTTGACTATGCAAAGGTAATTGACTGTTTGGATCATAACAAACTGTGGCTGTCTCTGAGAAGAATGGGAATCCAAGAACACTTGATCATTCTAATGCAAAACCTATTCTTGGACCAGGAGGCAATTATCAGAACAGAACAGGGTAACACTGCATGGTTCAAAATTGGGAAGGACGTACGCCAGGAATGTGTCCTATCTGCACACCTTTTCAACCTGTATGCAGACCAGATTATCCGGGAGGCTGAGCTCTATGAGGAGAAATGTGGGGTCAAGATTGGTGGAAGATCTATCAACAATCTATGTTATGCAGATGACACAACCCT
>NW_006399775.1:4535504-4536847 GCF_000299155.1 Elephantulus edwardii
GTCTAACATACTTTGGATATGTTGTAAGGAGAGACCGGTCCTTGGAGAAGGACATCATGCTTGGGAGGATGGGAAGGCCCTCTAGAAGGTGGATTGATTCAGTGACTGGGGTCATTGGAATGGGTGTGTCAGAGACAGTGCGATTGGCACAGGATAGAGCAGAGTTTCGGGCTGTTGTACACAGGGTTGTTATGAGTCGCAAGCGACTCGACGGCACATAACAACAAAAATACTGAGACCCAGAAAATGTTTTCTGGACAAAGCAAGAGGATTCTGCATTGTTTAAAATTAGGAAAGGTATGGAGCTCTGGTAACCTAGTGGTAAAAAGTTGTGCTGCAATTCCAAAACTATGAAGTTCAAAATCCCCCAGATGCTCTGTAGGAGAAAGGTGAGCAATCTCCTCTCTTGTGATTAACTGTCTGAAAAGCCACTGGAGGGTCAGCTTTGAATGGATTCTAACTCTATGATACACAGTGACAACAAAATGCATCAGATTTGTGTCTTTGCCCATATTTATTCAATCTGCTTGATAAGCCAATCATTCAAGAACCTGGACTTCATGAAGAAGGTTTTAGCATCAGGATTGGAGGAAGACTCAAACAGCCTATGTCATGCAGAATGTAAACAATAAGATCTGCATTGTCCGGATTTAGTAAATCTTGCTGGTGGAAAGTGAAGAAGATTTGAAGTAGTCACTGCAGTTCAAAAACTACAGCCTTCAATATAGGTTATATCTCTACATTAAGAAGAAAGAAATCTTTACCATTGGACTACTAGGCAACATTTTGATAGATAGAAAAAAGTTTCAAGTTGTCAATGACTTATAGCTGACTTAATGGGACCTTCAACAACTAGGTGTGTGTATACGTGTGTGTGTATGTTGTTGTTGTTATGTGACGTCAAGTCGCCTGCGACTCATAGCAATGCTATGTACAACACTATGAATCCTGCCCTGTCCTGAGACAGTCTCGCTAATTCTGTCACATCAAGCCCCATTGCCCCGGTCACTCCATCAATCTATCTCATCTCTTGAGCTGTCCCTCCACCCTTTCAAGCATGATGTCCTTCTGCAAGGACTGGTATTTCCTGGTCACATGCCCCAAGTATGTGAGACAGAGCTTCAAAATTCTAGCTTCCAAGGAGAAACTTGCTTTCACCCTCTCCAAGACAGAGCTATTTGGGTTTTGTTGGTTTTTTTTTTTTAAATTTTATTAGTTTTAATGAACATTTACAGAGATTTTGGGTTTTCATTCATTCATTGTTGCAGTTTTCTCCACCCTCATCCCCAGTTCGTTCTTCTCCCCTCGCCCCGAATGTCTGTTTTAATTGTCCAATTGCCACA
>NW_006399775.1:4538582-4546660 GCF_000299155.1 Elephantulus edwardii
TCCCCAGAGTCAACCATTTTGAATAATATTGCATGAGTTCCTTGTTTTTCAATGCAGCATAGTATTCCATTGTGCGAATATACCACAGCTTTTCTAGCCATTCATTTGTTGATGGGCACATAGGTTTTTTCCAACTCCTTGCTATTGTGAACAAAGCTGCAATAAACATGGGTGTGCATATATCTGCTTGGATGTCAGTCATTACAGACCTATTTGTTTTCTTGGCAGTCCATGGTATGTTCAAGACTCTTCTTGAACTACAGCTTCAGCACCACAACTCAAAGACATAAATTCTTCTTCTTTCATCCTTACTCATTGTCCATCCAGCTCTCTGAAGCATAAAATATAATTGAGAAGACCATGGCCTGTATCAGGCACACCTTTGTCTCTAGACTGACATTGTTGCTCTTCAGTACTCTGGAGATGTCCATGACAGCAGACTTTCCCAATGCAATTCATCTTTTGATTTCCTAACTGCTGGCACCAAGATATATAGAACATATTACATATAATGTAATTATATGATATATATATATATTTATGTTATATAATTATATATATTATATTTTATATACATTTCTGTGTTGTCGATTGCCTTCAAGTTGAGCACGACTCATACAGACCCTATGAACAAAAGACTAAAGCCTTTCTATAACTATCAACATTCATTAAAGTGCATAGATTTTCCGAGGACATGTTGTTTAGGAAGTGGATGCCACTTCTGCTTCCAAACTTGTCTTAAAATGGGAGCTCCACCAGACACTGTCCACCATGGGTAACTGTTATGCCATTTGACACCCCATTGGCACAAGGTTCAGCATCACAGAAACCCCAGGTTACCTCAGTACAGCATTTTTACAGAAGAATGCTGTACCACTTAGAACGTTCTTCCAAAATATAGTAACAACCAACTTTAAATACAAAGGCCTTCCCCAAGGTCTTGTGGACTCTAATTAAAAAAATTTAAAAAAAAAATAAAATCCCAGCCAATATAGTATGTTGTTGTTGTTGTTATGTGACATTGAGTCTCCTGTGATGTATAGCAACCCTATGTATAGTAGCTCTGAACACTTCTCTGTCCTGAGCTAGTCTCACTATTTCTGACACACCAACCACCAATGTCCCAGATACTGTATCAAGCCATCTCTTCTTGGGTCTTCCTCTCCTCTGCTGTCTGTCCACCCTTCTGAGCATAATGCCCTTCTCAAAAGACCTGTCTCTCCTGCCTATGTGCCCAAAGTGAGGCAGAGCTTCAAAATCCTAGCCTTCAAGAAGAAACTTGGTTTCACCCTCTCCAAGACAGACCTATTTGTTTTCTTGGCAGTCTATGGTATGTTCAAGATTCTCCTCCAGCTCCACAACTCAAAGGCATCTATTCTTCTTATGTCGTTCTTAGTCGTTGTCCAAATCTCTGAAACATAACAAGTATTTGAGAAGATCATGGCCTGGATTAGGCACAACTTTGAATCTAGTAGACTGACATCATTGCTCTTCAGCACTCTGGTGAGGTCCATAACAGCAGACTTTCCCAGTGCAATTTATCTTTTGAATTCCTGACTGCTGGTGTTAAGAGGGTTGATTGTGGATCTGAGGAAGTTGTAGTTGCCAACAACCTCAATCTCTTCTCCAATCTGTTACGGTGCTGCCATTTGGCCCAGTGGTGAGAATTTTTGTCTTCTTGATGTTTAGCGTCAATCCATTTTGAAGACTATAATCTTTGACCTTTTGCAGCAAAAGCTTCAGGTCTTCTTCAGCTTCAGTAAGCAAGATTTTATCATCTGCTTATTGTATATTGTTGATTAGTCTTCCTCCAATCTTGATGCCATACTCGGCTTCATAAAGCCCTGCCTCCTGAATGATCTGTTCTGCATACAGATTGAAAAGGTACAGAGACAGGATGCATCCCTGATGCACACCTTTCCTGATTTTGAACCATGCAGTGTTTCCTTGTTCTTTTCTGAGGACTGCTTCTTAGTCCAAGTATAGGTTTCATATAAGCATGGTCAATGTTCTGGGATTCCCATTTTTCTCAAGGTTAGCCACAATTTGTTGTAATCAACACAGTCAAATGCCTTTGCATAGTAAATGAAACACGGATGAACATTCTTCTGGTACTCTCTGTTTTCTGCCAAGATACATCTGAATTGGTAATAATGTCCCTAGTGCCATGACCTCTTCTAAATCCAGCTTGTATTTCTGGTAGTTATCTGTCAATGTTCTTTTGTAGCTGTTTCTGGATAATCTTCAGCAGGATTTTGCTAGTGTGTGATATTAGTGATATTGTTCTATAATTTCCACACTTTCTCGGGTCACCTTTCTTGGAATGGGAATAAATATGGATCTCTTCCAGTCAATTGGCCAAGTAGTTGTCCTCCAGTTTTTTTGGCACAATATTTACATATTATTCAATATGTCGATTTTTACATATTCTTATATAGTAATGTATATTATATGTCATATATACATTTATACAGACACACACACACACACATAAATCTTCAGTAATGAAAATTACTTTCACAGTTTGGGGATCATAATATGGGTATGTTTTTGGTATGAGGTTCTCCTACCACCTATCATGTCTTCTGACTAAAATGATTGATCTTTATGACATGACAGAAAATAAGAAATGTCTGAAAAGGGCCATTTGTCTCCTTATCTGAAATGGATAGACTTTTAACAATTTTTTGTGGATTATAAAATCGCTGAGAAAAAGAACTATCAAAATATTAATTTACTTGACTCAGATATATGAAATAGCTCAGGACTTTACTATTGTAGTCATGTTTCTTTGATTTATATTATTTTTGTATAAGTAATATAGTTAAAAATATAAAATAAAAAGATAAAGGTTGAAATTGCCAACCATTTAATGTTACTTGGATCCACAATTAATACCCTTTTTATCAGCAGTCAAGAATTTAGGAGATGTATTGTACTTGCAAAATCTGAAGTCAGAGACCTCTCCAAATTGTTGAGGAGCAATGATACCAAGGACTAAGGTGAAAGTGTGAGTCCATTTCTGATCACTTGTTTTGATTCTAAGAGCTTGACAATGAATAAGGATGGAGAAGAACTAATGCTTTTTGAGCTGTGCAATTGGAGAATAATACTGAATATCTCATGAACTCATAAATAAATAAGTCCAGGAGAAAGTGAAGACAGAGTGTTCCATGGAGGCAAAGATGGTAAAACTTTGTACCACATTCTTCAGGCAGTTTGCTAGGAGAGAATAAGCCTTGGAGAGGAGAGGCATACTATACTTGAAAAGGTGGAGTCATGGTGAATGAGAGGAGAACTCTCAACCAGGTTTATTGACACAGTGACTGCTGCAATGGACTCTAGTGTGTCAGGAAGTGTGAAGATGGCACAGAACAGGAGAGGGTTCAGCTCACTTGTTCATAGGTTTGCTATGAGTTGTACTTGACTTGAAGGCACCTAAAAACAATATAACAGAATGATATTTGATGCATAGTCTTGCATGATAAATTTGCAAGTAGTCAAAGTTGGCCTTTGACCAAGTTTCATTAACTAATTTACTGACTAGGTAACTCACAGAAGTTTGCTTAAACTCTTACTACAAAATTACTTTTAAAAGTTCACAGTGGCTGAAGTCTGGGCACTTTTCTAAATCTAAGTGCGATACTGTGGATGTTATGGAGTGATTATACCAAGGTGGATTCAACTTATTTCACACTCCCCTTAAAGGCTATTTTCTAAGCCTGGTAATTTCTTCCAGTAACCCTTCTGAGAAGTCCTTGGAATATAATAACTCTATTATATTTAGCCAACTCTATCAACTCAAGTTGGCTGAATATAAAGTGAATTTTCAAAGCTGTTAACTCTGCTTCTTATGGTAATATTTACTTCAGAATCTTCAATTTATGATAAAAAGTAAGTCACTTCACTATTTTGTAGTGCAGCTTAGCACTTTTGAATTTGCAGAATTATATTTTTACTGCTTCTCAGAATAATCTTAAAATGTCATCTTGATATAGAAATATGTATTTGAAATGTCAATCCAAAAAAATAATCATAGTATTTTAAAAATATGTGTTGTATGTTTTCTATCTAAGAATCATGAATGTTAAACCAGTAAGACAAAAGGAATTAAAATACAAACATTTACTTTGGTGGTGAATGGTGATTTATGATCAAGCTGACTTGAATTGTTTTAAACAGAGTCTGACAAATTATGGGATGCTGACTTTTACTAATGAGTTCTTTGTCTAAAATGACTTCCTGAACCACGGTGATAACAATAGCATACTCATTGTTTTTAAAGTAATACATTCTGTTTCAACTACAATTTCGGGATAGAAAAATGTTATAATTGACTCCATGTCCTCTAATAACAACTAACAGTAGGTAGCTGGAGGCCAACCTTGTTAAAATAGACATTGTTGTTGTTGTGTACCGTAGAGTCAGAACTGACCATAGCCAAACCTCCAGTGGGTTTTCAGAGGCCGTTAACTTCATGGGAGGAAACTGGCCATCCTTCTTCTAATCTGGTGGCCTCGAACTGCCTGCCTTCAGGATTTCAGCACAGCTTCTTGCCACTAGGCAACTAGAGCTAAATTAGGCATGGAGGTTGATTTTTAGAGCACAATTACTTCCTTCTAGCAAGAGCTCTGAAGGCTTAGGGACAAAAAATTTCATTGCCAACACAAAAGTACTTGGTTTGAATCCTTAGCTGCTCTGTGGTGGAAGAAATATGGGCAGCCTTCTTCCACGTGCACTGGAAAGTCAACTATGGTACACAACAAGAAGTTAATAAAGAGAGATTGTGGTAGAGTGGATTAAACATTGAGCTGCCAACCAAAGTCAGTGGTTTGAACCCACCTTCTACTCTCAGAGAGAATGATGTAAATCTTTACAGATTTACAGCCTTGGAGATCCTAGGAGAGAATTTCATTGTGTCAAATAGACCTGTTATAAATTTTGATGGCAATGAGTTCGAGTGTTTTGGAAACTGATAAAGAACATTTTAAAAGGCCAGATTCTATCAAGTCAACTTTGACTTATAGTGAAACTACCAGGTAGGGTAGAACTGTCTTCAGGTTTTCTTGCACAACTTTCTCCTGTGGAGCTACTGGAAAGTGGCAACCACTCATCATTCAGTTGGTTGGGAAGAGCTTAGCCACTTGACTACTAGGTTATGACATTCTTCAAGAAACCTCACTCAGTATTTTTTACCCAGTTCATAGCTGAGCCTCCAGTAGGTTTTCAGGAGGTTGTAAATCACACATATCGAGGCTTTGGATTAGCAGCCGAACTCCCTATAGATTCACCACCAAATATCCACTCTAAGAGTCTTGTTATTTGCCATCAAGATTGCCTAAATCCATCCCAGTTTTTATTGAAAATTGAGCTCTGGGCAGACCTTTTGTTTTAACTTAAAAAAAAAAGTTTGGTTGTGTGAGTACTTATGCATGTGTGTGTGTGCTATATCCATAATAATAAATACAGTTTACAGGAAAATAATTAAAAATTATAAGTATGGACTTCTCCAGTAGATGTGTAAACTTTCCTTCTTCTTTTATTCTGAAAATGGAAATGATGGATAATACAGTGATAGGAAGGACTTTGTTCAAGTAAGTGTCCAAAACCTATCTTACCAAGCCCCACAGGCGTTGGGTTCTGAAAACCTCTGAAGACACTAAGGGCAGAGCCAGAATTTTGTAAAGAATCAAGCTTATCTCTGAAGTGGCTCCTGAAAGCGTGCAGCCCTGTATCCTGTCCCGCACTCAACGCTGCTTGACACATCCTCCCACCCTCAGAGTACCCTCTCAACCTTCTCTCTGGTATTTTGGGGTTTTGTTTTGTAATTGCCTAGATGAATGTTATTTGTGCCACTGGTTTTCTGGAACCTGGTTCGGGCTTCATTCCTAGATATTGTCTCCTATTTGCCTTCGTTCTTATATATTTCATGCACCACTGTCATGTCCTGTGATGTATATCTAATCCTTCCCAAGTCATTATAATATGCACTGGTATATACATTGGTATGTACATGGACCACCAGTCTTGTCAAAATACACATTATTATTTTTTTCCATTTCACTGAAAATTAATTCAGTTATTGAAAACATGGTTTCAGCAACAACAACTCAAATCTGTAAAGAATTCAGTCTTGAAAAGTTTATTAAATGGAGAGAAATTGAGGTGTCTCTAAGTCCCACCTTCCCTTTGGAGGTTCTAGCTTTATTTCTCCTGAGAAAATCACAGCATTTTTAATCACCTTTAAAAATAAAAAGTATTGTTCGATGTCATTCATAATCAGATAGATAATTAAAAGGATAATATAAAAGAATGAATGGAAATGAGAATCGCAGACAGGAAATGGGAAGCTTGACTCCACAATCAACACTCTTGGGACCAACAATCAGGAAATCAAAAGACAAAATGCATTAGCTAAATCTGCTGTCAGGGACCTTTCCAGAGTACTGAGAAGCAATAATGTCAGTCTAGAGACAGGTGCGACTCATCCAATCCACAGTCTTCACAATCACATGCTATACATCAGATAGCTGGACAATGACTAAGGATGAGAGAAGAATAGATGTCTTTGATTTGTGGTGCCAAAGGAGAATCTTGAACATACCATGGACTGCCAAGAAAACAAATAGGTCTGTCTTGGAGAGAATGAAAGCAAGTTTCTCCTTGGAGGCTAGGATTTTGAAGCTTTTTTTTTTACATACTTTGTATATGTGGCCAAGAGAGACTGATCTTTAGAAAAGGACATCATGCTCAGAAGGGTGGGGGGACAGCACAGAAGAGGAAGACCCTGGATGAGCTAGATTGATATAGTAGCTAAGGCAGTAAAGGTAGGTGTGGAGTCAGTGACACTGGCTTCAGAGCTGTTGTACATAGGTTGCTATGAGTTTCAGGTGACTCAATGGCACATAACAACATACATACCAAAACGTGTCTGGTTGGTGGTATAAGGCTATTTTTTTCTTTCCATATTTACACATTAATACAAGCTTCTGTCTTTTGGTAGCACACACTAAAAGTGATATAGCAGTTTCCTAATAAATTTTAAAGGCAGAAAATGTAGATGGGTATCCTATATCTCATAATTCACAAAAAGGTTGACAAATTTACCAGATTAAAAGGTATACGCTATACCTATTCTAAAACACACTAATAGGTGCCTACGCACATTGAATTCTTATGGTTAGTGGATTACCCATACTTGGCTACCATGCTAAAGTTCAAGATAGCCAAAGACCAATTGTTTGTTCGTAGGAGTCTTTATGCCAGTTGTACTGTAAGTATACAATTTAATTAAATACGGTGTAAACCAATAAAACAGGAAAGTGAGAAAAAGTGCTACTGTTTCCTTGAAGTTTTCCAAAAAAAGTAACTAAAGGTGACATGTTAAGTTGTTGCTGAATAAGAGGCTCAGTTATTATTATTGTTAAATGCCATCAAGTTGAGTACAACTCATAGTGACGTTAAGAACAGTAGATCTGAATCCTATCCTATCATGTATCATTTTCATAATCTCTGACACACTCGAGTCCATTGCTTCAGTCACTGTGTCAATCCATCTGGTTGAGGGTCTTCCTCTTCTTCACTATTCCTCCACCTTTTCATGCATGTCCCTATCATAACCTCTCCAATCAACATGCCCTGAGATGAATGTTTTTCATTTTGCTTCCACTAACCTTCCTGACTGCACCCTCTCCAAGATATATCTGTTTGTTCTTTTAACAGTCTTTGGGATATTCACTTCTCTTCTCCAACATCACAGTTCAAAGGCATGAATTTTTCTTGTCATCCTTATTCATTGTCCAGCTCTCAGATGCATAGTTAAGAGCCTGTGCAATGGCCATCAGATAGAGAGAACTGGAAGGAATTACATCCATACTGTGGTGTGAGAATTTTTAATTTCTTGTAACATAGAAACTTCAATTTTTTATTAAGCTAAAATGACTGGAATGGCACATCAGCAGAGAACTGCCAGAAGTCCAGGCTGGGTTTAGAAGGGGTCATGGAACTAGGGATATTGTAGCTAATGTTAGATGGATATTGGCTGAAAGCAGGGAATACCAGAGGAATGTCTATCTGTG
>NW_006399775.1:4547258-4554101 GCF_000299155.1 Elephantulus edwardii
CAAGAGCAATGGTTTATCTCTGGAGACTAAGGTGCGTCTGGTACAGGCCAATGTCTTTGCAATCACTTGTTATGCATCAGAGAGGCTGGACAATGGTCAGGGAGGATAGAAGGAGAATTGATGCTTTTGAAGTTTGGTGTTGGAGAAGAGTGCTGAGTGTGCCATGGACTGACTGCTAAGAAAACAAACAGATTCATCCTGAAGAGGGTTAAACCGGGCTGATCCTTGGAAGCAAGGATTCTGAGGGTTCGTCTGACATATTTTGGTCATGTTGTAAGGAGGGATCGATTCTTGGAGAATGACATCATGCTTGGGAAGGTGGAGGGCAGGAGCAGGAGGGGAAAACCCTCTGGGAGATGGATTGATTCGGTGACTGGGACAATCGGGATGAGTGTGTTGGAGACAACGAGATTGGCACAGGATAGAGCAGAGTTTAGAGCTGTTGTACATAGGGTCTCTGTGAGTCGCAAGCGATTCAACGGCAAATAACAACAACAACAAAGGCTGAAATAAAAGATAGTGCCATGTATGGGCCATTTACACAGAAGAAAATTGAGAATGAGAACTAGTACACATTCGGAGAAGAGATCTTACAAGACATTATAAAACACATGGACATTTAAAAGCATTTTTTTAAAAACCCAAAATATTTATGGGCTATTATTTCTGACTCACAGCAGCCCTCTATTGGCTTCCCAGTTTGTAAATCTTTATAGAAGGAAATATTCCATCTTTCTCCCAAGGAGAAGCTAGTCAATTCAAACTGGAAGCCCTTCAATTAGCAGTCCAATATATCATATACTATGCTATCAGGGCTTCTTTTAAAGTACAGTTAAATTAGAGTAAACTGATTCATATGTGTTAAGACCTTTTCCTATAAGACTGAGTAATGCACATAAATGCTTGGGTTCTGATAAGAGAGCATCTGATAAATGGACTATGCAGGGAAAGGGGAAGGCTTTCCTTCCGCCACTGGAGAAGTTGAAAAACAACCTTATGATGATAACGAAATAGCTCCTACTATTGGACATGATAGTGGGAATGTAAATCTTTGTGTAGAAAAAAGAGATAGGCTCTCCTACCTTGGACATGTTGTCAGGAGGGATCAATATCTCATTGTCCCAGTTACTGTATCAATCTATCTCACCTGGGGTTTTCCTCTCCTGCACTGTCCCTCCATCCTTCCAAGCATGATGGTCTTCTCCAAAGATTGGTCTCTCCTGGCCACATGCCCAAAGTATGTGAGACAGAACTTCAAAATCCTAGCCTCCAAGGAGAAGCTTGGTTTCACCTTCTCCAAGACAGACCTATTTGTTTTCCTGGCAGTACAGCACCACAACTCAAAGGAATAAATTCTTCTATCATCCTTAAACATTGTTCAGATCTCTGATGCATAGTAAGCAATTGCAAAGACCTTGGTCTGGATCAAGCTCACCTAAGTCTCTAAATTGACATTGTTACTTTTCAGCACATTGGAGAGGTCTCTGACAGCACATTTTCTCAGTGCAATTAATCTTTTAATTTCTTGACTGTTGGTGCCAGGAGTGTTGATTGTGGAACCAAGAAAGCTGTAATTGTCAAAAACCTCAATCTCTTCTTCATCTTTTATGGTGCTGCCAACTGGTCCAGTGGTGAGAATCTTTGTCTTCTTGATGCCAAGCTTCAATCCATATTAAAGGTTTCAGTCCTTGACCTTCTGCAGCAAGCACTTCAGGTCCTCCTCAGTTTCAGGATGCCAAGTTGTGTCATCTGCATAGCATGGTTTTTTGATGATTCTTCCTCAATCCTGATATTATGTGCCACATTTCTCCTCATAAAACCCAGCCTCCCAAATGATCTGTTCTACATACAGATTGAAAAGTTATGGAAACAGGGCACATCCCTGCTGCAATTCTTTCCTGATTTTGAGCCTTGCAGTGTTTCCTTGCTCTGTTCTGAGATGGCTTCCTTTTCCAAGTATAGGTTTTACATGAGCACAGATCAAGTGTTCTGGGATTCCTATTCTCCTCAAGGTTAGCCACAGTTTGTTGTGATTCTTATAGTCAAATGTCTTTGCAAGGTCAATGAAACACAGATTGCCATTCCTCTGGTACTTTTTGCTTTCTGTCAAAATCCATTTGACATTGGCAATAATGTCCCTGTGCCACAACCTCTTCTAAACCCAGCTTGTTACTTTGTCGACGTAGGCTAATTTGAACTATAAAATGTCCACTACTTGTGACTTTTGAGTCAATTTTGACTCAGTAAGTGACCAGATGGAGTATATTTGCCTATAGGATATTCAAAGTTGTAAATCTCTATAGAAGTAGGGAACCATTTTTTTACTCCTGCAGAAGGACTGGTGGGTTGAACTGCTAATCTTCAGTAGCCAGTTATTTTAAATAATGTGGCTTCTTGAATAATTACTAAAAATAACAACAACACAAAAAAATCTCCATTGCCAATCAAGTTGTTTCTGATTCATAGTGATTCTCCATTAGGCTGTTTCTGAGCCTGTAAATCTTTACAGGAGGAAACAGAGCATCGTTGAATTACTGACCTTTCAAATAGCAGCCTGATACAGTAGACATGCCGCTACCACTGCTTCTTAGATCTTTACTAGTAATTTCTTTACTGTTTCTCTGTCTTACGTTCCAGAAGCACAAAGTCCTTAAAAGCCTTAGTGATCCAGAGTAAATAATTTATTCCTTTCAATGAATAATATAGTGTTGCTGTTGTTGGTGTAAAAAAATTAGAATGATGAGATTTTAATACACTGAGAACTCGGGAATTGATGAGAAAATTTATTACTTAACTCTCCCCTTGGGTAGGAAGATGTAGAAATTATTTTTTACTAGACAGATAGAGCCCTGTCATTAAATTGATGCCAAACGTAAGTATTACCTCTACTCCTACCCTTTCTTTTTTGCCCCACTGGGCTCCTAACTCCCCAGCATTAACTCTCTTTTCCAGTTGAACTAGATTTGTTTAGATATACAAAGGCTTTTGACTGTGTGGATCACAACAAGCTGTGGCTGACTCTGAGAAGAATGGGAATCCCAGAACATTTGATTGTGTTAATGCGAAACCTATACTTGGACCAAGAGGCAGTAGTCAGAACAGAGCAAGGAGACACTACATGGTTCAAAATCAAGAAAGTGATTCATCAGGGATGTATTCTGTCTCCATACCTTTTCAATCTGTATGTAGAACAGATTATCCGAGACGCTGGGCTGTAGAAAAGGAATATGGCATCAGGATTGGTGGAAGAGTCATCAACAACCTGCGTTATGCAGATGACACAATCCTGCCTGCTGAAACTGAGGAGGACCTGAAGTGCTTGCTGCAGAAGGTCAAGGACCGCAGTCTTTAATATGGATTGAAATTCAACATCAAGAAAACTAAGATTCTCACCACTGGGCCAATTGGCAGCATCAGTATGGATGGTGAAGAGATTGAGATAGTTTACAATTTTAGTTTGTTGGCTCCACAATCAACACTCTTGATAACAGCAGCCAGGAGATCAAGAGACAAATTGCATTCGTAAAGTTGGCTGTGAGGGACCTCTCAAGAGTACTGAAGAGCAGTGATGTCAGACTGGAGACTAAGATGCGCCTGATCCGGTCTATAGTTTTCATTATTACATGCTATGCATCAGAAAGTTGGACAGTGAATAGGGCTGATAGAAAGAGAATTGATGCCTTTGAGCTTTGATGCTGGAGAAGAGTGTTGAATACACCATGGACTGCTAGGAGAACAAACAGGTTTGTCCTGGAGAAGGTGAAGCCAGAATGCTCCTTGGAGTCAGGGATTCTGAAGCTTCATCTGACATACTTTGGGCACATTGCAAGGAGGGACTGGTCCTTGGAGAGGGACATCATGTTTGGCAGGGTGGAGGGGAGGCGAAGGAAGGAAGACCTTCGATGAGATGGATTGATTCTGTTACTGGAGCAGTGGGAATAAGTGCATTTGAGATGGCTAGGTTGGCACAGGATAGAACAGCGTTTAGGACTTTTGTACATAGGGTCGCTATGAATCGTAAATGAATTGATGGCACATAACAACAACAACAAGGAGTTGTACTGAAAACTCAAAAATCACTTCTCTCTGATGGTTCAAATCCATTGGTGGTTCCTCAGAAGAAAGAAGGAAAATCTCACATGCAATCTACAGACTCTAGAACTCTCTGTAGGGTTCATTATTAGTTGGTTCAAACTTGAGTTTAAATTTGTTATCCATAACCACACCCTTGGATATAATCTGAAAGTATTGGACACTTTCGTGACACCAGCACTGAAAAGGAGACAGGTCTGCTCAGTCAGTCACGTGTTACATAATGAACAATTCTAGGCACCATCACTTGTAAATAATGGGCAATGTGGTGGCCCTTCTAGGATGACTTTATCTATTTACCATTTCTTATTGTTTTTGGGTCAGTTAGATCCCACAGCAACCCTTTAGGTTTTGTTTTTTGTTGTTGTTGTTGTTGTTAGGTGCTATTGAGTCAACTCATAATGAACCTCTGAACACTGGATCTGAACCTTATCTTATCCTGTTTTTCACCACTGTCATCTCTGATATATTTGAGCCCATTGGTACAGTCACTGTGTTAATCCATACTGTTGAGGGTTTTCCTTTTTTTAACTGTATTTAAGACTCTTGACCTTTTACTCACAGAAGAGAACCATTTTTGTTATGGCCTTTACTGACTTTGATAGCCTCACCTTTCTTCCCCATCCATCCCCATATCACAGCTCCACCTTATACATTCAGCCTGCTCTGCTCCACGTATTCCTTGTCTGAGTGGCTATCTTCCTTAAGACCTGTTCTGCAAAAGGAGAACAAAACCAGACAAATTCCTACAAGAAGGTCAAGGTGAAGCCAAGGTGGAAATCTTCAGCTAGAATTTGGGAATGGTGGTAAGAATATGGGAATAGTATTCAAGAAAGGCCACATTAATGTGACAAGAGAGCTTTGTTGATTTTGTTTTTTTTTAAATAAAATTTTATTTTAATTGTGATTTAAATGAATGTTTACAGAGAAATTAGATTTTCATTCATCAATGTTACACCTCATCTCTCTCCCTTCCCCTTTGCCCAGTTCACTTTTTTATTTTTTTTCTATAATTATATTTTATTAATTTTCATAAACATTTACAGAGATTTTGGGTTTCCATTCATTCATTGCTGCACTATTCTCTCCACCCTCCTCCCAGTTTGTTCTTGTCCAAATGCCACAGTGCTTGTCAAAGCCAGTTCTGATTAATCTTCTTTGTCAGTGTGTCCTTTGCCATTCCCTATCTCTCCTCCCTGAGAGAGACTTCACCCTGTGCCCAGTTCACTTTTTTAAAAACATTCATTCATTGTTGCACAATTGCCTACATGTCCATTCCCCCTCCACCACTCCTCTTTGCAATGATATACCTTTTATTCTGGGTTGCTGTTGTAGTTTTTCTAATAAGTGAGCTAGCATAGAGTCACTTTTTTTAAGATCTGCTTCAGCCAAATAAACCGGTTTAATGACAAATGAACAGAGTTGCAAATTCTGTGACCTAATTTTAAGTTCTTGCTCTACCACTAACTAGTTTTCTGTCTTGGGAAAATTGTTTAACCCAGATAATTCACTTAATCTCTTTAGTCCCCAGTGTTTCCATCTGTAAAATGCATGTATTATCCTAGAGAATTCTTTAAGTTCTGTCTGGCTTTAATACTTTCTGATTCATCAGAAATAGTACCTGACAGAAAACTGCCTTTGGCTAGTGCTATGCCTTCTAGAAACAGAAATATTTCCTTGGCTTTTTCCCTAGCATGAATATATAACAGCAGTATCTTCCTTATAATTGTGAATAGTCAATTATCTTTCAAACATAAATATTTTCAATGGTACACATGATAAGAAATTAAACCTTAAAAAGAACAAGAGAAATTTCCAGGTAACAACTGACTAGAAAAGCAACATACTGTAAATAAAGATATCATTAAAGCTGACCAGGGAAAGAGAAAAGTTTAAGAAGATAACACTGGCTCAATTTATTAAATTTGTAGCCATGGACTTATGTAGTGGTTCGTAACAATTTCTAATTAGAGATCATTGCTGACAGAGCCTAGCTCTACACATGTGTTATGATTTCCTTGCCTCATTGTCTCCTCAATGTCCTTGCTCTTTTTTTGCCAGTTTTTCTCAGTTCAGGCAAGTTATTCCCCTTCTTCTCTATTACTTCTTGACTAACTACATGTAGTCAGGATCCTTGTTTTCCATCTAAATAAAATAATCACCTGAACTTCACCTCTCACTCTGCATCTATCATCCTGTTTCTTGATCTTCACAGACAGTATCTGGATACAACTTGTGTCCACAAATCTATCTCCTGCTTATTTATCAATTGTTCCAATTTTATTTTCTTATTTGCAAAAGCAAAACAAAAAATTAGACAATAGAAGTCTTTGTAAAAATATTCCACTGGAAATATTACTAATATATCTATTACCATCTTGTTGATTCCAATTTGTGGCAACTCCGTGTGTTATGGATTAGAGTTTCTCTATAGGATTTTCTTGAATAATTTTGATAATAGATCAGCAGGCATTTATATCTTCCACAGTGCTCTCTGTTGTCCTTTCAAACCACCAATCTTTGGGTTAGTAGTGAGCACAAATAATTTATAACACATATGAACTTTCCTTGACCTCTCGGATAATCTGCTCTGCATAGAGGTTGAAAAGGTATGGAGATAGGACACATCCCTGGTGTACACCCTTCCCAATTTTGAACCATGCGATGTTACCTTGCTCTGTTCTAACGACTGCCTCTTGGTCCAAGTATAGGTTTCGCATTAGCACAATTAAATGTTCTGGGATTCCCATT
>NW_006399775.1:4560879-4562083 GCF_000299155.1 Elephantulus edwardii
TCTTGGTAACAGCAGCCAGAAAATCAAGAGAATTGCATTGGGAAAGTCAGCTGTGAGGGACCTCTCAAGAGTACTGGAGAACAATGATGTCAGGCTGGAGACTAAGGTGCACTGGGCTATAATCTTTGCAATTACGTGCTATGCATCAGAATGTTGGACAATGAATAGGGTTGATAGAAAGAGAATTGATGCCTTTGAGCTGTGGTGCTGGAGACGAGTGTTGAATAAACCATGGACTGCTAGGAGAACAAACAGGTTTGTCCTGGAGAGGGTGAAGCCAGAATGCTCCCTGGAGTCAAGGATTCTGAAGCTTCATCTGACATACTTTGGGCATGTGGCAAGGAGGGACTGGTCCTTGGAGAGGGACATCATGTTTGGAAGAGTGGAGGGGTGATGAAGTAGAGGAAGACCTTTGATGAGATGGATCGATTCTGTGACTGGAGCGGTGGCGAAAAGTGCATTTGATATGGCTAGGTTGGCACAGGATAGAGCAGCTCTTGTACATAAGGTCGCTATGAGTCGCAAGTGACTCGATGGTACATAACAACAACAAAGAACAACTCATCTGAAAGTTGTCCTATTCTATGCCATTCTCACAATCTCTCAGGCTCTTTGCTGCAGTCAGTGTGAATCCATTTGTTTGAGAGTCTTATTTTCTCTCCTATGCTGTCCCTCCACTTTCCCAAGCATGATGTCTCTCCAAGGAATGACCTCTTCCAGCAACATGCCCAAAGTCTGTGAAATGAAGCTTCATCTTTGCCTTAAAGGAGCATTCTGACTACACCTTCTCCAAGATACATCTGTTTGTTCCTTTGGTAGCCCATGGGATCTTCAGCACACTTTTCTAATACCACAGTTTAAAGGGATGAATTATTCCTCTGTCATCCTTAGTCAGACAAGCTCATGATGGATGGAGAAGGGGTTGAGGCTGTTAACAACTTCACCTTACTTGGATCCACAACCAATATTCTTGGTACCAGTATTCAGGAGACTTACTTTCTCTGGGAAAATGTAGTCTGAGTCCTCTCCAATTATTGAGGAGTAATTATAACAGCTTAAGAACTAAGGTATGTCTGATTCAGGACACTGTCTTTTTTAGTTATCACTTCATTACTTTCAGTTTTATCATATTTTCTGAAAGAGTAAAATATAGAAACTTAAATATAAGATTTTTATATGAATATAAAAAATGTTAAAATATTTC
>NW_006399775.1:4562183-4575843 GCF_000299155.1 Elephantulus edwardii
ACGGCACATAACAAAAACAACAATAACAACATAAACTTTCCCAAGAAGCCCCCGTGGTTTAGTGGTTAAGTGCTAACCAACAGAAAGGTCAATAGTTCAAATCCACAAGTTGCTTCATTGAATATCTCTCAGTGTTTTTCTGTGAAGAATATGACCTTTTAAACCTTATGAAGTGGTTCTATAGGGTCATTCTGAGTCAGAAACAACTTGACAGCAATGAGTAAAAAGGATCTTCTCAATGAGCATAGCACTGTCAATTCAAATCAATGCTTTCAGTTATAATTCTCCTAAGTACATTTGAAATATCACAATCATCCATGTCTTGCTGGCACATAGAACTTTCATGCTAAACCTAAAATCTTGCTAATAATTTCCACTCTATTTTTCATCTAACAATTTCTAATGATTTTTACTCTACATTTATTATAAAAATATATTTGTTATGATGTCCTAAGGCTTCATGACAAGGTAGTAAGGCTTTGGCATATTTCTGTAATCATCATTCTTGTGCCATCAAGACTTAGAGGAACAGCACCCAGGGCTGAAGCAGAGAACCAGAGAATCAACATGAGATGGAATTGTTAATGCACCCCTTATTGACAGAATCAAAACTAAACTCAGAGCCCTTGCCCAAGTTTGTTGGACAGCCTGTGGCATCAGGGGTAAGTGTTTTGTCCAAGTTCACTGTACAACTGAAAGGGGGTGTTTGTGAGCTAATATTGATTGGCAAGTCTGAAAAGTTTGTAGCACTGGCCTTAAGCTGCAAGGCTCAAGGCTGAGGTACCTGCAAGCATATTGTGGGATCTGTCCTCACTGTATTTCTGCTATTATAAACTTTTAATTTCTGTAATATGTGGTCTTTCTGTGTATTCTTTGAACTATCACATCAGATTTTATACTCAGTAAGGCAATATGATAGCTGTTGAGATAGGTATTAAGAGGTACAGGAGTGTAGGGAATATGTTTGACCTCATGGGAATTGGTGTTGTGCTGCTGCTGCTGCTGCTGCTGCTGCCGCTGCTGATGTTGATGAAAACAGCTTCCCTTTGTGAAGTTGGTAAAGGTGAGATATGATAGTCCTCATGTGGTGCTTGCTATTTTTACAAGACTGTACAGCTTTCTCCTGTGAAGTTCAACTCCTGACCTTTTAAAATAGTGGCCTGATACATTTTGAACTATATCACCCCGAGTCCTTAGGGTGTACACTAGAAATAATAGTGTACTACGATGAACAGAAGATGTTAAAGGGCAGCTGGGAAGACAAAGCAAAGTATTATAATGAAATATACAAAGAACTGGAGTGAGAAAATCAAAAGAGATTAACTCATTCAGCATTTCTTAAGCTGAAGGAACTGAAGAAAAAAATTCAAACCTTGATTCAAATCCTTGCAATATTTAAGTATACTATGGGTGGAATGTTGAATGACCCAGGAATCATCAAAATAATATGGAAGGAGTCCACAGAGTCAACGTACCAAAAAGAGTTGAGCTGACAGAGATAAATTTGATGAAATACCAATCAAGAGGCAATGGTGATGAAGGAGGAATTCCAGCTGCTCTGAAGGAATTGGCAAAAACAAGGTTCCAGGAAGTGATAGAATACAAATTGATATATATCAACAAGCACATGCATGTTCACTAAGTTGTAGCAAGAAACCTACATGACAATTTCCTGGCTGACTGGAAGAGATCCATATTTATTATAATTCATAAAAGAGATGATCTGGTGGAGTATGAAAATTATTAAACAATATCCCTAATGTCGCACAAAAGCAAGATCCTATTGAAGATTTTTTTTAAAAAAAATTGGAACAATAAATCTACAGAGAACTTCCAGAAGTACAAGTAGGGTTTAGAAGAGGTCGTGACACTAGGGACATTATAGCCAATGTTAGATGGATCTAGGCTGAAAGCAGAGAGTACCAGAGGAATGTCTGTCGGTGTTTCATTGACTATGTAAAGGCATTTGACCATGTGGGTCACAATAAATTGTGGCTAGCCTTGAGGAAAATTGTAATCTTAGAACATTTAAGTGTTCTTCTACAAAACCTATACTTGGACCAGTAGCAGTTGTCAGAACAAGGCAGAGCAAGGAGCATTACATGGTTCAAAATCAGAAAAGGTGTACATCAGGGACGCATCCTATTGCCATACCTTTTCAATCTATATGTGGAACAGATAATTTGGGAATCTGGACTTTATGAGGATGAATGTGGCATCAGGATTGAAGGAAGACTCATCAACAACCTGTGATATATAGATGACATAATCTTGCTTGCTTAAACTGAGGAGAAACTGAAGCATTTACAATAGAAAGTCAAGGACTGCAGCCTTTAATATGGATTGGAGCATCAGGATAACAAAGAGCTAATTGGTACTATCATGATGACAGAGAAGAGATAGAGCTTCAGCTTGCTTAGTTCTACAATCAACACTCTTGGTACCAGCAGCCAGGAAATAAAAACATGAATTTCACTGGGAAAATTGGTGGTCAGGAACCTCTCAGAATACCAAAGAGCAATGATGTCAATCTAAAAACTAAGGTGTACCTGATCCAAGCCATGGTCTTCATAATTACTTGCAATGCCTCAGAGAGCTGGACAATTACGAATGATGACAGAAGAACCAATGCCTTTGAGTTGTGGTGCTAGAGAAGAGTATTGAACATATCATGGACTGCCAAGAGAATTAAAATGTCAGTCCCAGAGATGGTGAAACCAAGCTGCTTCTAAGGAATAAAGATTTTGAGGCTCAGTCTCACATATTTTGGACACAAGAACCAGTCCTTGAAAAAGGACATCATGTTTGGGAAAAAAGCCATCATGCTTGGAAAGGTGAGAAAGCACAGAAGAAAAAGACCCCAGATGAGATGGATTGACATATTAACTGAGATAATGAGAGTAGGTATATTTGAGACAGTAAGATTGGCTCAGGATAGGACAGGAGTCAGATGTATTGTACATAGGGTCACTATGAGTCACATGCTGGTTTTGGTGTGTTTTGTCCAGTCAGAACCAACACATAATCAGAAGCAGTAAATTGCACAGGAGGGGAGGTACTAATTTTCCCCTACATAACAGTAGGTGGATTTAACTGCATTCCTTTGAGTTGGCAGCACAACTTCTTACCACTAATGCACCAGAGCTCTTCCTCAGGAAGACTAGTATACAATAGGAGTGCCATTGAAGGGAGGTAAGGAGGGATAAGGAATGATGGGAAAAACATAAATTTGGAGTTTTTGAGTAATTTAAGCTTCACTGTCTTGGGTAATTTAATTCTATTTTAAATCCTCAGTTTCATCTTTGATATGTGTAGGATAATAAAGAGTATTTCTAAAATTGTGAATATGCCTAGCACAGTTGCTAGCACATAGTAAAAAATTAATTTTCATTTTTCCCATTGCACCTTTCCTCCCTTTCTCTATCGGTCTATAAATATTTAATATTTTTTCTATGAGATTTATAACAGAAAACAATGTACTAAAAACCCAAAACAAAATCAAACCTCTTGAGCTACTCATTTCCACACTCCTTCATTTCTGGAGATTCTAAACCTATACTTAAAATTGTATTGGATTCATCACGACCATGATGTTTAGTTGAATAATCTGTAAACTTCCATTTCATCT
This sequence comes from Elephantulus edwardii, assembly GCF_000299155.1. Taxonomy (NCBI): domain Eukaryota; kingdom Metazoa; phylum Chordata; class Mammalia; order Macroscelidea; family Macroscelididae; genus Elephantulus; species Elephantulus edwardii. The sequence goes on from NW_006399775.1 coordinate 4,565,812, forward strand.
GCCTCTGTCTGAGAGTTTTGTAAGGTGGGATTGTGTAGCTCACCAAGTGTGACGTTTTTCAAACAAACCGATGTAGTAGAAACTGATGCAACTGATTGGTAATCATGCCCATTAACAATTAGAAGTTTTTAAATTCTCTGTAAGTTGAAAAAGACTGGACAGGAAAAAAGATAGTAAGACTAAATGTTTCTCATGGATCTGAAAAATGTTGATTTTAGACTCTAAGTTCTCAGCCAAATACTATGTATTTTGTGAAAATTGTAGAGATCCTATATACATATAAAAAATGAGAAGTTATGAAGCAGTACATGAGCAACAAAAATGATCAGTAAAAAATAACACTAGAATCACGGGCTTTATTTTTTTCCAAATCAAGCAATGGATAGTTCTTTTACATTCTACTCACCGTGAAAGAACCTTGTTTTGATAAAACTTCTATTTCATTGTACATCCGCTATGCTTGCTCTATAGAAGATTAGGCTTAATATGCAGGATTCAGAATTGTATCTCTGCTGTAAATATCTACTTACTCGAAAATTTAAGAAGGATCTTACATGGGATAGAATCTGCAACTGACAGAGCTCCTGACATTGTGAATCTCTGGCTGGCTGTGCTTCCTACATGAATACATCCTGTGATCACTGGCTAGTGTCAGGTAAGCAAATCCTGAGTAATACTGGGAAAAATGGGGGTAATGACTTCCTGTGACCTCCAAGTTAGACTTGCTTACTCAACCAAGAAAAGACAGGAAAAGGTGTGGCTTGCTTTCTGCCTGACTCAACCTGTAAGGTGAAAGTGTGGACATTTGGCTTGCTTTCTCTTCTATCTGTGACACAACAGTATTTGCATAGCTTTGAAATTCATTCAAGAGGCTGTGAGAAAATATTTTGAATGTGTATTATCTTGATTTGGGGGTTTTTTACTATTAGTAAGAAAAGGATAATACTCAAATCTGTATTGTGCCAAAATTTCCAATGTGTCAAAGTAACTTGTAATAACTTCTTGGTTTGTTTATTTTTTAGGTTTGGGGTGTTTCTCCCCCCCCCCACTTGCAGGATTTTTCAAGGAATTCTGATGATACTATACTTTGTGTGTTGTGCTGCTAACCAAAAAAGCTGGCAATTCAAATCTCTCCGTCTCACTGATGGAGAAAAATAAGCAGCTTCCTTTTGTAAAGATTTGTAGCCTCTGGAACCCGATGGAGAGTCACTTTGACTGGGTATTGACTCTGCAAGAATGGGTTTTGGTTTTCAGTCTTTTCCAATTTATCTTAAAAGAATTGTTTACTACCAGATGGACAGGGAGCACTAGTGGCTTAATGATAAAGAGTTGTGCTGCCAACTCAAAAATTGTTGTGCTTGTTGTTGATTGCCATTGAGTGGAGCATGACTCATAGTGACCCTATGAGCAAAAGGCCAGAAGCCTTTCTCAGCTACCTTATGGGGGGAAAATGGACAATATCCTCTCATGTGTTTTAGTACCTTTGGAAACTTGCTGAAGGGTCAATTATAAGTCAGTTCTTACTTGATAGTAAACAACAATAACCAACTGAAAGAATCACAGTTCTTCTAGATTTCTCTGGATGATCTAGAAAGCCTTTGAACTTCTTAACCAGCCTTTGAATTCCATGGTACACAAATGAGGTCCTCTATTTTGAATTCATAGCACTTCAGTAAGATACGTAAATGTCATCCTTCATTTAATCTATTTGCCTAGACGTGGCCCAAACCAGAGCCAGAATAAGTCATTCTGGTTTAGTTTGTTTCCCCACTGATTTCCCCTTTATTCCTATTTGTAGAAATGTAGATCATCTTATATAAAGTTATCAGCAGCAGCTGAATCATGAGCACCAAACTATACTTAGACATTTCCAGACATGACCAATTTGCGTGCTATTTTGAAATGCTTTCCTGTGTGAGATGCTGGGCAGTGCAGTCATCACTGACGCAATCCTACTTGACTTGAGTCACCAGCATATGGTAATGTGGGTCACCTAAGTAATCAGGAGGGTGGCTTGTAATACTACATCCTGCTCAAATGTGGGTTTGGCTTGTCGAAATAGTTTCTGCCCTTGAGAATTTGACAAAATCTTACAAAACATTTTTGTTGACAATTGTTGTGTGCTTTCGAATTGGAACCAACACATAGCTGACCCTCCAGTGGGTTTTCAGAGCTCATAAATTACATGAGAGATTTGCCCATCTTTCTCCCACAGAGTATCTGGTAGATTTGAACCATATGCCTTTTGGTTGACAGCACAATTCGTATCACTAAGCCACCTTGACATTCAGTTCTCATTAAAAGCTGGCCTTGTGTAGATAGAGCTACCTTGGGAGCTAGACAGATTTAGTTTTGCATTCTAATTTGTCCACTTTATTAGTTGTTTGATCTTGGACAGGATAGGAAATGCTTCAAACCTCAGTTCCCTTGTATGAGAGCATTGTGAGAATCACATGGAAAAAGAAATGGAAAGCATTCAGAATAGTTTCTGCTGCTGAAGATGTTGGTGTCTCTCCTGATAAATGCCTGTTCTTGTCAATCCACACAGCAATAACCCTCTTCTCTAGCTTTCTCTAAATCCCTGATGCCATATTCAAACTTTGCTCCATCAGTTTCCCTCATGCCAGAGAAAGAAACTTGAAACCCTGCTGAAATATACGGACAACCATTCAACCTTCCCCTTTAAGGGGAAAGGACCGCCTTAATTTAGGGGAGGGGTGAAAATTGCCAAACCAAGTGTGTAAAATTTCCATAAGCTCAGAGTAGCTTTGATATTCAAAACAAAACAACCTACAGCCTGTGGAGTTAACTGTGACTTACAGAGACACCCATCAGGCTTCTGACGCTGTAAATTTTTACCAGAGGAAACAGACCATCTTTAAGCTGAAGGAGATCTGCTGGATTTGAACCACAGACTTTTTCATTAATAGTCCAACACATAAAACTATAGCAATAGAGCTCTTTGATTTTGACATTAATTTCCTCAGAAATAGAGAACGAAAATGAATTCAAGAACATTGAATTCACATATGTGATAATTAAAGCTCCTTCCTTTCAAGGTGGACCGAACTTCTGATTTTCTGAAGGTTTCTTCAGGATGAGTCATTCAGTACTAAAATTAGGCAAGCATCAAAGAAACTCAACTGACTGTTCACCCTTCTAATTAATATCCAAGCAAGGAGTCTGGACTGTTCTGCCTTGCAGAATTCTGCCTTCCGGGTATCTATGCAGCTGTATCTAAGAGCCTCAAGCCTAGACTTCTCTCTGTAAAATGAAGGAAATGGACTATATGTTTTCTAATAACTTTTGACTTGAATGGTCGATGATCCTGGCCAAGTGGATCTCTTTCCTAGCTGCCTACTTTAGCAAATGCCAACACCAACCTTTTCTTTTTGATGCTTCAGATACACCTGCAAGGGAAATTCTATGAGAGAACTTCCTGGTCATTTGGACACCAAGTCATTTCTGAACCATGGACTCTGGAGTCTTGACTTGCCAAACAGCTTGAGAAAAAAAATAGAGTCTTCAAGTCTGATAACATCAGCTTGATTCATGAGAGCCAGAGTTCTACTGTTTACCTACAAGGGAGTGTCCAACAGACAACTTCCAGAGTTCAGTTAGAGGCACAGGCCTCCTTGACCTGGCTTGCTCTGGCCTGTGTGAGCCAGTTCATTTACTATATTTACTTTTTCTTTTTCTTCCCTTCTACCCTAAGTTTGAAGCGTAGATTTCCTCTAAAAATCAGAGGATTTGGAGAACATCTATTATTTTACCAACAATCTTCTGACCTGCATGCAAGTTAAATCTTGACGTCTCATTTTAAATGTAATCTCCTTTAACTCAATTTAGATTTTGAAGTTTTCAGCAGCCAGACTGAAAGTCTCCAGAGACTAGAAGAAAACTCCTAGTGAAAAAACCAAAAGTTACAAAACAATTTGTAATTTGCATGCTCTTTTACCCTGCCCCCACTCCCACCCCTGCAGTTTGATTCTTTTCTCTATAATTTGGATTTTGGATTACATTTTTGATCCAGACATATTGACCATTAAACAGAAACTATAACCCAAAATTATTATATTGGAATAACAAATTAGGCTCTTAACACCTAACCCCAGTGTAATAAAATTATTTCCACGTAATAACTTATCTGTAGGACAGAGGAAAAGGGTTCCACAGGGCTTCTGAGGAGGTAAGTCATCACCTTCTCTCTTGGAGTCACTGATGAGTTTTAAATTATCTAACTTGGTTGGAAGTTGAGGGCTTAATTGTTGCCCCCCTTGGCATTTTCAGATAACATCACTCACTCATTATTACTTTCTTATTATGTCTTCTTTCTTTCCGTTACTTCTTTTTCTCTTTTTCTTCTATTATCCGTTTATCCTTCCAGCATGTTGTTGTGTTCCATTGAGTTGGAAATGACTCATAACTGACTCTCCTTTTGAGAGGCTGTAAATTGCACAAAAGGAGATTGCCCATCCTTCCACGGAGCATTTGGTGGGTTCAAACCATCTATCTTTCAGATTGCAGCACAACTTCTTAACACTGGGACATCAGCACTCTAGGTCATTCTATCACAGATCTATGTGTATATTCTATTTTAAGATCTAATTCCACTCCTAAAATCTAAATCCCATCACAACGAAAAGTTTATATAGAACCAGACATGGCTCCTCTGATATGCAAGTGGTGGAATTCTGCTTGTTAAGGTCATTATCACTCAGAAGCACAATTTCTTTTTGTTGTGATTTTAAAAGTGTTGACAGAAAGGTTGTGTTTTCATTCATTCATTGATTCACATTTTTCTACCTCCTCTTTACCCCCCCTCCAATTCATCGTATAGTGCATTTCATATTCCAAATTGTTAATTGCAATCTATATAACACCCATACTAAATGTACTCTATTGTACATTTAGAGTTGTTGATGTTGATTGCTATTGATTCAAGCAAGACTGATAGTGGCCCTATGAACAAAAGGCCTGAAGTCTTTCTATAACTATCGTCATTTATCAAAGTTCATAGAGTTTCCAGAGGCATTTTGTTTAGGAAGTGGATGTCACTCCTGCTAGGAAGAGGAAGATCTCAGATGAGATGAACTGATATTGATACAGTAACTGGGGCAATGAGGATAGGTGTGTTGGGGTCAATGAGACTGGCTCAGGACAGGTCAGGATTCTCTTGTACATGGGGTCGCTATGAGTTGGAGACAACTTGATGGCACATAACAACAAACAACAACAACATCATAAGGCTTAATCATACATTTATTTCAGACTCTCCTTTCCTTCTATCCCAGTGCAATATTCATTTTCTATCCACTCCTTTACTGTTCTCCATCCCCACCCAATGCCAATCCTATTTTATAATAGTGGTGTTACGTAGTATCTGTCCTTTTGTGACTATTTCACTCAGTAGAATGGAAAATCTGAAGTTAGGAACCTCTCCAAATTATTGAGGAGTAATAATGTCAGTTTAAGGACTAAGGTGTATCTGATTCAGGCCATAATCTATCCAGTTACTTGCTATCGATAATGAATAGGGATGACAGAAGAATTTATGCCTTTCAGCTGTGTTTCGGAGAAGAGAACTGAACATCCCATGGACTTCCAAAAGAACAAACAAATACGTATTGAAGAGAATGCAGCTCTTTGGAGGCAAGAATGATGAGGTTCTATCCCACATACATTGGGCATTTTGCTAGGAGGGGCTATTCCTTAGAGAAGGACATGATGCTGGGAAGGGTAGAGGGTTGGTAAAGAGACGAAGACCTTCAACCAGGTGTACTGATACAACGACTACTACAATGGGCTTTTGTGTGTCAACAAATGTGAGGATGGCACAGGATTGGAAAAATGTTCTGGTCTTTTGTTCATAGGGTCATCTATGAGTTGTACTTGACTCAACAACACCTAGCAAGAACCACATCTTTCAGACAGCATAATTGTATTTAAACAATAGGTGGGCATCATGGATATGACTTTTGTCAATACTCTAATTTCCTGTTTTGACACTTGAAATTGAAATTATTACTTAAACACAAGGACAGTGAGTTACACTGTCAATCCAAAGGCAGGCAGTTTGAATCTATCAGTTGGTCCTCAGAAAATGTTGGACAATTTCTGATCATGCAATTTACAGCCCAAAAAATGTGCTGGAGAGCCAGCTACAAATAAATTTGAAGTCAATGGCAATAAATTGAGATTGAGGTGTTCACTTAAATGCAAAATTGAGCACTATATAAGGTAGGCTGAAGCCAGAATCTAGATTTTCCCAAATCTGGTCCTATGATTCAGAATCTCACTTGCTGAGAGAATAAATATTCTAGTTTGATTCAAAGGTAAATAGATATTAATTGTTTAACCCACTCACCCCTTTAGAAATCACTCATATTTAATGACAATTATTCCTAGAGCTAGTACTTTCATGCTGCCCTGCCAAACGAAAAGCACATGGCTCAAATCCATCATTTGCTTCATGGAAGAAAGATGGGCAATCTCCTCCCATGCAATTTATTGCCTCTGAAAACTGGTCAGGAGTCAAATTTGACTCAGTGATACACAACAACAACAATAACAACAACAACAACAGTGGGTAAGGAGTTGCTCTGCCAACTTAAAGCCAAGTGTTTTTATTTTACCAGCTGATCTTTGGACATACTTATCCTGTATGATTTACAGTTTTTGGAAGCTCACCAGAGTCAGTTCTGACTTGATATTTTCATTTGCTTCTTGTGCTTCTGAAAGCTGGACAATGAATAAGGAGGACAGGAGAAGAATCAATGCCTTTGAGCTATGGAACTGGAGAAGAGCACTGACTATCTCATGGAGTGCCAAAAGAACAAGTAAGTGTGTTTTGGAGTGCAATCAGGTGCTCCTAAGAGTCAAGGATGGTGAACTTTTGTCTCACACACTTTGAGCACGTTTTCAGGAGTGGCCATTCCCATGAAAAAGACATCATACTGGAAAGGGTGAAAGGTCAGAGAGAGAAAGTTAAGATGCATTGACACTGTCACTGTAGCAATGGGTTCAAGCTTGTTGAAGATTGTGAAACCCAGGGAGGCTAGGGCAAGATTCCAATAATTGGTTCATAGACAACTCAGTGGTGCAACAGAAAAAGAAAAAAATATATATAAACATAGAAATATAAATAAATATATATATAAAATATATATGTATATATGATGTCAAACTATCCAATACAGGGCATTATAGTAATTATAGTAGAGGTAATGAGGTAACTACTATTGGGCAGGACTTACTTTCCGTGTTTGGGGGTGTGTGTGTGTGTGTGTGTGTGTGTGTGTGTGTGTGTGTGTTTATTTATTTATTTTTCATTTCCGTTGCATCAGATGTTTCCTGTTAGCTCAAAGAACAGATTTATAAGCTTTTGGTTGACAACCAGCTTCCTTCTGTTCAATATATTAACATACTTTAATGTTGTGTTATTTGTTGTTGTTAGGTACTGTTGAGTACGACTCATAGTGACACTATGAACAAAAGATCTGAACTCAGTCCTGTCCTGTGCCATCCTTACCCTTCCTGACACACAAGAGCCCATTGCAGGAGTCACCATATCAATTTACCAGGTTGAGGGTCTTCTTCTCCTTCACCCACCCTCCACCTTTCCCAACATCATGTCCTTCTCTAAGGAATAGCATCTCCTAGCAACATGTCCAAAGTATGTGAGGCAAAGTCTTATCATTCTTGCCTCCAAAGGGCACTCCATCTGCACTATTTCCAAGACCTATTTGCTCTCTTGGCCATTCATGGATGTCTAGTGCTCTTCTCCAAAAGCACAGCTCAAAGGTTTCAATTATTTTTTTTTGTCATCCTTATTCATTTCCAGGTCTTGGATGCATAGCTAGTAATTGAAAAGACTATAGCCTGAATCTGACACACCTTATTCCTCAAAACTTACATCACTACTCTTCAATAATTTGGAAAGGGCCCTAACTGCAGATTTCCTCAGTACAATGCATCTCCTTCTTTCCTGACTGCTCATACCAAGAGTATTAATTGTGGATCCATCCAAGCAAGATGAAGCTGTTGACAGCTTCAATCTCCTCTCCATCCATCATGACACTACCTATTGGTCCAGTGGAAAGAATCTTTGTTTTCTTCATATTGAGCCGCAATCTGTACTGAAGACTGCAGTCCTTGATCTGCAACAAGTACTTCAAGTCGTCTTCACTTACAGCAAGTAATGTTGTGTCATATGCATAATGCAGGTTATTGAGGAGTCCCTCTCCAATCCTCATGCTACATTCCTCTTCATAGAGTGTAGCTTCTCAGATAATTTGCTCAGCACATAGATTGAACAGGTATGGAGAGAGAACACAACCCTGACATACTCTCTTCCCAATTATAAACCGTGCAGTGCTTCCCTGCTTTATTTGCACAACAGCCTCCTGGTTCAGATTTAGGTTCCAAATGAGCACTATGAAGTGCTCTAGGATTCCCACTCTCCTCCATGTCAGCCACAATTTGCCATGATTCACACAGCCAAACACCTTTGCATAGTCAATAAAACAAAAATAGACATTCTTCTGGTATTCCTTACTTTCATCCAGGATCCAACTGACATTAGCAATGATATTGCTGGTGATATACTTAAATAGTGTAAAAATATTTTTATTAGAGGAAGTTCTGGTAGTCTAGTGAGTATAGAATTTTGCTACCAACCCAAAGGCAGAAAGTTTGATCTCAGCTGATCAGTGGAAGAAAGATGGACCCACTGAAGGGACCACCATGAGTCAATTCCAACATGGTAACATATAACAACAAAGATATTTATTAATCTCAATAAAATTGCAAACCAAAATTTACATCACTTCACTTGTTCTCAGGTGCCATCGAATATGATGGAACCCTATGCATTGATAATAATGGGCAACTGGAATGCAAAAGTTGGGAACAGGGAAGAAGGATCAGTAGCTGGAAAATATGGGCTCGGTGAGAGAAATGAGGCTGGAGATAGAATGACAGAATTCTGCACATTTAATGATTTATTCATTGCAAATACCTTTTATAAGAAACATAAACACAGGCTATACACATGGATCTCACCTGATGGCATACATGGGAATCAAATAGATTACATTTGTGGAAAGACTTGGTGGAGAAGCTTATTATCAGCAGTGAAAACCAGGCCGGATGCTGATTGTGGGACAAACCACCAACTACTCATATGCACGTTCAAGCTGAATTTGAGGAAAATTAAATCAAGTCCACGGGAACCAAAATTTGATCTTAAGTCTATCCCACTGGAATTTCAAAACCATCTCAGGAACAGGTTTAAGGCCTTGAGCACCAATGAGCATAGGTCAAATGAGTTCTGGGAGGATATCAAGAAAATCATCCATGAAGAATGCAAAAGATCATTACAAAGGCCGAAGAAGAAGAAAAGACCAAGCCGGATGTGAGATGAGACTCTAAGTATTGCATTAGAGAGCCAAGAAGCCAAAGCTAAAGGAAGAAACCAAGAAATCAAAGAGCTAAACAGAAAATTTCAAAAGGCAGCCTGGGACAACAAAGCAAGATACTATAATGAAATGTGCAGACATCTGGAGTCAGAAAATCAAAAGGGCCGGACTTGTTTAGCGTTTCTTAAGCTGAAGGAGCTGAAAAACAAATTCAAGCCATGGGTGGCAATACTTAAGGATACTTTGGGTAGAATGTTAAATGATCCAGGAAGTATCAAGAGAAAGTGGAAGGAATACAGAGTCATTGTATCAAAAGGAATTGGCTGACAGAATTTCATGAAATGTCATATGAACAAGAGCCTATGGTGATGAAGGAGGAAGTTTGAGTTGCTCTAAAGAAATTGGCAAAAAACAAGGCTCCAATAGTTGATAGCATACCAATTGACATATTTCAACAAACAGATACTGCCCTGGATGTGCTCACTAAGTTGTGCCAAGAAACCTGTAGAACAGCCAGCTGGCCCACTGACTGGAAAAGATCAATATTTGTTCCCATTCCAAAGAAAGGTGACCCAACAGAGTGCAGAAATTATCAAACAATATCACTAATATC
>NW_006399775.1:4577829-4600454 GCF_000299155.1 Elephantulus edwardii
TCATTAGTCATTAAGAATGAAATATTAAAATGACAATAAAAATAATTTCTTCATTTGTATAAAGGAAGAAAACCAACAGAAACCATACAATACAATATACAAATGTTTCTATATAGATATAATTAAGAGTTTGTATAGCATGCTGGGAATTTTCCCAATTTTTTTTTTAAGGAAAATGCCTAAGTTTTTTCCCCTTCTTGCACTTACCTATGTTTGTGGCTATTATCTCGAGTGGGGGAAAAGTAACAAGTGTTCTTGAGGATGTGGATTAACTTGAAGTCTCACCAATAGTACAGAAATGTTATATCTACTGTGGAAAAGTTTGACATTTCTTTAACAAGTTAAACATAGAGCTGCCTTATGCTCTAACAATTCTATTCCTAGATGTATACCCAAGAATACTGGAAATAAGTGCTTGCACAATGGCCCTTAAAGCCTTCAAGTAACAGAAAACAGAGAGATAATGGAAAAAGTAGAAACAACCTAAGTGCCTACCAAAAGATGAGTGGACAAATAAAATACGGTACATTCATACAGTGACTCCAGAAATATAAGAGAACTAATTTAAGCCTGGAAACACTGTACTGAGTTAAATAAGTCAGACAAAAGAACACAAATATTGCATGCTCCCATTTACCTGGATTACTAAGAAGTTGTAAATGCATAGAGGTCAAAGTTTACTAGTGGTTACCAGCAGTGAGTGAAAAAGAAAAGTGGTTCAGGGTATTATTACTTAAGGGCTACAGAGATAAAGCTTTAGCTAAAGCTAAAGGGTAATGGGCAAACTGGAAATAGGAGTGATTACTGCATATCATGATAAATATTATTAATGTCACTGAACTATATATATAAAAATAATTGAAATGGCAAAGTCTTGGAAATAGATGTTGATTTCATCATAGTAAAACCAGGAAAAAAGGTCATATATTTGGATACTTATATAGGTTTGGGCATATGCTAGTGCTAAGACTGATAAAGAAATCACTCTGACTTGGTCAGTAGTTTGACACAGAGAAAATTAGAATTCTTGACATACTATGCCCACAGTACATCCTTTCCCACATAAATGAAGGGTGGGGCTAGCAGCTACTGATAATAAGCATGCAAATAAGAGTTTGCTTTCTTGTTTGTGTAAAAGAGTTAATGTGTTAGGTTGTAAACTGGGTTTTCCTTTTTAAATTATGTCATTTTCTTAAGATACTTAGAAAAATATATGGAAATAAGTATCACTTTAAACAAACCCTTCCTCCCCTCTAAAAATACCCAAAACCATTGCTGTCAATTCCAAGGTACAGCGACCTAAAAATCTTAATGAGCTTTAAGACTAATCTCAACTATCCACCTTTCTTCCTCTGAGCAAAGGACAAGTGAAGCACATCTGGGAAAACAATGTGCTAAATATCCAAACTCTTATGGTATCTCCAGCCTATGCTCAAGACTTTAAGTGTGTGCAATTTGCTTACATTGTCTTTATTTCTAGGACCTCTGGCAATCCAGTGGGAAGGAAATTATGCTGTCAATCCAAAGGCTGGCCATTCACATCGACCAGCTGCTCTCAGTGAGAAAGATGGACAATCTTTTCCCATGTGATTTACACTCTGAAAATCAGCTCAAGGGTCAGCTATGAGTGGCTCCAACTCAACAGCAAAGATTTGATTGTTGTCCCTCATTTTTACTGATAAGAGAGTGAAGTAAGAAGAAAAGTAGAAAATAAAACATGATTAATTGTAGTACATATACTTTTAATTCAAAATCTTTTCACATTGTATTAAGTAATAAATCTATATTAACGAATGAAAATATATTTTATTTGATACAGAATATAAAACATTGCACTCCAGTTGCAAGTAGTTTATACACACACACACACACACACAATTTACAAACTGCTAAGACAATTGATGTTTTTGGGTTTGGTTTGGTTTTGTTTTTGACATCAGTAACTATGACACTGAACTTTGAACATAAAGAGGATAATGTTAAACAAATCCTCCTTTTTTGTGCTTGTAGTTTTAAAACTGTACGTGTATACATGTACGTAGTAGTAAACTTCCTAATCACACAAATGGCTCTCAGGAATTGTTCATTCATCCCACATATTAGTCAAGTAGATTACTGTTATTTTATTCACACTAACAATAATTATTCTGTTATATTTAATCATGTTATTTCATATGCTAGTATCATTGAACAAATAAAAGTAATTAACTCATGGAAAATGGTAACCAATGTTTTCACTCATACTGCGGTACAGTGTTTTTGCACAAATTGGTACCTACCCACAACTACAAATCCTTTGTGTTCACTGCTATAGCTGAAGTGCAAAATGCTCCTGAAAGATCTAGGTGGTTTTAAACTAAAAGCAGTTATGTTCCTTTATTTGCCATCTCTGTTACAGACACATGGGTCTTTAATTTTTAGTCAAGAGAACCCTAGTTTCTTCTGGCAGTAGAAAGGTACATTACAATTTTGTATAAAACATTTACAAATAAACTTGCAAACAATAGAACTGGGTATAGTAGAAAAGTGCCTTTCCTTTTTGAAAAATGTCTTCCAATCTACTGGTAAGGAGCTGCACTGCAATTCCAGAATCCACCAGCTGCTCCACAGAAGAAGGATGGACAGTTTCTTCCCATGTGATTTGCTGTCTCTGAAAACTCGCTGGAGGGTCAGCTATGGGACGGTTCCAACTTAGAAGCACACACCACCAACAAATCTTTATAACTTTTAAAGCTATGTACAACCCAATGAACCGCAAAATGGCAGCATTTTTAGACCAACAGCTTGGAAGAAATTATTTTAGAAGGGACTCTCCCATTTTAAAACAAAAATCTAAATTAAGAAAGTTACATATGTCAGTCTACAGATCATCTGAAGACATACATGCAGAATTTATTTGACAATAAAACATCTCAACTTCAAACACTTCATGGAGGTGCAACTCCTCTTTTTCCCCCAACTCCTCTTTTTACAGTCAAAAGATGAAAGTTAATTTGAAAATACACACAAAAATACAGCCAAAGAAAAGAGAACAATGATTTAAAATTGCACTGATAAAAACTAAGGCCTTGCAGAGTAGATGAAAACCATCTAAATATTGATAACTGCAAAAATAAATATTTAACTAACTCAAAGACCTAGTTTTACAATGAAGTTATTTACAAAAATAGAATATAATATTAAGCAAATAAATGTATTTATAAAAATGGAATCATTTATAACATATTACCATTTCTCTGCACTCATTATTCTTTCCGATAGTTTTGCTCTTTAACAGAGTGAAAAACTTTGCTTTGAAAAGGTTGACTGGCTGATGTATTATTTTCAGTTTTATACGTCATTGATAAAGAACAGTTAACAGTTCTGAAGCTGAAATTTTATTTACTCTGCATATTATGAGCAAGTTCAGAATCTGGCTTATAGTCACTCCATACTAACATTGTCATTCTTGAGTCTTCCTGACACTCAGAGGTTATCTTCTATTTTGATGAGAGTTACACCTAATTTAGATGAGCTCTGGATATCTAGTGAGTTGATTGGGCTGTTAACCAAAATGTCACCTCAAATTTACTAATCACTCTAAGAGAAAAGGCTGTGCAGTGTCCCCTGTTAAGATTTACAACCTCAGACACTCAATGGCAGATTGAATTGAGATGACTAATGACAATGAGTTGAGACTTTGGGTTTTATGTATGGAAGCTTCTATTAGACCAAATGCCAGGCAATAACGTTCTGTGTAAACCCAGGTTTTCCTATTCCTGCTTGGAAACTAGAAACAAGGGAACTGTTGAAAGCATGTTTTAAAGTGATGCTGTAAAAGTGGAAAGATGCTTTTGATCTGATGAAATGAAATGCCAAGATTCTGTCAATATTCAAGTAATTTTATTGGCATAGTAAAATATTTACCACTACCTCAACTTTAAGTTATCTTTTAATAGGTACTTCCACAAAGTGATGGAGAGTGAAGTGATTAGGATAACCTTGTAACCCTGAAGTGATTTTAAAAGTGCTTTCTGAATCATTAAATACAATTATCAGTTGTATATTTTAGGATTAATTGTAGGTTACAATATGTAGTCAGCAAACCAACACAAAATATTTTTCTGAAAATACTTCTAAAAGGCCTTTTCCATTTTAGTTTCTCTCTGGAAAGAAGAGTAGATCCATCTCAAAAAAAGTCTTCTCACAGTTCTAGCTACATCATAATATAATCTAATTTCCAGGTTCTATGTTTCCATTTTCTTACAAATTAAAGTTTTCTACATGGAAGCATTTCGATCTTCTGGATGAGGTACTTTGTTCCCAGGAAAACAGCAGTCATGCTTTCTGCTGGGAATATGTAACAAAACATGTGGTTATGAAGATGTCCAGTGGTTCAAGTCACCAGTGATACACTTCAAGGGAATCTCCATTCTTGGGAGGAATTTCTTCCTGAGGACTAACTGGATATGGTGGGGAAAGGGAGGAAAGAGAATAATTAATTCTAGTCTAGGGAAAATTTTCTAAAACAAAATCTTATACTTCAAATTGTTTGACTTTGCAACATTCTCTACATTAAAATAACAAACCCAACTCCTTTGTGTCTTTAAGTTTTGAACAGAAACTCTCAGTCAGTAGAACAAATCTTTATCCTCCTGCAGACCTTTTCTCTGGACTTGTAAAATCTGTTTACTTCAAACCATTAACAGAGTAAGAGCAAAGAAAATTTCTTTGAAGGTTATTGAGGGAAGTGTTAACTACCAGCGCTGGTAACAGAAACAGAAGACAAGTTGTCAATATTAATATTTAAAGACAAATAGATTCTGTCCTTTTCATATACCACTATCTCTAAAAGGCCCAGACACTGGTCACAGTGAAGGGCAATGCTACAATTACTCAAACTAGTGCTCCTAGTTGATAAATGCAAGTCTTCCAAGTAGCGTCAATGAAGAAAGGAGTGTCCTCATTTGCGCTGCTCTATATTTTCAAAGCATCTTTGCAAATAATGAGGACACATTCATACCACCTCTTTGTGTGAGTTTCTATATATACTGCTTTATTATCAAAGAGAAGTGTGAAGATCAGTATCAATATCTGAGGATTTTTGCTTGAGGAGTACTAATCTTGCCGTTTTAAATGAAAACATGTTTCTTTCTAATTAACCTAAAAGGCAAATTATCATTCTTTTTTTTTTTTTATCATTCTTTTGTAACAATTCTAAAATCAGCAACTTATTATCTGCAAAAATACAGAAAACAGTATAAAGTCTTAAATGTTAGCAACTCTCGTCAAATTAATTGAAGGAAAGGAAGATGACTACCCACCACCAAATAGAATTTCAAGAATTATACTCTGGAAATACAAAAGCTCACATCATCCATGTATCTATCGTTCAAGGCTCTTCAGTGTACATACATGTAGATTCTAGAGGTCATCTTCCAATTTCAGATAGTCCATGAATGTAGCTCAATTTTGAAAAGCAAACATTTTCTATTTAATGGGGTAAAATATTCAAACCTGACCAACTTATTATGCAAGTTTGAATGGAATGATTTTAATTGTAATAACTTATAATCTCTTGCTAATAAAAAGGAAGCTCTGGTGATACATAGTTGTATTGCTTACCCATAGGCAGTGTCTCTTTAGGGTTTTGAACCCACCAGTGTCTCTGCAGGACAAATATGAACAATGGTGGCCAGTGTGACGTACAGCCTTGGAAACTCAATGGTGGGTCAGTTATGATTCAGATCTGACTTAATAGCAATGAACTTTAGTTTTTGACCTAATAAAGGAAAAAAATGCTTCCATAGTAAATGGTTTTTTTTTTCTTCTTTTTCTTACACTTAGAATATTAACTTTGTTCTGAACTCCTGCAATCTTAAAATGCTATTATTGGTTGCTTTCAAGTTGAAAGCAACTTGTAGTCACCCTAACAACAATGAGTCCTTAATGAATCTCAGCCAAAATGTTGTGATAAACTAGAGAAAGAGCAGAGTTTAAAATGCTTGCTTCCATGTCTTCAGGTAAATTATGGAACTAGCTCTTGAGACATGTAATTCCTGAAGAAAGCTTATGTTTACTTTGCAAATGGCTTTCTGTTTGTTTTAAATGTTGCTGGAATAATTTCTTCACTCACTACAATGCTGGCTCTCTCTATTGGATCATCTTCAGAGGAAACAATGTTGTTTGGAGGCAATGAGTTAAGAAAGGTGGTTTGTGGTTATGGAGAGACTTCATTACAGTGGGAAGTCAGCATCGGAACATGGAGAAGGTCCAGCTCACTTCCTCCTCAGAATTCTGCAAACAGCTGGTATTAAGTATGGACTGATTGAAATGTCAAAGTATTCAAGCAATGTTTTAGGCCCAGGGGAATAAATCTATGATGTAAATCTTTATAGTGCTGTGACTGCCAATTCCATGTGCTCCAAAAGACTGCATAGGACCAGGTAGTGCCTCTTCCCTGAGCAAAATAGGAAGCATCTGAGAAGGCAAGTAACACTGTCCTCCCTTTAAAACAAATGGGATTAAGATAGATGGAGACACCAAGAGTACCCTCGGATTCTCCTGCAGGGTTTACATCTCTTGTTTCCTAAACTTGCTGTCATTTTCCCTTGGAAGAAAACCAGTCAGTCCCTCCTGTCTCTTTTCTGTTAAGATGAACGTTCTTCCACGGTAACCAAACAAGATTTCCCGCATAAACTCAAACAGAAAAAGGACTTTGGAAACATGATAGGCCAAACCTCAAACAATCTTTTGGACACTATTTTGATATTGGTGGCACTGAGACAGAGGTAGGTTTGAGTCTACAGAGATGAAAGTAGGGAGCTTTTATTTTAATGTTTTCATGCTTTATTTTTGTCCATTTGGTACCATCTTGAGAGAAAATGTAGCGGTCTGCTTATTTGCAGCCTTGGAAATCCAATTCTGTTTATTTCTGTCCTATAGGGTCAATCTACCCTGTGGCAGTGCTTTTAGAATTTCTCTTTTTCTTTTACTGAAGGCAGTCTTATCCTACCACTAACATATTTTTACCATCAATCCTAACTACCTTCTGTGAATAAAACACAGAAGGTTCTATATCCATCTTGCTCCCCGCAAACAGAATTTTTTTTTCTCTCTCAGTTGACGTTTTTACATAATCCAATTAGCAATGAGTTTTGTGTTTCTCTCTTTCTGGGTTCCACACAACACAGATTCATGTCTGAACACAGAGAAAAGCAAAACACAAAGTGAGAGTCGTCTATATGCTTTCATTTCATGGAGAATGAAAGCTCCAGCTTAAAGCAGAGGAGTGAATGGTAAACAGAAGACAGGCCTCCCAGTTCTCCTCCAGACCAGCCTCTGTCCAGATCTCTCATTGTAACCTTCCTCTTTCACATGATGAGCGTTCATGGCAAGTGTCTTTGGAAGGAAACCCCTCGCCCTGACAAGGCTACCTCAGTCCTCAAAGACAAAAGAAAAATATTTTTAATAGTTTTTTTTACTTGTCTAGGGAATTAAATTAGAAGAAGAAACCAATAATTAATTGTAAGGAGGAACTTAAATTTTGAGGCTCAAATCAACATAAATAAAGATTTTCACTCTTGTTTAATATTATTCATGTTTGTATTAAGGCTGGACTACTCAGACGTTATTAAGTTTTAGTATTGTTATCCAATCTTCAAGAACACATGAGTAGAATACAAACATCTCCTGTGACATAACATGCCACTCCCACTATTTACCAAGCTTATCTCAAAGAACAAATACTTATATTATATGAAGTGTTCTTTCAAATATATAGCAAATTGCCAATGAAGAATAAGAGAGATGTACTGCTTAGATTGTTTCTCAAAAAGAATCCAAAGCTCCTCAATGAAAAGTACATTGAACAGAAGAACTCTGATGATCATCTATGTGACCTATAGATTCTGTGTGATCTACGTGATGATTAGTGGGTAATGCAAAGGGAAGACACTACAACATTTTTACACTATTAGCATTTATGTTAAAAGTTTTCATCAAAAACAACTGTGCAAACTCCTTCTGTGTTGGTTTCCTATGCACACTATGTACTATGTATGTTATTGTTATGTTCCAGTGAGTCAGAACCAATTCATAGTTGATTCTCCAGTGGGTTTTCCCAGGAGATAGCCCACAGGAGATAGCCCATCTTTTTCCCATGGAGTAACTGGTGGATTTAGACTGCATGTCTCTAAGTTGGCAGTGCACCTTCTTACAATTAAGCCACCAGAAGTTCCTACTTGAGTTGCTATTGTTGCGTACCATCAAGTCAGAACCAGCCTATAGCTGTCCTTTCTGCATGTTTTCAGCGCCTATAAATCTCACAGAAGATATTATCCATCTTTCTCCCATGACTTTGAGTATGTCTTATTTACATTAGCACATTATTTATGAGAATAAAATACTTTCTATTTTATAATAAGAGAGAAACATAAACTTTAGGGTAAAAGCAATGAAAACCTGTAAGTCATACTGTAGTTTAGTCCAATTTCGTCACTTTAAGAACTGAAGCTGTCTATTGCTTAAACATTCTTAAGAAAGTTTTGCCAAGCAATTTCAGTTACAATTACCCAAAGAAAGTAACTTCTCGGGTACACACTTGTCAAAATGCTGGCAAGATTTTGCAGAGAAGTTCCTCCTCACTACTTTGGTTAATGCCTCCAAGAGAATGAAAGCTCATTTCGATCTGGTGAGACACAGCCTTCCTTTCTGTGTGAGAAATTTTTCTCTTTGAGAGCAAAGACTATTCTATCAGCTGGATTAATTGGACAGTCCAAAGAGAAGTTGTCTCATGAGGTCAATTAACATAAAACTAGGGGTTCCTCTGCCCTCTGCTATTTTCAATTAAAGATATAATCATAGGTGCTACTGATATCCAATGCTGTCATAGCTGATTGTCCAGTGAGTTTCCAGAAGCTGCAAATTGCATAGATAAGTTATTTTCCTCTTTGGAATAGCTGATGGATTTGAATCACCTGCCTTCAAGTTGGTAACACAGTTAACATCAGAACTCCCTAAAATTACAGAAGGTGATGTGAAATTGCTGGTAAACAATGATTTTTTCCCCTCACAATTTAAATTTCTCTCTCGGACTTTTTTTTTCAATAGTAAGTCAACGAGAACAATGTGTATCTTAGATTTGTCTTCCCAGGCAGACAAATGTAGCCTTTGTCAGAGTAAAGAACGCTGGGCCTGGTTCTGGTAGCAGTTTTGCTATTTAATAAGTTTCTCTCAAGGATAGCACTCTGGGCTATAATGCAAGCTCTAATTAATCATTACCCATCTTGGTCATACTGACCAAACACACAAACACACACTCGCAGACACCATTCTCAGGTTTTAGCAAAGCACACCTTGTGTTTCTGGTCTCCCGGCCTGGGCGCAGGAAGCTTCACTCCAGTTCCTATAGGCCCTTACTGGGGGTCTCCTTGGCCTTCTTACAGGTGTACAACCATTTGATGATGCGGGCATTCTTCTCGATGACAGAGGTGGTGGTGGGGACTTGTTCTATCAGCTCATCTTCCTGCAGTCCGTTCTCTCCACCGCTTTGGTGGGAGAAACCGCTGTCGGAAGTGGCAATGCTGACACTGCGGACTTTGTAGGCTATGTGATCTGATCCTGCAGAGAAGTTCTCCCTGCCAAGTTCTTCCACCACCTCAGGGTCCAGGCCGCAGTACTGGAAAAAGGTGTCAAACTCAGCAAAGGACTTAGAGTAGCGGGAACTGATGTCCGACTGTGAGCGGTGCAGGCCCCTGCGCTTCACCTCTCGGAGTTCAGAACCAAGGGGCGCAGCTTGCCATCTGCTGGGTTCACCCTCATCTAGGGAGGGTGCAGATGGCGCAGAGGGCACTGAACTGATAACAGGGTCAGAGAGCACGCTATTCACTGCAGCCTTGCTAGGGGCCACACCCTCGCCCTGAGTTCTGACCTCACTGCCCTCGGTTTTGCCCTCTTCTCTTACTTTAGGCATCTCAGGGGGCACCAACGTCTTATCTCTGCCAGGTCCTTGGAAGAACTTCTTCACCAAGCTCACCCTGGAGCTGTCGGGGCCCGACCCTTTGACAAACTCACATTTCTGCCGGTAGATGACCAGTGAGTCCGGCCTCAAGGGCCTCCGGGCAATGGCCCTGCGAGGCACAGGGCACGGGGCCGGGGCCGGGGCGCAGGAGGGAGCCTGGGAGGAGCCCACTGCCTTCTCCTCCCCGCCACCGCCACCAGTGTTGCGGGAGTTCCTCCGGCTCTCCCCGGAGTAGCTCTCGCTGCTGCTCCCAGAAGTGGAGCTCGGCCGGGCTGGGCCATGTGCGGGTCCGACCACCGGCTGGCTCTTCACGTACTTGGCACGGTCGGCCGCCAGCCTCTCCACCGCGCTCGTGCGCGCTGGCCGCGGGGCTTCCAGGTGCCGGCGCAGGTACTCGGGGCCGCGGTGTAGAAGCCGCTCGCTCAGGGACGCGTCGAAAGCAGGCAGGACATGCATCCTCACGCGGGGCGCGACCCCCGCCGGCACAGCCATCACCGCACCGACTGTGGGCGTAAAGGCGCTCAGGCACAGGCTGCGGGCTTCCGGGCTCGCCCCTAGGCGAACTTCAAACCCGCGCTGATTGGCGAATCGCACCCGAGTGACCGCCACTCCCCGCTTGCCCAAGTCAGCAGTAGAGGTGAACTCTGAAGTTCGCGCTAATTGGTGAATTGCTGGCCAGTGTCTGCCGCGCCCCACCGGCCGCTCCTCTGCGCTCTGCTCAGCGCGGGCGCCGCCCGCCAGCGGCTTTACCTTCCAGCCGAACCAGCCTCCCGGGCCTCGCCAGCCAATCACCTTGGGAGAGCGTGCGGGCCAGGCTGACTGGCCGCTGAGCTGGCAGCGCGTGTGGGAAAGGGGGGCAGTCTGTGGGAGGGGGGCGGAGAGGGACAGGCCATCCTGCAGGGCACGAGAGCCTGGACCGGAAAATGTTTGTTCAGTTGCAGGAGTCGTCTGTCTTTCCTGGGATTCTATTGAGATCAATGCCTGGACAGTTGTATTTCCGGGGAGAAGGAGAGAAAAAAAGTTGGAGATTGGTCACCTCACCCTCCCTGCTTATGTATTCTCTTCTCTGTCTTCTTAAAGCCATCCGGATGTGTTTGAAAACTTTGTTAAATAGTCCCGAATATGAGATATAGCATTGCAAAGAGGATAGGGGAGGAGGGAAGGAAGGTAATTGTGCAACAATGAATGAATATATAGATTATATATAAAAAAGTTATCGGGGGGGTGGAGGGAGAGTGAGGAGGTAAAATGTATAACAATGCATGAATGAAAATCCAACTTCTCTGTAAATGTTCGCTAAAATCACAGTTAAAATTTTATTTAAAAAGATTACTAAATTTTTACTTGAGCACCTGTTTTTTGTTTGTTTTTTGTTAGTGAGGGGAAGAAACAACAACAAAATATAAAATGAAAGAAACCCAACATGTATTCAATGTATTCAATGTATTGGGTAGAATAAAGTCAGAAGCCCAGCAAAGTTTTGGATTTGGTTCAGAATCAAGTGACTGATCAGTGACTGGCCGTGGGGCAGGACCTAATCCGGACAGAGTACCCAGACTCACAGGAAGAGCAGGTTGATGTAAGAGGACGGGGAAAAGCCTGGTCAAATACCTGCTTTCTCAGCTCGTTTTTTACTGTAACCTAGAAAAAGGGAAAATCATGGTTTCATAAGGAGAGCCAATCAACATTGGTATGCACAAAGACTAAGAGAGAAGGCATTTCCAAAATTCCATTCTTTCTTAAAGTTGGAAGGACTGACTAAAAATATCTGCCAGAAATAAGTCCAAGTTATCTCCTAAGTGAAGGCCAGCGCCAATCACATGTTGACTTTTCACAAGTTGTGATCCAATGCTTATTGTGTGAGTGCAACACAGCACCAAGTGGGACAGCAAGTCCTTTCTTGGATATGATCTAACTTGGTAAACACACCTCATGTACCAGGGGAGGAAAAAGCACATCAGAAGGAGTCTGAGGTATTTGTGTTGGAGGGCCTCGTGATGACTTGCAGGAGCAGATGCTGAATGGATTAATCAGATTTTGGAAGAACTGCTCAAGACTACACCAGTAACAAGAAGAGCATGGCACTTTGTGATAATATGGGCCTTAGTTAACAACTCAAACTCAAAACAGGTTCCCTGCCATCAAGCCTATAATGACCCACTTATAGTGACCCTCCAGTGTCGTTTTCAAGGCTAGATCCCAACCACAAATAAGTGCTGCCTTCTGGTTAGCACTGCAGTATTCTTCAGGGCTACTAGGTAGAAGTGGGCCTTGGGGACTCTTTAATCCTTGTGAGGTTGGAAAAGCCTAAATCACATGGTGCTTGGGAGAAACAGAATATGAAAACAAGTCTTTTGAGACCCAAAGTATTCAGACAGCCACATCTGATAAATGGCAGATTCACTAAGGTAAAGTAGTCTGGAAAGAGAATTCCACAGAGGTAAAGACAGCCTTAAAAATAAAAGACCTCTTTATTAGATTGAAGGGATTTCCTCCCTACAGTAAGATGACACTTGTCAATGATTGTGTTTTATTTAAATCCACAACCAACAACCATGGTAGCAGCAGTAAAAAAAAAAAAAAAAAATCAAGGCATTTTACTTGGAGGAAAAAACTGTTCTCAAGGAATTTTTAAAATGCTGAGGAGCAAGGGTATCTGTTTAAAGATTAATATGGGCCTAGTACAAGCCATGGTGTTTTCATTTGCTTACTATGCATCTCAAAGAAGGGTAATAAATAAGGAAAATCAAAGAGTCTTGCCTTTGAATTGTGGTGCTGGTGAAAGGCACTGAATATAAAGTGGACTGCCAAAAGAAAAGTCTGTCTTGAATGCTGTGCAACAAGATGTTGCCTTAGAAGCAAGGATAGTGAAACCTCTTCTCACAGTGTTTGAGCATGTTATCAAGAGGGGCTAGTCCTTGAGAAAAAGACACTATTCTTAGAAAGGTAAAAAGTCAGTAAAAGAGAAGACCTTTAAGGAGATGGATTGACACAGTGACTATAACAATGGGCTTGAGCGTGTTGGAGATCATGAATATAATACAGGATAGGGCAAAGCTCAGAGATGCTGTTCAGAGGTTGTTCTGTGAGTTGTGGACTAAAGGATGTTGTGAAGGCCAAACACTGGATCTCTCCAGTGGTTGGAATTCACTTTTGGCTAAGCAGAAGAAAGATTAGCAATCTTCTGTGCAATTTACAGCCTCAGAAATTCACTGGAAGTTCAGCTATGAGTCAGTTTCAGTTAAGTAGCGATGACATACTATAGCAGTAGGTTTAAGAGAATCCCTAACAGATGATGGCTGAAATCAGTCTGAAACTTGAGTCTTCCACTTACTAGGTATTATTGTTGTGTGCCTTTGAGCCAGAACCAACCCATAGCTGTCCCTCCAGTGGGTTTTCAGAGGCAACTAATGGCACAGAAGGAAGTTGCCTATCTTTTCCCTGCAGAGTAGCTGGTAGATTCGAACTTTGTGTCTTTGGGATTGCAGAGCAGCTTCTTACCACTAGGTCAAGAGAGCTCCTTTTCTAGATGTTAATTCATTATAAACAGAAAATGTTGATTTTATGAAATATTTGATTTTACTTGGTTCTACAGTCAATGCCCATAGAAATAGTGGTTAAGGAATCAAATGATATTACACTGGGAAAATTAACAGCAGAGTAACTCTCTAAAGTGTTACATCAAGGTGGTCTCTTGGGCTGCAAGATGTATCTAACTCAAACCATGGGATTTTAAATTATTTTATATGCCTGTGAAAATTGGACAATAAATAATATTGAATGAGGACTGTCTTTGAATTATAATGTTGGTTAAAAATGTTAAATATAGCATCGGTATCTAGAAGAATGAACAATTTCACCTTATGAGTATAGTACAAATATGCTACTTACAAGTGAGGATGGAGAGACTTTATCTCTAGTACTTGGTATATGTTATCACAAGAGGCCAGTCCTTGGGGAAGGACATCATGCTTAGTAGAGTAGAGAGGTATTGAAATAGGAAGATTCTTGAGATGTATTAGCACAGAGATACATGTGTGGTAGCTGCAACAGTGGACTCCAATAAAGCAGTAATTGTGAAGATGGCACAGGATGGGGCTGTGTTTTATTCTGTTGTGCATAGGATCACTATGGATCACTACTGTTCCCTATTCTGTTGTACACAGGATCACCCTTAAGTTAGTTGGAACTGACTTAAAGACACCTCACAATAACAACCTTAACTTCTGAGACTCTCTGGTCATAGGTAAAAGTCTTCATTTTTATAGTTTAGAACTCCACTGCTTCATGTTATTGCTGTTCTTAGTTCTGTTCTTAGTTCTGCTCTGTTCTTTAAGTGCCTAAAGTACCTTAGGTGTCTCTGACTCATATACACAATAATAGACTAAACCCTGCCCAACACTATGATATCATCACAGAAAACAAAGCCAAACCAGCACATGGATGTTTAGAACATCTTCGCTTGTAAGAGTTAAAAACTGGAAGCAACAATTACACACACTATGGCACATCTAGCCAGTGGGATACTATTGGGCAATTGCAAAGAATGAAATGTTAATTATGTACAACTTAATGAATCCACAGATAATTAAGCAGAAAGTGCATCCCAAAATATTATAGTACTGTATGATTCAATATATACAACATTCTTGACATGATGAGATGATTTTAAAAGTATTATACAGGAATATTAAATTTTAACCACAATCCAATGCCCTATAGGACAAAATAGTTTCTGTATAATGATTTTGAGGCTGTAAATCTTTACAGAGGCATAGTGCACAACTTTTTCCGTCAGAGAAGCTGATGTTCTTGTACTGTGAACTTTTTATTTAGCTACGAGTTGACGTGAACTTGTCTTATTGATCTCTTTTCATTGGACTGATAGCTGCTTTTCTACGTTAAAAATTATGGTACATACTGAGGGTTAGTTTTTTCCTCCTGGTATAAGTGCTCAAACTACACATTTTAGTAACACATTTTGTAGTAGCAAGTATTTTTGTTTACAAAGAATCACATTTATTCAAAAGCTATCATATCACTTCATTATCTTTGGGAATAGATATGTAAACAGAAACATAATTCACTTACTTGCTCATTAACTTTCCCTCTGACAAACTCTGGATGTAACATATCTACAAAATTATTATATAGCATTTGTTTGATTAAAAACACTCCTTAAACCCAAATAGCGCTGTCCAATTCTAATTAAGTTCTTAATGCAAAGTGATAGATCTTTTTAAGGTTAATTTATTATCTGAATGAATTTGAGGAATGTGCCTCTCTCTTTAGCTTAGTCATTTTTCTAAAGTCTGCAGTGATAATGGTCCTAAAGATTCTGATGTGTGTGTGTGTGTGTGTGTGTGTACTTTATTAGATATTAACCACTGATTTACAGTAAATTCCTAAAATTCATGTCACATCACATACTTTGCACATGTTATCAGGAAAGGCCAAACCCCGGGAGAAGGACATCATACTTGGTAAACTAAGTTAGTGAGAAGGAGGCATAGTCTCAAGGGTATGGATTGACAATGGGTTCAATTACGAAGAGGGAACAGGATCAGTCAAGGCTTCATTCTGTCGTGTGTAGGGTTTCAATGACTCAAAGCACACTTGACAGCACCTCACAACAAAGAGAATAGCATTAAAATTCTTGTGGCAATATTTATTAATTTGAAATTCATTCAAGTTAAAAAATGTAGAAAATTGATTGATTAGAAAAGCATGTGAAGTAATTTGCATATGAATTATCTATAGTGTTTTGTGTGACTAATGTCTTGCCATAGACTGTGATCTACATGAAAATTAAGAAAGGACACTTATTCTTGAATATGCATGCATGTTGTTGTTGTTATTATGTGCCGTCGCGTTGCCTGCAACTCACAGCGACCCTATGTACAACAGCCATAAACTCTGTCTTATCCTGTGCCAATCTCACTACCTCTGACACACCTACTCCTATTATCCCAGTCACTGACTCAATCCATCTCATTGAGGGTCTGCCACTCCTGCGCTGTCCCTCCACCCTCCCAAGCATGACGTCCCTCTCCAAGAGCTGGTCCCTCCTTGCAACATGTCTAAAGAATGTCAGACGAAGCTTCAGAATCCTTGCCTCCAAGGAGCAGCCTGTCTTCAACCTATCCATAACACAGATTGTTGATGAATCTTGCTCCAATCCTGATGCCACATTCTTCCTCACAGGGCCTAGCCTCCCAGATAATCTGTTCTTCATGAAGATTGAAAAGGTATGGAGATAGGATACATCCTTGGTGTACACTGTTCCCACTTCTGAACCATACAGTGTTTCCCTGCTCTGTTCTGATGACTGCTACCTGATCCAAGTACAGTGTGTGCATTAGCACGATCAAGTGTTCTGGGATTCCCATTCTTCTCAGTGTCAGCCACAGTTTGTTATGATCCACACAGTCAAATGCCTTTGCATAATCAAAGAAATAAAGATAGACCTTCTTCTGGTACTCCTTGCTTTCAGCCAAGATCCTTCTAATATTAGCTACAATAACCCAAGTACCATGGCCCCTTCTAAACCCAGCCTGCACTTCTGGTAGTTCTCTGTTGATGTGCTGTTCCAGTTGTTTTTGGAGAAGCTTCAGCAGAATCTTGCATGTGATATTAATGAAATTGTTTGATAATTTCCACACTCTGTGGCATCACCTTTCTTTGGAATGGGAACAAATATAGATCTCTTCCAGTCAGTTGGCCAAGTGGTTGTTCTCCAGATTTCTTGGCACAACTTGGTGAACACACCCAGGGCAGCATCTGCTGCTTGAAATACGTCAATTTGTATACCATCAATTCCTGGGGCCTTATTCTTAACCAATTCTTTCAAAGCAGTCTGAACTTCTTCCTTCATCACCATAGGCTCTTGCTCATATTTTGTTTCATTAAATCCTTCTGTGTCTTCCAATTCCTTTTGGTATAATGATTCTGTATACTCTTTCTATCTTCTTTTAATACTTGCAGGATCATTTAATATTCTACCCAAAACATATGTATACACATGTGAATATGTATCAAATATGTGATAGTATTTAAATCACATATAGTTCTCAGGGAATATATGTTTAAAATTGTGAGGTTCAAATACTGTTTCTGGGTACTCCCTACTACTAAGTCAGTTCTGGGTTTTACTGGTTGTCCGTAATTTCTGAGGATGTAGACTTTTACTGGCGGAGACTGTCTATGATTCTTCCCTGAGCACCTGGTAATGTTGAAACATTGACCTGTTCCAGCATACTATGCAGTATACCACCAATTCTGAGTATTTCCACAAATAACCAGGTTACTATTTTCACATACTTTTTGAGTCTCAGTTTAATTATGAGAAAAATGGAGTAGTATCCTCCTTTTCCTATTAGTAGGGCCATTACAAGTATGAAATTAGATGAGAAATACAGGATTAAAAAAGGTGGGATTTACCATACATAAGCTTGCGTGTTATTGTTGTGTGCTGTCTAATTAGAACTGACTCATAGCTGACCCTTTTGTGGATTTTCAGAGGCACTAAATCACATAGGAGGAGACTGAGGACCTTTCACCTGCAGAGTAATTGGTGGATATAAATTGCATGCTTTTGGGATTGCAGTGCAGCTTCTTACCACTACACCACCAGAGCTCCCTCAACTTGCATAGTGAGCAAATGTCTTTGCATAGGCTAATGTAAATTACCTAAATATTGTTGATGACTAAATGAGTCTTTGACACATCATTTGTAGGACACTACGAGAAGGTTAAAAATGCTTCTAAGTCACTCTGCTTATGGCTTGCCATTTTGTTCATTTCTTTCTAATTAGGTGTGCTTTTCTTTACACGCTAGCCACCGAGGTAAATGCTCATTTATATATAGCCTGACATTTTATTCTATTCTGTTGTATTTAATTATAGTGTCTCTTTGACTTATTAATATACAGTTTAAAAATCATTATCCTCTTCTATACTGATAATAAGATAAAAAGAAAAAAACTAACCTAAGCTCCCTGGAATAGTGAACCATTTCCGCCATAAAGACTTTAGTTGAAATCACAGTATTTAGTAATAGTTTCAAAGTGCTATTACTATTTCAGTAGTTGAAGCCATTCCATTCTACTATTACTACAAGTTCTATATTTTTTGCATGCTAGTTTCCTCAACTTTATGTATAAACAGAGTTTGAGAAAGCATAGCCAATTATCTTCTGCTTTATAGTAAAATCGCTCTGACAATATAATTACAAATACCATATATTGCACTTCAGTTGCATTTAATATGTTAATATTTTTAAAAATCACAAGTTTTCCTAATTTCCTTCTCCTGTTAGGGGTGTCTAGGTTATTTTTCCCCAATCCTTTGTAACTGGATGACACAGCAGAGATTTGAGAGGGTATTTCCTGACATTGAGCTATCAACAACTTAGCTTGAAAACAGAAGTTGAAGTGGAGATATCTAATAGCTTACACTTGATTGACACATGATAGAATTCAGGTTACATAATTAACTCTTACTGATCATTTAATATTGTTGTCTGTTGTTATGTGTCTTCAAGTAGTAACTACTTATAGCTGACCTTCAAGTGGTTTACAGAAGTGGCATGGGGGCAGACTGCCCAGCTTTCTCCCTTGGAACAGTTGATGGATTTGAACTGTACACCTTTGATCTAAGAGCACAGCTCCTCACCACCAGGCTGCCAGTGATCAATTAGGAAATGCAAATATCCTAATAATAACATAGGTAAAAGCATGAAAAGACCATTTGTGGAAGAGAAAGTTCAAGTAGCTAACAAATATACAGAAAGATAATGAACATGCTAATTATCAGACATTATAATGAGGAAATATTTCAGGTTTATCTAACTGGCAACACCTAAAAGTAAGACTGACAATACTATAGATTTAGAGATAAATGGAGAATTCACACACTGCTAATTGAAGGCAGTGAAAAAGAAATAGAATTACTTTGAAGGATCGCTATCTAATAAATTTGAAGGTAAAAATACTTTACTATCTGGCAATTACAGTTTCAAGTATGTTCCATAAATATATGTATGTATGCACGTGTGAAAATACGACAGGTACATTCACTGCATAATTATATGGGTCTTGGCTGAAAGCAAAGAGTACCAGAGGAATGAATATCTATTTGTTTCATTGACTATGTAAAGCATTTGACTGTGTGGATCACAACAAATTGTTATGGCTAAATTTGAGAAAATTGGGAATCCCAGAACACTTAATTGTGCTCATATGAAATCTATACTAGAATCAGGAAGCAGTGGTCAGAACAGAGTAAGGAAACACTGTCGTTTTTGTTGTTGTCGTTGGTTTGTACCATCGAGCCACCTGTTACCCATAGCAACCCTATGTATCACAGCTCTGAAGCCAGCCAGCCCTTCCATGAGCCAGTTTTACTAATTCCAACACACCAACTCCCATTGCCCAATTACTGTATCAATCTATCTCATTGGGGTCTTCCTCTCCTGCACTGTCTGTCCCTCCAGCCTTCAGAGAATGATGTCCTTCTCAAAGGATTGGTCTCTCCTGGCCACATCCCCCAAGTATGTGAGATGGAGCTTCAAAATTCTAGCAGAAACTTGGTTTCACTCAGAACATTTAATCGTGCTGATGAGAAACCTATACTTGGACCAAGAGGCAGTTGTCAGAACAGAGCAGGGTAACACTGCATGGTTCAAAATTGGGAAGGGTGTGCGCCAGGGATGTGTCCTGTCTCCCTACCTTTTCAACCTGTATGCAGAGCAGATTATCCAGGAGTCTGGGCTCTATGAGGAGAATTGTGGCATCAGGATTGGTGGAAGATCTATCAACAATCTGTGTTATGCAGATGACACAACCCTGCTTGCTGAAAATGAGGAAGACCTCATGCACTTGCTGCGACAGGTCAAGGACTGCAGCATTCATTACAGACTGAGGCTCAATGTCAAGAAGACAAAGATTTTCACCACTGGACCAATTGGTAGCATCAGGATGGATGGCGAAGAGATTGAGATTGTTCACAGCTTCAGCTTGGTTGGCTCCACGGTCAACACTCTTGGCACCAGCAGTCAGGAAATAAAAAAACATATTGCCGTGGGAAAGTCTGCTGTTAGGGACCTCTCTAAAGTACTCAGGAGCAATGGTGTCGCTCTGGAGACTAAGGTGCGTCTGACACAGGACATGGTCTTTGTAATCACTTGTTATGCATCAGAGAGTTGGGCAATGACTAGGGAGGACAGAAGGAGAATTGATGCCTTTGAGCTGTGGTGCTGGAGAAGAGTATTGAATGTACCCTGGACTGCCAAGAAAACAAACAGATTCATCCTGGAGAGGATTAAACCAAGCAACTCCTTGGAGGCAAGGATTCTGGGGCTTCTTCTGACATACTTTGGGCATGTTGCAAGGAGGGAAGGTCCTTGGAGAGGGACATCATGCTTGGGAGGGTGGAGGGACGGCACAAGAGGGGAAGACCCTCTATGAGATGGATTGATTCAGTGACTGGTGTACCAGAGGCAGTGCGATTGGCACAGGATAGAGCAGGGTTTAGGGCTGTTGTAAATAGGGTCGCTATGAGTTGCAAATGACTCAACCGCACATAACAACAACAACAAGACTCCTTTTGTGTTCTTAGTGGTCCATGGTATGTTTAAAATTCTTCTCCAGCACCACAACTCAAAGACATCAATTATTTTTCTGTCAATCTTAGTCGTTGTCCAGCTCTCTTGTGCATAGCAAGTAATTGCAAAGACCATCAACTGAATCAGGTGCATCTTAGTCTCTAGACTGACAACATCTTCTTGATGTTGAGCTTCAATCCATATTGAAGGCTTCAGTCCTTGACCTTCTGCAGCAAGTGTTTCAGGTCCTCCTCAGTTTCAGCAAGCAGGGTTGTGCCATGTACATAACGTAGGTTGTGATTAGTCTTCCTCCAATCCTGATGCCACATTCCTCCACATAAAGCCCTGCTTCCTGAATGATCTGTTCTCACATAGATTGAAAAGGTATGAAGACAAGATACTTTCCTGACACACTCCTCCTTGTTTTGGACCATGCAGTGCTTTGTTCTAAGGACTGATTCCTGGTCCAAGTAAAAGGACAGTGCAGGAGAAGAAGACCTCAGGAGAAATTAATTGATAGAGTAACTAGAGCAATGGCGGTAGGTGTACCAGGGTCAGTGAGACTGGTTCAGGACAGGACTGACTTTATAGCTGTTGTACATATATTGGGTCACTATGAGTCACAGGTGACTTTATGACACTAAACAAGAACAGTATAGAACAAGGAAACAACTCAAATATTCATTGGGATGTAACAATAAATTTTGATTATTTTTATAATTGGTACAGTGTATGAGCAAATACAATTCAGCTGGTTCTGATGAATCCAGAAAACAGTAATAAAATAAAAATTACTGCCATCAAGTCAGAGTCACCAGTGAGTATTTCAAGATTGTAAGTTCTAAGGTCTGAGATTGTCCATCTTATTGTTCCCGAAAAGCCACAAGTGGATTTATACCTACAGAAAGTCATGGTGTTTAGATTGGCAGCTTATCACGTTACAGGCTGTGCCTCCAAGAGCTTTACTGAATCAAAACGAAAATTAAAAGACATTATGTGGATTTTGATATCTAAATCAAAAGAATAGGAAACAGTGTGCCATTATAGTTAAACAATTTTTAGGAGCAGGGAATAGTGGGACTACAGTTTTTATGTATATTAACTTTTTTGTGGCAAAAGGAACAAAAATAGTTACAACAAATATGAAAAATATATCTATAATTTAGAATAAGATTTTTTATATTATATTTACCATTTACCATTATCTCTTCAAAGTTTGGACAACTAAAATCTACAATAAAGAGATAATAAAGCTCATAACTACTACTTAGAGTCTCCAGAATCAAAGGTCAGGAAATGTATGTTACAAGATTAGAGGTAACATGTAAACTAATGTATTCCATATTATTAATGCTATATTTATTCCATATTATTAATTGACCCATAGAGTTTTATGATCTATCAACTCATGTCAAGGATATGGAAATAGAGACTTCAAGAATCCAAATGATTATATTCACATTTAGCATCAGAGTAAGGTTCAGATAAAAATACCTCCTGGTTCCCAGCCAAGGTTTCTACCATCATTCATTCATTAAGGGTATTGTTCCTTCCACAAGCAGTTATTGCATTTCTATCATACAGAAGTTATTCTCAATGTATGGCATTGGGAATAACTAAGTTAAATCAGACATCAACTATCTGACATTTATTTGAGTTTTTAAAAAACTACTAATAAGAACAAGAAATCAAACGATATTTGGCATTTAAAAAAAATCTGCTATCAAGGACCTCTCCAAAGCATTAAACAGCAAAGATACCAGTTTAAAGATTAAAATGCATCTGATCCAAGCCATGGTCTTTTCAGTTACTTGCTATGTATCTGAAAGTTGGACAATAAATAAGAATGAAGAAGAAAAGATGAAATGTGGCACTTGAAAAGAGTACTGAATAACTCATGGACTGCCAAAAGAACAAGCAAGTATGTCTTGGAGGAAGTGTAACCAGGTTGCTCCTTTGAAGTAAGGATGGTTAAACTTCACCTCACATATTTTTTTCTTTTTTTAAAAATTAAATTTTATT
>NW_006399775.1:4600624-4603469 GCF_000299155.1 Elephantulus edwardii
GATTAATCTCCTTTGTCAGTGTGTCCTTTGCCATTCCCTATCACTCCTCCCTGAGAGAGACTTCACCCTGATTCATAAGGAAAAGGGGACGGCATATTCTCTTAGCTACTTCCTGCTGAAAAGGGATGCTGTGGGTTTCAGGGTGAAGAGCACATTGGGCAGGAGTGGCCAGTCCTTGGAAAAAAGAGGGAGTGCATAATACAAAGCTGAAGCATACAAAGGTGAGAGAAAGAGAGGAAGACCTTATACAAGATTGACACCATGATTGTAACAACGGGCTGGAGCATATTAGAAATTGTGAGGATGGTACAGGATTGGTCAATGTTTTGATCTGTTGTTCCTGGGACCGCAATGAGTCAAAGTCAACTCAAAGTCAACAGCAGCAACAAGGCCATGGAGAAAATATGGTCAGGCATCATCTCTCTCACTTACCATTGCCGTTTTCTCTGAAGAAGAGTAAGTCTTGAGTATAAAACATTCATTCATCATTTACTAAGCTTTTGTTTTTATTGAACTTGATAATGTCAGCAATATGAGAAGTTTAATTACTTTGAGAAAGGCTTTAGAGGGTACCTATTAATGTAAATCAGAGATTTCTGCAGCTGTGGTAAATTTACAAAATGGATTGCAGCATGAGGAGATTGAGGGAGTACATAGTTCCTGTTAAAGAGAACTTTAGGGATAAACACTTAAAACTAGGCAATTTTAAATGTTTGAGAAATAACAAGATGGTTAAAATCACATATAAGATGAAAGTATTATTGATAATTAAAACTTCAAATAAGAACACTGTATCAGTGAAGGCTTTGACTGTCATGATTAGGAGTCTGCATATAATTTGACAAAAACCAAACAACCGCCTCCCCCCCCCTAAAAAAAAAAAACAAACAAACCCATGAACAGTTGAGTGATAGTATATGGAGAAAAAATTTAAGCCAGCAATGCTTATGTAGAATGTTTGAGGTAGGGAGAGATTAGAAGTAAAAAAGTCAGTAGAAGTATGTAACAATATTTATATGTAATCTTAAAATGAAAGTAATACTAAGAATTTCAATATTGAGGAGCATTAGAAGAGCTGAATATAGAGTCTGGAAACTTCTAGGCTACAGAGGTGAAAGAGGAAGAAAAAGATTTGGTAGTTTGGCACAGATATATGAGTTGGAGACTGGAACTGTCCACTTTAGAAAGTCAATAAACTCACTCATGGTTATGGAGTGGAAACTGATTCACAGCTGAAACTCCATGAGTTTTCAAAGGTTTAAAACAACATGGGAGGAGATTATTCATCTTTGTCTAGTAGAACAATTATTGAGTTCAAACTGCTTTCCTCTGAGTTGACAGAGAAACTCCTTAACCTCTATGCCACTAGAGTAGGGCAGATATTTTTTGTTGTTTTTATTATGTGCTGTCAAGTGACCTGTGACTCCTAGTGACCACATAGACAACTTCTCTGAACCCTGTTCTGTCCTAAGCTAGTCTCGCAGACTCCAACACATCTTCCCCCATTATCCAAGTTATCGTATCAGTCCATATCAACTGAAGTCTTCCTCTCTTGTGCTGTCCCTCCACCCTTCCAAGTATGATGTCCTTCGCCAAGGACTGGTCCCTTCTGGCCACATGTCCAAAGTAGGTGAGACAGAGGTTCAAAATCCTTGCCTCCAAGGAGAAACTTGATCTCACTCTCTCTGACACAGATCTGTTTGTTCTCCTGGTGGTCCATGGTATGTTCAATACTCTTCAGTGTCTCTGTCCATTTGCTGGCAAGGAACAGCGATACCCTGATGAGGGGGTAAGAACAATGGAGATACACCGCTCTGGGAGCCATTCAGAGAGTAGATGCAGCTCAATTTTATTGGAGGCTGCAACACATTTATATATGAGCAAGTAAACAGGAAGACAGGATAGGGTGGGCTTGCAGAGGTGGGACATGCGGATTAGATAGGAGAACCTCAGCCTCGTGCGGACCACTCTCAGCTCAATAGATGCAGTGGCCATCTTCCCAGGTGGCGAGTTTTCTCAAGCCCATACGGCCAAACACAAGAGAGCTTTCTCTACCCCGTATTGAAGTCCGTTGAGTGGCTTGCACTTATCTGGACCTTAGGCAATTTGTCCTGGCCAGAGGCCCTTCCTTCCTTCCCAACATTCTCCAACACTCCAGCACCACAATTTAAAGTCATCACTTCTTCTTTTATCCTTAGTCATTGTCCAGCTCTATGATACATAGCAAGTAACTGCAAAGATCATGGCCTAGATCAGGCACATTTTAGTCTCTAGACTGACATAACTCCTCATCACTTTGGAGAGGTCCCTGACAGCAGACTTCCCCAGTGAAATTTGTTTTTTGAATTCCTTACTATTATTGGTGCTGAGAGTGTTGATTGTGGAACCAAGCAAGTTGAAATAGTTAACAACCTCAATCACGGTGCTTTTGTTTGGCCCAGAGGTGAGAATCTTTGCCTTCATTTCACTTTTATTTTTTTAGATTTTCATTCATTTGTTGTTGCACATTTTACCCTTCCCCTTACTTCCCTCACCCACAGTTCACTTTTTTAAAAAGTGGTCATTTATTGTTGCACAACTACCTACCTCTTCACACCCCCTTAGTCATCTTTGCAATGATATACCTCTTATTTTGGGCTGTTGTTTTACGTATAATGTTTTATGTACAATATAACCAAGCTACTCCTTGGAGGCAAGGATTCCGGGGCTTCGTCTGACATACTTTGGACATGTTGCCAGGAGGGACGGGTCCTTGGAGA
This sequence comes from Elephantulus edwardii, assembly GCF_000299155.1. Classification (NCBI taxonomy): domain Eukaryota; kingdom Metazoa; phylum Chordata; class Mammalia; order Macroscelidea; family Macroscelididae; genus Elephantulus; species Elephantulus edwardii. The sequence goes on from NW_006399775.1 coordinate 4,603,384, forward strand.
GGCACATCATGCTTGGGAGGGTGGAGGGACAGCGCAGGAGGGGAAGACCCTCTATGAGATGGATTGATTCAGTGACTGGGGTAATC
>NW_006399775.1:4603569-4605398 GCF_000299155.1 Elephantulus edwardii
GGTGCGGTTGGCGCAGGATAGAGCAGGGTTTAGGGCTGTTGTGCATAGGGTCGCTATGAGTCGGAAACCACTCGATGGCACATAACAACAACAACAACAATAACAATATAATTATATATTCCTTTTTGACAGTTCTTTCTTTCATCTGTTCGAATGCAAGAATCCTTGTTTTCTTGATGTTAAGCTTTAAACCATATTGAAGACTGTAGTCCTTGCCCTTCTGCAGCAAATGCTTCAGCTCCTCCTCAATGTCAGCAAGCAAGGTTTTATCATCTGCATAATGCAAGTTGCTGATGAGTCTTCCTCCAATCCTGATGCCACAAGCCTCCTCATAAAATCCAGCCTCTGAGATGATCTGTTCTGAAAATTAACTCACTGTAGGATGCTTCTAGTTTAGTTTTCAGTTGCCCATTCAACCAGCAACCTATCGTGGAGCTGAATAATAGAGACATCAGTGCAGGTGATGCAATCCTAGAGCTGATTGAATATAAATATCATTTTAAAATATGGAAATGGATGAAAGGCTACAAAAGAAAAGGAAAAAAGATGAAAAAGAATATATGTCTTTATGTATACAAAACTACAAATTTTAACTTAAGGAATGGATCCTGTTCATAACCTACAAACTGCTTGTTTTTTATAAACAACAGAAATAAAACCAATTCTGAGTCTTGACTTCACTTTAAGATGATTAATACTTGATTCTCTAAGTAAGTATATTCCTTTAAATTAAGATTACATGTTATTTTTCTTCATGAGTGTAAAAGTTTCCTTAATGTAGTAATTCAACTCAATTAAGGGACAACATCCCTTACAATTTAGTAAAACTCAGCTACTGAAACTTCATTAGTTTTGTTACAACAAACCCAGCAGGATAAGTATCTGATTTTATCTTAATTGCAGTGACTGTGGCTAAGGACTTCAGGGAATTCTTTAGAAGGTAACATCAAATTTCCAGGTAGAGTTCTTATCTTCATTTTTTCCCTCCCCAGGATACTTAGACATGAAATACCTTTGCATCCTTTGCTAAGATTTTGGGGGGTTTTGGTTGGGTTTTTTTTTTTTTTGTCTCTTTTCTTTTAGGTGAATTTTATATAAATGGTGATTTGGACAGTTCAAGTGTCTAAAGAAATGTTCTGGTGTATAACTCTGATTGTTAATCTTTACTCAACTAGTAAGGTAAACACCTTCACTGTGGGAACACATAATTACCTTGTTGAGTACTCGTTAGTTAAAGCAATGATTAGAGATTAAAAATTGAGTGATAAACCATACCCTAGTGGTTGAGGTCTCTCACTACTGCTTTCCCATGGCCATCTAAGGCTTTAAAATAGAACATCCTCAGTTCAGTGTGTAGAGTTTTATTACGGCAAAACCTACTGCCTTCCATTTCTCTCACCAGTTATGTAATAATACTGTCATAAAAGTAATTTAGTAATCTTTTTCAATGGGGTGCTCTTCAAGTATAGCCTAATGTGACACTTAGCTAGCAGACAGGAATGTCAAATAAAAACTACTGAAAGTGCTTTCCCTTAGTGTCAAGGCCCTTAGTATTGGAGGAGGTTGAGTACAATCAAGGAAATTTTGACATGAAGTATTTTTTTTTCTTATTGTATTTGTTTGATTTTGCTTCGATATATATTATATAGCAGATCAATTATGCTATTCAGTTCACTAGCTTGGCAGTTCTTAGCTTTCTTTTCTCTTTACAATTCTATTGTGATTTTAGTAAAAGTTTACAGTTGTTGTTGTTGTTGTTATGTGCCGTCGAGTCGTTTCCGACTCATAGCGACCCTATGCACAACAGCCCTAAACCCTGCTCTATCCTG
>NW_006399775.1:4614420-4615935 GCF_000299155.1 Elephantulus edwardii
TGCACCTAACGACAACAGCAGCAAAGATGGACAGTCTCCTGTGTAATTTTTAGCCTTGGGAACCAAATGAAGAGTATGAGTCAGCTCCAATTAGACAGAAATGCACTGTTGAATTGAATTGAAATGTGGCAGAGTAAGTTCAAAGTAAGTCTTGAAAGACAGGCAGATTCAAGGCTTGAAATGGTAGGATATAATCTTCCACTAAAGGATTTTGACCAGGAGATCTGGTGGCATAAACTGAAGGTGTTGTGTTGCTAACTCAAATGTCATGCATGCCTCTCTGGCATTTCAAACCTACAAGCAGCTTCGACGGAGGAAAATGGGCAATCTTCTCCTATGTGACTTAACAGCCTCAGAAAACCCACTGGAGGGTCATATATGAAACACTGACATTTTTAAAAATTATTATTATTATTGCTTTTAATGAACATTTACAGAGATTTTGGATTTCCATTCATTCATTGTTGTAGTTTTCTCCTCGTTCCCCCACCCCCACCCCCAGTTCGCTCTTCTCTTTGAAAAGCAAGAGAAAAATTCTTTCATTGGTATACAATCCCCCTGCACCCCCCTGAGTATACTCCACTCTGCAACCAACCTTTATTTCCGACTCTTATGTTAATCATAACACCCTATGATATATTGCTTTTAAACTGTTCTCTCCCTCATCGGTTTCAATGCAGTATACAAAATTTATGCAGTTTTTCTCATTCTTACCCCAACCGTGATGTCAGTCCCATTCTACAGCAGTGGCACTATGCAGTGTTTGTCCTTTTGTGGCTGAGAGAATTAGTTTTGGGAATCCGGGATGGGGACAGAGGTGGAGCTTTCCTTATCTCCATGCCTCATTCAGGTCCCCCACGGAAAGACGGGAAACATTGACTTAAAAAAAAAAAACCACCCACAAATATTTTTGTGCTATCCTTATTTTCAGGTTTTTCTCCCCCCTTTTTAAAATTTATTTTGGTTTGCATACAAAATTCATATACATTGTGTCCTACAATATCCTTCATTCATGTTGTGTTTCATCCTGTCATTCTCATGACACATTGACTTTTGAAAGGTTTTTGAAGAATGACACAGTAAATGGGATTTGAATCCAACAAAAGTAGTCGAACTTTCTGGAATCCTAAATTTAAAGTCATATTTAAAACTCCTAAAGGAACTTTTATTTGCCTCCCCTGACTCCAGAAAGATGAATGTTTTCCAAAGTGGTGTTCTGCAGAACTCTCTAAGAAGAAATATTAATAGGAATGCCAGTGGGGAAATTGGTTCTGTTGTAAAACAAGTTTGGGAAATTGCCTCATAAATTGTCCACTTTGCAATTAAAGTTGCACATTAACATACTGAAGAATCTGAGAACTTTGACAGTAAAGAAATCTATTTAATTTAATTTACTACATAATCTCTCAAACCTATTGGAGAACAAGACTGAGCATTTGAATGTGTCATAGTGCAAAACTGGCCCACAGGCCATCTGTTCAGAACACCAAAACTCAGTGAAAACAGATTTTTAAA
>NW_006399775.1:4616035-4627683 GCF_000299155.1 Elephantulus edwardii
ACTCAAAATGCCCCATGCCAGTCCATCTCATCTCTCCAATGCCTAAGTTTACAGAGATTAGTTTTTATCTATTTATAGATACATATTTCCTCCCTTCTTTTCCCAATTCACTTTGTACTGCTTGTCCTGTTCCAGAATATGAATTTTCATACATATAAAGTTTAATCATACTTTGGACATGTTGCAAGGAAAGACCAATCCTTGGAGAACAACTTGCTTGGGAGGGTGGAGAAACAGCACAAGAGAGAAAGATCCTCTATGAGGTGGATTGATTCAGTGACTGGGGTAATTGGGGTAGGTGTGTTGGAGACAGCGAGATTGGCTCAGGATAGAGCAGGGTTTAGGGTTGTTGTACATAGGGTTGCTCTGAGTTGCAGACAACTCGATTGCACATAACAACAACAAAGTTTAATCATCCATTCCTTTCAGATTGCTCTTCCCTTTACCTCTTCCAATGTAGTGTAAGCCTGTGGCTTAAAGGCTGTGTTGAAATTCCCCTGTTAGTTCTTGATGGCTCTCTGGTGACATAATCCTCGGGGAGTAGTGCTGCTAATACAAAGACCAGGCCTCTCTAGTGGTTGGAATCCATCAGGGGCTAGGAGGAGGAAGATTGACAATCTTCTCCCAAGCAACTCACAGACTAAAAACCCCAGTGGATAGTCAAACCAGACTCAATTCTGATGAAAGAGAGAGATGGAGAGGAGAGGAGAGGCGAGGCGAGGCGAGGCGAGGCGAGGCGAGGCGAGGCGAGGAGAGGAGAGGAGAAGGGAGGAGAAGGGAGGAGAAGAGAGGAGAGATAGGAGATAAAGTCTTGTTACCATCATGTCTATTTTTTTTTTTTATCCCCAGAGTGTTCACACTCTTCCTCCACAATATTTTGGGTTCAGAGCTGTGAAACTTTTTCCTATTTAAACATGGAAAGTACAAACATAGTTCAGTTTTTTACCTCCCGAAAAGATCTGTATGCTCTGAAATAGTGGTAAACCCATCTTTAGTTTCTATGAAGAACACATGATACAAAATGTGCAAAGCATGTGATTCTGTGTGAGATTTTAGGCAATTGCCCACGTATCTTTGGGATCATTAAATGTCTTGTTAGCTGGTGGCTTAATCCATAAAAAGCTGTGACCCAATGGAGGGTCAATAATGAATTGGTTATGAATTAATGTTATTGTTGTTGATTGTCATCAAGCCAAGCATGACTCATAACGACTCTATGACAAAATGAGCTAATGTCTTTCTATAATTATAATCATTTTTCCAAGTTTATAGAGTTTCCATAGGCATGTAGTTTAGGAAGTGGATGCCTAAACCTGTTTTACAACCGGAAGCTCCACCAAACACTATCCACATTGGGGAACCATTATGGTGTTGACACCCAATGGCATTATGGCATCACAGCACACCTCAGTACAGCAAATTGACAGTAGATTGATGTACAAAATAGAAGAATGTTCCTCCACAATCTAAAAACACTAGTCTCACCTACCAGTTGTTAAGTGCCGTGAAGTCAAATATGACCCATAGCAACCCTATGAACAAAAGAACTAAACCCTGTTCTATAAGTAACATCATTTCTCTATGGTCATAGTTTCCAGAGGCATCTGGTTTAGAAACTGGATGCTACTCTTGCTTCCAAACCTGAATCAATCTGGAAGCTTGTCCAAACACTGTCCATGATGGATAATCATTATGATATTTGACACAACTACAGCACATTGTTCAGCATCACAGCAACACCAACTTACTTCAATACAGCAAATAGACAGATGACTACTCTACCACTTAAAGAGTGTTCATCCCAACATTAATTAGCCCAAGGGCCACAAGCCGGAGGGCCTGATGGAATTTTAAAGACAGGCATGCCCAACAAATGCTGTTGACTATAATAAACAAAGTAGACTTTCTGTCCTTAGGTCACTATTGGCTAAATCAGGTAAAAGTCCAGCCAGCTGACACCTGCTTGTAGAGGGGGGGGAAACAACACAAACTAAAACTTTCCTTACATGACCCTCACCAAGACTTGAGAAACCAACTTCTATAGTCAGGAACCTACAGTCCAGCCGCAGACTTAGCCTAGCACTATGGAATTTTAAAGACAGGAACACCCAACAAATGTGTTGACTATAATAAACCAAGTAGTTACAACATTTTTTTTTCTCTTTTTTTTCCTTAAGTGTCTTCTTCAACTCCTACTTTCTCTGTCTTTCTAGGTCCCTGTTGGAAAAATGTAGAGAACACAAGTAACAGCAAAGCTCTTCAGCTTCAGTCCCTATATATACTCTAACATTTTGCTGATTTCCGTTTGGACTAAAGAAGAATCAATATCTTTGAATTGTGGTATTGAAGGAGAGTACTGAATATCTCATGAACTGCCAAAAGAACAAACAAGACTTTTTTGGAGGAAGTACAAACTACATTTCTCCTTAGACATAAGGATGGCTAAACTTCATCTCACATCCTTTGAGTATGTTGTCAGGCAGGGCAAGTTTTTTGGGAAAAGACTTGATGCTGGAAAAGTTGGAGGGTCAGAGACTGAGTGGTAGGCTTTCATCAAGATGGACTGACACAGAGACTGCAGCAATTGCCTTAATTATTTCAGAGATTATGAGAATGTTAGAATGAGATGTGTTGATTTATTGTTCAGTGTCTCTATAAGACATGGTCAATTTGACGACCATAATAGCAACATTTGGACTCTAGTGGCACAGTGCATTAGATATTGTGTTGCCAAGCAAAGTAAGACCATTTGAATTCATCAGCTGCTCTTCTGGAGAAAGATGGACAATATCTTTCCATAAAAATTCAGAACCTCAGAAACTTAATGGAGGTAATCACAATAAGTTGGAACCAGCTCCAGTACAATGAGTTTTATTTTGCATTTTCATTTGGGTAGGATGTTGTTTGATTGCAACTTTTCATTTTGTCCTCTTATGGTAAGTCTAGCTGCCTCAGCACAGAGTGTGCCTTGCCCTTCCTTCTAACAAGCTCCCTGGCTGGAGATAAACAACTGGGACTGTACATTCTTAAGAGGAGAGGATTGGTTTCACTGGACTGCAGTGCTCTTGGAAGCGGTTAGACTTGTTCTGAGCAGTAAACAAGGAGAAGAAGTTTCAACACAAGCATGGAAGAGAGCTTAGAGGGGGCAATGACTAATCCAAGTCTTGTTGGAATAAAGCATACAGATTGGGCAGTGATGAATCAGTGTTATGAGATAGGCATATTTTCTTCATATGTCACATAGTATAATGAGAACACTACTACAGAAGAAGTAAACAAAAAAAGAGAGATTCAGAGTTTTATTTTTATCTATTTATACTTGCTTAATGTATACATATGAGATAATATTTATGAAATAACATTATAAACTGGAAAATCCTATAAGATACTTCCAGTATTTTAAATCACTCTAAACATTCTCTATTGCTACAAAGGAATGAGCTACTCAAGGGCTAGTTCTTGCTGTTGTTATTAGGTGTTTTGGAGTTGACTATAACTTATGGTGACTCAATGAACAACAGATCTGAACCTTGCCCTATCCTGCACCATGGTCCTCATTATCTCTGTCATGCTCAAGTCCATTGTGATAGTCCCCAGTGACAATTCATCACATTGAAGATCTTCTCTTTTGTTAATCCTCTGCCTTTCCCAGCATATTTCTCTTCAATGACTCTCTCTTGAAAATATGCCCAAAGTAAGTGAGACAAAGTTTCAGCATCCTTGCCTCTAAGAAACACTCAGGTTGTATTTTCTTGTTTGCTCTTTTGACAGTCCAAACAAACACCAAAATTCAAAGGCATCAAGTCTTTGGTCTTCCTTATTTGTTTTTCAAGATTCAGATACATAGGAATCAATGAAGAACCAGGGCCGTTCTTAATCTTTAAACTGTGTCTTAGTCTTTAAACTGACATCCTTAGAACTTTGCAAAGATCCTTCACAGCAGATTTTCCCAGTGCAATCCAGAAATTTAAGCTGGATTCAGAAGTAGTCATGGAATGAAGGCTATCATTGCTGAAGTCAGTTGAAATTTAGCTGAAAGCAAAGAGCACTAGACAGATTTTTACTTGTGTGTAGCTGATTGTGCAAAGTCATTTGACTCTGCGAACCATACCAAGTTATGTATAATGTTGAGAAGAATTTGAATCTCAGACCACTTCATTGTGCTCATGAGAAAACTATACGTATATTGTGAAGCAATTGTCTGAACAGAGTAAGGGGCCGTTGCATTTTTAAAATTAGAAAGTGTGTGCTATATCCTTTTTCTATTCATGATCTGCTGAATCTTTATAGCATCTGGATATTGAGAGTTTTCACAAAATCACTCTACATTCCAAGCATGCTTGCAACTCACTTCCACCCTTCCTCCTTTTTATCTGCTCTCCTTCTCCCTTTGAAATTTGCCCGGTAATTCTACTAATGAACAACTTGAGATGAGCTGATACATTTTCAAAGCTTTATGCAGCATTTCTCAACATTGTTAAATAGATTTGTCAGAATTTTGAACTTTTTCTAAATTTGATTCCTAAACATCATATATACAGTAGAGAAACATTTAAAGCTTGAGAATTGATTTATATGTATATATGGTTGGTTAATTATTGACCTTTCTGCTTTTCAATTAATTCTTAGACAAACTCATTAAAATACATTCTCTAGATTTTCAACTCTAACATGATTTCATGTTTTAATTTTATTCCATAATGATACATTTAATTAAAATATTTATGCATTTGTTGATAAACTTGATGTCTGCTTTTACATATAGATAATGACAAACCTTTGAATGGGGTAGAAAGCTAAGTCATAAAGTTTAGCTTTCAAAATTATTAAATTGTAATCCTCAACGATGAATTCTTTACTGCCTTAAACTCAGACTGATGACTCTGAAAACTAGCATTTTAATTATCGCTTTATTTTGGTTCTAGTTGCCCTTAGGAATGCCCTAGCTGTACATCTTCTAAGACAAATTTACTTGTTGCTTTGGCAGTCTATGAAATACTCAATTATTTTTGCAAACATCAGAGGTAAAGGACATCAATTCTTTGGTCTTCTTTTGTCATTGTGAATCCTTTCACAAACACATGTTTTAATGGTAGGTTCATAGAGTCAACTCTGATTTATATGGACCCTCTGGTGAACTTTATTAAACAGTTTATACTTTCCCTATCCTGTGTCATCCTCAAGATCTCTGATATGCTTAACTCTATTGTTACAATCACTGTGTTAGTCCGTCTTGTTGAGAATCTTCGTCTGTTTTTGCTCATCTTCCATATTTTCCTACTATAATGTCTTTTTCCAAGAATTGGCCCTTCTGTCACATGTTCAGTGTGAGACTAAGGTTTACTATCCTTGCCCCCAGAGAGGATCTGGTTGTACTTCTTTTAAGACAGATTTGTTTGTTCTTTTTGCAGTCCCTGCAATTTTCAGTATTCTTCTCCAACTCCACAATTAAAAGGCCTCCATTCTTCTTCTAGCATCCTTATTCACTGTCCAACTTTCAGATGCATAGGAAATAATTGCAAAGGCCATGACTTGGATTAAACTGATGTCCTTTAGAACACTGGAGATGTCCTTCACAACATATTTTCCCACTGTAACACTTCTTTTGATTTTTAGTTTGTGCTTCCCTGAGTGCTGATTGTTTGTTGTTGTTGTGCACCCTGGAACTGGAAATGACCCATAGTTGATGCTTAAGTGGGTTTTTAGAGACATTTCATCTCAAAGGAGGAGATTATTCATTCTTATCCCATGAAGCAATTGGTGGCCTCAATCATATGCCTTTGGAATTATAGTGCAGTTTGGGGTTTTCTGGGGGGCTTGTTGTTGTTGCCACTAGCACACCAGAGCTCTATGTGAATCCAAATAAAATTAAATCATTAGTAACTTCAATCTTTTATCCATGTACCACTATGATGTGTATTGGTCTAGAAAATATTTTTGTTTTCTTGATGTTGACATATAATCCATGTTCTCTTTTATCTTCTGCAATAAACGCTTCAAGTCTTCACTTTCAGAAAAAAAATTGTTTCATCATTTGATTAATCTTCCTTAAATATTGATGCCACCTCCTTTTTCATGTAGTCTAGTTTCTTGAATAATTTACTAAGCATGCAGTTTGAATGTTTGGAGACTGGATACAACCCTGAATCATATCTTTCATGATTTTAAGCCATCAGTATTCTTTTGTTCCATTCAAACAACAGCTTCTTGGTTTATGTATAGTTTTAGCATGTGCACAATGAAATGTTCTGAGATTAACTTTCTTCTCAATATTTGTTAGGATTCACATAGTCAAATGACTTTGAATAGTCAACAAAACACAAATTTCTTACATCAGGAAGTTGTACATCAGGGTGGTATACCTTGTCCATACTCGTTTAATCTGTGTTCTGAGAAAATTAATCAAGATATTTATGAAGAATATGGAGTCAAGATGGAGGAAGACTCATCAACAACCTGCGTTATTCAGGTGACATTTTTTTAAAGTGAAGAATACTTCAGCAATTTACTGAAGAAGATCAAAGAATATAGCTTTGAAAAGGGATTACATATCAACATCAAGAAAACAAAAAAATCCTTATCATTGGACCAATAAACAACATAATATAGGGTGGAGAAAACATTTAAGTTGTCAAGGACTTCAGCTTATTTGAATCCACAGTCAACACCCAAATGAACAGGAGCCAAGGGATCAAAAGATGTGCAGTATTAGAGAAATCTGCTGTCAAGGACACCTCCTAGGTGCTGAAGATCAAGGATATGCATTTAAAGACTAGCACATGCCAATATAAGTCATGGAATTTTCAATAGGCATCTGAAAGTTGAACAATGAATAAGGAAGACTAAAGACAAACTGAGGACTTCGTATTGTGATGTTAGTGAAGAGTATCAATACTCGAGGTACTGCAAAAGGAACAAGCACATTTGTTTTGGTGCAAGTGCAACTAAGATGCTCCCTAGAGGCAAAGATAGTGACATATTGTCTACATACTTTGCCATGTAGTTGGGGTGTGGGGCAGTCCTTAGAAAGAGACATCATGCTAGAAAAAGTAGAGTTAACAAGGAGAGGAGTATCCTCAATAAGATGGCTTGACACAGTGATTGTAATACTAGGTTCATACACTGGAGATCGTGAGGAGTTTTCAGGATAGGGCCATGTTCAGACCTGTTGTTCAGAGGGTTGCTATGAGTTATAGCTGGCCTAATGGCACTTAAGAAAAACAACAACATGGCTGTAACTTGCAGAGTCTGAAGAGTAATATTTTTTTACAGTTCTCTAGTTCTCAGAAAAGTAACATTCTTCCCTAAAGAAATTTATAAGAAAGCTTGCCTAAAATAAAATTAGGAAAAAAAAATCCAAAGACTTCTTCCCAATCAGACTTCTGGCATGCTGTTATTTGCAAAGCTTTATGTGACTCATTCTCTTGTAAAGGCTTGTTAAGATTGACAAAACCCTCTATACAGTAATTTCTTTTTTTCTTTAGGAGCATTTAAGTTAAATAAGCTTTACTTGTTCTGAGTACAAAAGGTGGAGAAGGAGATAGACTTCTGGAGAAAAGCAGAAAGTGATGATACTACAAAACTGGTAAAGGAATTATTGGGAGCCCATTGTTGTTCTAAGGTGCCATTGAATTGAGTATGACCCATAGCAACACTGTGAACAACAGATCTGAACCCTTTCCTACCTGTGCCGTCCTCACACTTCATGACACACTGGAACCAGTTGCAGCAGTCATTGTGTCCATCTATCTTATTGAGGGTCTTCCTCTCTTTTGCCAACCCTCTACCTTGCCAAGAATGATGTTTCCTCCAAAGAATAGCTTCTCCTAGCAACATACGCAAAGAATATGAGGTAAAGCTTTGTCATCTTTGTCTCTAAGGAACACTTTGGCTGCACCTTCTCTATGACATATTTGTTTGTTCTTTTGGCAGTCTATGGGATATTCAGTACTCTTTTTCAACACCAGAGCTCAAAGACATCAATTCTTCTATCATCCTTATTCATTGTCTAGCTCTAAAGTGCATAACAGGTGATTGGAAGGACAATGACCTGAATCAGACTCACCTTAGTCCTCAAACTGACATCACTACTCCTAAATTATTTGGAGATGTCCCTGAATACAGACTTTCCCAGTGCAATGCATCTTCTGATTTCCTGACTGATGATATCAAATGTGTGGATTGTGGATCCAAGAAGATTAAATTATTGACAACTTTAATCTTTCCCTCATCTATCATGATATTGTCAAATAATTGTAAGAATTTTTGTTTTCTTGACATTGAGATGCAATCTATATTCAAGGCTATAGTCTTTGCTCAACAAAGTAACAAGTCTTTGATTAACAAAGCAACAAGTGCTTCAAGTCCTCCTCACTTTCAACAACCATTGTTGTGTCATCTGCATAACACAGGTTATCGATGAGTCTTCCTCCAATCTCAATGCCACACTCTTCTTCATAGAATCCAGCTTCTCAAATAATTTGCTCAGTAAACAGATTGAATAGGTATAAAAAGGATACAACTCTGACACATTGCTTTCTTAATTTTAAACCATATAGTATTCCCTGGCTCTGCACACACAACAGATTCTTGGTCTCAGTACATGTTTCACATATGCATAATTAAGTGTTATGGCTTTCCCACTCTTCTTTTTTAAAATTTTTTCCCCACTCTCCTTAATGTTAGCCATAAGTTTTTATGATCCACACAGTCAAATGGATTTGCATATTCAATAAAGCATAAATAGACATTCTTCTCGTATTCATCACTTTCAGCCAGGATCCATCTGATATCAGTAATGATATCCCTGGTGCCATGGCCTCTTCTAAATCCTGCTTCAACTTTTGGTGATTTCCTCTCTGCGTATTGCTCTAGCTGTTTTTAAATTATCTTCAGCTATATTTTGCTTGCATATAATATTAATGATAATGTTCAATAGTGTCCATAGTCTGTTGGATCACCTTTCTTAGGAAATGAAATGGGGTTCAATTAGTAACTGAATATTGTGTTGAGGGATGGATTAACCTGTAAGTATGGTCCAGGTCATGTACAAGAAATAGTTTTATTCTGATTATTTACTAATCTGTAATAAACAGACTCACAATGTCAGTCTAGAGACTAAGGTGCACCTGAACCACAATTACTTGCTATTCATCAGAGAGCTGGACAATGACTAATGATAACAGAAAAAGAATTGATGTCTGATTTATGGTGGTGGAGATGAGTATTGAACATACAATGGACTGCTAAGAGAACAAAAAGATCTGTCCTGGAGAGGATGAAAACAAATTGCTCCTTGGAGGCAAGGATTTTGAGGCTCTGTCTCACATACTTTGGGCATGTTGCCAGGAAGGACCAGTCCTTGGAGAAGGACATGATTCTTGGAAAGGTGGAGGAACAGAACAGAAAAGGAAGACCCTTGATGAGATAGATTTACACAGTAACTGGGATAATGAGTGTAAGTGTTTCATATACAGTGAAACTAGCTCAGAATAGGGCTGGATTCAGAGATATTGTACATAAAGTCACCATGAGTTGTAGTCAGCTTGAGAGAACATAAAAACAATAAACAGATTCACCTGACTTTTATCACAGCAAGGATGTGAGTGCCAGGTGAGATTGTTCACTACCGATTAGTAAGGAAGCACAATTAAACCTGTATGTAGTGTGTTTATTGGTACTCTGTCCATGCCTTTATCCGATACTGGAATGGAAGAAATCTGCATCCTGTTTAGTGAACCCACATCACATATAAGCAAACTCAGCTTTTAAGAATACCTGTAAGATTTTCACCTTTGTTTATAGATTATTTGAGGTCCTTAAAACCTTAGAAGAAATATACTAAACATTTCAGTATTCTGAAAACTCAAACGGAACTTTCTCATCTATGGTAACATTTTTAGGCTTATCCAAATAATCATATTTTTATACTTTGTTCCAGAATTATGATATTTCATTTTATAAAATTTTTTTGTGTGTTTATCGTCAAATCAGATCTGACTGGTACAGAGGGGATTGTCCCTCTTTATCATCCCTCTTGTTATCTTCAGCAGAGCAACTGGTGGATTAGAACTGTGCATCTCTGGGATTGCAGTGCAACTTCTTGCCACTAGGCTACCAGAGCTCGCCGAGATTTCATTTTTTTTTTTTTTTTAAATAATGAATACAAAACATTACCAAACAAAAAAGTAAGCCTTGTTAAGACAGTTCTTCAGCACAGGACCCTCTGACCTTACTTGATTCATTTTTGGCAAGAATTTTTAGCTACAGTAATAAGTACATGCTGTCAACAGATGCCTATAACACATGCCTTCAGTACTTTCTTTAACTTGAGAATATATGAAGATGATAAAAAGCTTTGTCAAGAATAATGAAAACCACCTTACAATGAAAACAATGTAGACTTTGCTTTATTATGTAAAATGCACTCAAAGATTAAATAAATTAGATATCTCTACAGACAGTACTTCTCTTCTTTACCTTGTTTACACAGCTTGTTCTTAGAGAGCAGCTAAGTAAATTTTTCTGGCTTGGATTCTAGACCTTTAGAAAAAGATAGTATTCTTATGTTTTGCCCCATACTCTCTCTCTGCTACATTTACATCTTATTTCAGTATTTTTACTACTAATTATAGAAAATTAATGGATTTAGCTAATGCCTTTCTTAAAATGTAGTCACTATGAACAAATTCATTTTCCACAGGATATAATTTGTCATTTGTTGCACTCCTGTTTTGCTAGTTGCAGCGGTAAAGTCTTTTCTTAAACAGTCATTCTGTCAAGGTTAAGATGTGGGGAGTGGGGAATAATGGCAGCAAAAGATGTTGTTAAGACAGGCTATTACTTGGACGAGACATCATGCTTGGAAAGCTGGAGAGTCAGTGAAAAAAGGAAGACCCTGAAAGAGATGAATTGACATAGTAAGTATGGCAGATGGATTCAAGTAGGTGAGAGATGATAAGGATTGCACAGGATAGGAGGGAGAGTTCAGCCTGTTGTTGAATAAGGTTGCTGTGAGTTGTACTTGACTCAAATGCACCTAACGACAACAGCAGCAAAGATGGACAGTCTCCTGTGTAATTTTTAGCCTTGGGAACCAAATGAAGAGTATGAGTCAGCTCCAATTAGACAGAAATGCACTGTTGAATTGAATTGAAATGTGGCAGAGTAAGTTCAAAGTAAGTCTTGAAAGACAGGCAGATTCAAGGCTTGAAATGGTAGGATATAATCTTCCACTAAAGGATTTTGACCAGGAGATCTGGTGGCATAAACTGAAGGTGTTGTGTTGCTAACTCAAATGTCATGCATGCCTCTCTGGCATTTCAAACCTACAAGCAGCTTCGACGGAGGAAAATGGGCAATCTTCTCCTATGTGACTTAACAGCCTCAGAAAACCCACTGGAGGGTCATATATGAAACACTGACATTTTTAAAAATTATTATTATTATTGCTTTTAATGAACATTTACAGAGATTTTGGATTTCCATTCATTCATTGTTGTAGTTTTCTCCTCGTTCCCCCACCCCCACCCCCAGTTCGCTCTTCTCTTTGAAAAGCAAGAGAAAAATTCTTTCATTGGTATACAATCCCCCTGCACCCCCCTGAGTATACTCCACTCTGCAACCAACCTTTATTTCCGACTCTTATG
>NW_006399775.1:4628613-4643058 GCF_000299155.1 Elephantulus edwardii
ATTAGATTTTATTATGTGCCAGAAACATATAATGTTTTTGACATATTGTCTCATCACTTCGTATAAAGAGAGATACATGCTTGTAACTCATGCTAGTTATTAATAAGTGCATGCATTTTCCTGGATACACTGAAAATCTCTCTGATTTAAGCCCATAGCTTTCATAAACTTATGGAAAACTAATTAATACCACCTTTGTAAAATCCTTTACAAAAATCATGAGAAAACTACTCTTTTTATTGTTTAACAGTTTTCTCTTTTTTAGTTATTTGCTCTTGAGTCATTTGGTCACCTTTTTTTGAACTCTTACTAAGTTTCCATGCTGTATCTTATAATTACCCTAGGGCAGCTTTGAAGTTCTTTGGAAAAAAGAAACAAAGGGAGGAAAAATAAAGACTTCCTGCTACAGCAGGTGCTGCTGAGTCACAATCCCTGAAGCAGAAAACGCAATGGTCCTGTGGATGTGATGAGGACTCGGGAGAATTTGGGCTAAGATTGAAGGATGGAGGCGACCTGCTTAACTGTCCCGAGTTAGAGATGGTCATTCAAGAGAAGAGACCCTCATACCCTTCCTCACCCTGCTTTGGTCCATTTGAAAGGTGTTTCCAGAAGCTCCACGAATTGAAACCTTACCTTGCTACCTATTGAGCACTGGAGCAGGCCACATTCTTGATCCACACAGATTCCAGGAATATTGTGCAAAGCCAGAGAAAATGATAAAGTGACACAATTGTTCTGTCTTAACAACAAGAAGCCAGTGTACTTAATCTTAAACTTGAAATAGTAACATTTTAATCCAAGTGAAAGAAAAAACTAGTCTCAAAAAAAAATATTAGTCTCAAACTGCAGTCACATGTTTATGTTTCTCACTATACACTTTAAAAGGCACTATGCAGATATTAATACTCAGTAAATTTGACTTTACATAATCAATTGGCCATCCACACATTACTGAAACTTGATTGATATTTATGGAATCTAAAGACCTGCATAAAAAAACAAAAAAAAAACCCAACTTGATTGTTTTGTCCATGGCTGTGATAAGTTAAAGAATTATAAGGAAAAAGTTAAAGTGGCCATATTTACACTGGGTGGTAAATGACACTGATACATTGTGTGAGTGCCACATTAATGACATTATATCCCCTCTTTGAAAGAAAAGGATTAGGAAGTTTCCAAAACCAAGTTACTGAGAACTGGTTACTAATTAAACAGGAAGCCAAATAACAAATGACCTACACAAAGGTGTATTTTCACAGATAATTGCAAACTTGAATAATTTATTTTGTGCTTTAAGAAGGAGCTTTATTGAGTTTTGAGACTAATTTTTTTTTCCCCCTTAAAGGCATGGGCATTGGAGGACTAAAAACATCCACATAAATGTATTTTCCTTAGTTGTGTCAGACTCCAATTTCTGATCACCATCTAGCAGGTTCTTATTAGGAGTTAAGAGTTTCGGAAAGATGTTGGTCTTAAAACCATAAATTCTGGTGTTAAATTTTGGCTTAATCACTTACTACTTGTGATAAAAGTAACTTCCCATCAGTACTACATTGGGCCTATATTGTGGCTATACTGTGATAGTTTTTCCTTCCTTAAAGATTGTGAAGTGTTTTATTTTAAATTGTGATTTTAAAGAAAGTTTTCAGAAAAGCTGGATTTAATTCGTTTATTATTGCACATTTTCTTCCCCATCCCTCCCAGTTAGCCCTTTATTAAAAAATATTCATTCACTGTTGCATAACTTCCTCCTCCGTCTCCTCCTCCAGTCCACTTTTCTATGCACCTCTTATTCTGGACTGTTGTCATACAAATAATGCCTAATCATGTATTCCTTTTAAACAGTTCTTTTCTTCATCTGTTCCAATGTAGTTTAAATTATTTATCCCCTTTTTTCTTAGTTTCTCCCCAACCACCACGTGGCATTATGCAGTACTTGTCCCTTTTTGTGACTGGGATATTTTTCACTCAATATAATGTCCTCCAGGGTCATCCATGCTGTGTAATATTTTATTATTTCCTTGTTTTTCAGTGCTGGTAGTATTCTATTGTGTGAATATACCGTAGTTTTTCTAACCATTCATTTGTTGATGGGCACTTGGGTTGCTTCAATCCCTTTGCTATTGTGAATAAAGCAGCAACAATCATGGGTGTGCATATATCTGTTTGGGTGGCAGCTCTAGTTTCTTTAGGGTAATGTTTCTAATAGTGGAATTTCTGAGTCAAATGGTATTCCTATTTCTTTTTGAGAAAAGTGCCATACTGACTTCCATAGTGGTTGCACCATTTTACATTTCCACCAGCAGTGAAAAAGGTTCCAATTTATCCATAACCTTGCCAGTATTTGCTGTTTGCTGTTATGTTGAATTTTGCTATTTTTACTGAGGTGAGATGATACCTCACAGTCATTTTGATTTGTATCTTTCTTAGAGTTACAGATTTTGAACATTTTTTCATGTGTTTGCCATCTTAATGTCTTCTTTGATGAAATATCTGTTTATATCCTGTGCTGATTTTGTGTTAGCATTGTTTACCTTTATCTTCTTGAAATGTTATTCTATAAATTTTAGATATACATCTCATATCAGATATGTCATTACCAAATATTTTCCAATTTTGTGGGTTTTTTGGTTGATGTTTTGCTTGTTGTTTTTTGTTTTGTTTCTGCTTTAAGGCCATACATTGGGGCTAACCTTGACAAGAATGGAAATCCCAGAACACTTGATTGTGCTCATGAAAAACCTATACTTGGACCAGGAGACAGTCATCAGAACAGAGCAAGGAAATACTTCATGGTTCAAAATTGGGAAGGGAGTGTGTCGGGGATAGGACCTGTCTCTATACCTTTTCAATCTTTATGCAAACTAGATCATTTGGGTGGCTAGACTTCTTGAGAAGGAATATGGCATCAGGACTGGAGGAAGACTCATCAACAAGTTACATGTAGATGACACAACCCTGCTTGCTAAAACTGAGGAGGGCCTGAGGTGTTTGCTGCAGGAGGTCAAAGCCTGTAGTTCAATATGAATTGAATCTCAACATCTAGAAGACAAATATTCTCACAACTGAGCCAATTGGCAGCAGCCAATGCATTGATTGTAGACACAAGTAAAATGAAATCATTGACAATTATAGTCTTTCTCTATCATGATGTTTTCTATTTGGCCAGTAATGAGAATTTTTGTTTTCTTGATGTTGAGATGTAACCTTTATTAAAATTTGCAGTCTTAGATCTTTTTTCAGTAAATGCTTCAGGTCTTTGTCACTTTTTGCTAGCTAAGTAGATTCCATCTGCATAAAGCAAGTTGCTCATGACTGACAGATAATATGTTCTATGCATTTATTTGAATAATACAGTATTAATAGATGTGAGTAGACTAAATATTATAGTATATTAAACTAATATATGATGTGTATGAGTACAAAAACTCCTAATCATCTTCTGTTGTCTCATAAGCACAGAAGGTTCTTTTTGGATTTCTTGTGGCAAATCACCTAGATGATATTGCATTCCTAAATCTGCTGTCTGGAGCCTGTGTTGTCAGCTGTGGGCCTTCTTTGTTATTAACACTGCAGTCATGGATCAGATGGCCACCAATTCTTTAATGCCTCCTCTGTTTACTTTACTTTGAAGGAGCTCTCGCTGAGAGCAGGAATATTATCTCCCCTGACAGCTCTGCTCCCTTCTGACAGGGTTCAGCCTCTCTCCCTTCATTCCTGCCTGCCTGCCAAAGACCTCTCGTGCAACTTTAGACAGTGCTGTGGCAAGCTGCATTCCAAAGGTAGCACACCTGCATGCCAGTCCCACCTGTGAGTGCGCTGAGCTCGCACTACACCTTCAAACACCAGAGCACCAGCTGCCTTGTCATACTGAGGATTAGCGGAGGGAGTAAGATGTCAAGTTCAATGCTGGGCTCAAGGTAGGTGTTAAAAGATGTTCTTGCCCTTTCTTGGACAAACTAAATTATACTTTTCAAACCGAAGGCTAATAGAGAGATTAAAATGCAACACTCTTTTCCTGCCACCATCTAGCTGTGGGACTGGTATATCACTCAAGTAAAATAAGCATATTCTATTAGATACTTAACAAATAAATAATTTTGGTCTATTTTAGAAATAAAGAAGGTTGCTCAAGAAGGTGAAGCTTAACGTGAAGTAGATAGGACAGTGGTTGAATATCATCCTTTGGCTGGTTCCTGAGCTAAATTGTCTTATTCGGTCATCATACTACTTCACAAGGTAATATTCTTTTGAAGTATAGTGCAGCATAGGGACAGCACATGCAGACTGTTTGCATGTGAATGTCAGCTTCATAATTTACTTATGAGTTTTTGATCTTGAGGAAGTTGCTTAATCTTTGTGCACTCATGTATAAAATGAGAATAAGAAGATATGCTTCCTTATAGGGATTCTGTTTAGATTACATGAATTAATCTATGCAAAATACTGAGGCCTTTGTCTGACAGGCATTAAATGTTATACAGGCATTAGTCATCATTTCAAAACTTATTCTCCCTACATTACAGAGGGAAAACTGAAGTTCACAGGGGATAGACAGTTGTGCAAACATACTCACCAAGAGACAGAATTGAACTTGGATGTGAGTTGAGCAAAAGCCTACCATTTCATCTCTGTCCTATAAAATATGGTATTGCCTTTCTCTGCATTACTCTGCGTTGGCCTTTGACAAAAGGCAAATGGACTAATTTTTGCCTAGTCTAGTTTGCCAGGTTAGGACTCCAACACTACCTCCTATTCTTTACATTTCTTAATAAATAAAAAGATAAACTTGTTACTGTTGAGTCAGCTCTTGTTCATAGCAGTTCCCTGTGCTGCAGAGGAGAGCTGTTACATAAGGTTTCTAACACTGTCACCTTTCATAACCAGTTATGCCAACTTTCTTCCCCAAGGTGCTTCTGAATGGGTTTGCGCTAGCAACGTTAAGGTTAGTAGTCATGTATTTAACCAGTTGTACTACCTAGGGATCTTTATGCTGTCCACGAGATCTATTTCTGTCAAAGAGGTTTCCCTCTTTTATCCTGGTATATAGGTTTTAACTAATCCAAACCCATGGCCACTGAGTTGATTTCAACTCATATTGACCATGTAGGATAGATGGAGAACTGCTCTTGTAAGATTTCAAAACTATAAATCTTTTCACATGCAGAAAACCATGGCCTTCTCCTGTGGTGCAACCATGTGCTTTGACCAGTGTCATAAGGGCTAGATTTTAAACTTATAGGACATTTATTTTGAAGTCCTGCCAATGTGAATAAATTGAATTAACTATAATATAACTTGATTGCCTCAGTTTCACTCTAATATGTGTTAATGGTACATGTAGACTATTAAATGCATTTAAGAGTGATTTTATATAAACTTTAGGAATTCATTTAGAGTTCTTCTACAGCTAGGTAAGTTACAAGTTGGAATACGCTTTAAATAAACTTGTTTAAAAATACCATAAAAAGATGGATTCACTGTTGTATTAATTTCTTATTGCTACTGTAACAAATGACTACAGACTTAACATGTTTTGAGTTTGTTGTCAGGAGGGATCTGTCCTTGGAAAAAGGCATCAAGCAGGGAAAGGTGAAGGGTCAGGGAAAGAGAAGACCTGCACCAAGATTGAGTGACACAGTGACTGTAACGGTGGCCTCGAATAGATAAGAGATTGTGAGGATAGTGCTGCTGTTCCTAGTGAACTGTAGTTGACTTGGTGACACCTAACAACTACAACAACTTAAAGATAAGAAGAAATACAAATTTTATAGTTTTAGAGGCTATTGTGTATTTGTCAGGTGAGGAGTCAACTATGACTCATAAGAACCTTGCAAACAACAGATCAAAACTCTGCCCTATCCTATGACATGCTTACAATCACAGCCACGCCCAGACTCATTGCTGTGGTCATGGCATCAATCTATCACGTTGAAGTCCAAAATAGGCTATCAAGACAGTGTTCTTTTCAGAGGCTGTAGGACAGAATTACTTACTTTGCTCTTTCTAACTTTTGGAGGTTCCCTACAACCATTGACTTACGACTCCTCCATCTGTTCATGTAACCAGTAACATAATATCTTCCTTCTGACCTCAACTTCCATCTCTTGTGTCTCTTTTTTATTTTGACCCTTGCATAATGCAGGCAACTTGATAGCATATAACAACAACAACAACAAAAATATAATGACTCTTGCGATGACACTGAGTTTGCCAATTCAGAATAAGCTCCTTATTTCAAAATACTTAATTTTTTATTCAGCCTGGCTTTTACAATGAAAGTTAACATTCACAAGTTTGAGGATCAGAGCATACACCTATCATTATTCTGCCTATCACAGAGATTAAAAAGAAAATCAGTGGCAGCAAGTATTTCTTAATTATAGTTCTGGTTAATCAATGCCTTAACTTCAGGGTTTCAGACACTCTATTTTTAGTTCGTGTACCTATGATAAGAGCAGTGAGGATCCTGAACCAGTGGACAGTTATCCTAATTCCTATAACAGAGATTGGCGCAGTGACCAAAGTGGCCACCACGTGGGAGACCATGAGGATGGTGCAGGAAAGGACGAGTTTCCGATCTGTTGTTCATAGGGTCATTATGAGTTGTGGTAGAGTCAATGGCACATGATGACAACAGAGAGAATTTTACAAAGATGTTTCTGAAACCTCTGCTTAGGCATGTTTATCTTTATAATAGGCATACTGTAGAAAGATTTACAGAATTCAGGTGAGCTTATGTTTTGAAGTAGTCCTCCGATGAATCATTTCAGGATAACCAACTTCTAGTCTATTTTGGAACCTTTATGATTTGTATTCTCACGGTGCATAGACCAGTCATCTATTGTCTCAATAAGGCTCTCAAAAGGACAACTTTAAAACTCAGTGGCTTATACAATTATAACTTACAATTGTACAGTATTCAGGCCTCAGCTAGATAATTCCTCAGGTTTGGTGTGGGATTTCGCAGGCGTCTGTGGTCAGCTTCATGACAGTAAGGAGCTTTGCAGTCCTGGCTGGCTCACTGCGTTGTTGAGGGGTCAGCTGTTTGTAGACTACCTGGAACGACCTTGGCTGGGATAACTGCCTCTCTTCCATGTGTCTCTCACATGCGCATGCCTCTCACATGCCTTGGGCAGGCTCTGATGATAGTATGAAACAAGAAGAGAAGTAGAACCTCCAAGAGTTTTTCCAAGGATCTGCTTGCATAAAGTCTACTAAAATTCTATTGGTCATGATATTGGTCATGATGGCGCCTATGATCAAGCCTAGCTTGAAGTGAGAAGGCAGTGCACTCCATTTCTTCAGTGAGAAAAACTACAAGTTTATAGGATGAAGACTTTCAGTAACCTGAAAGATTGTATCATCACTACAATCAGTTCTCGACAACACACATTTCCAGGTTTTTAGGAATGTGAAAACAATGAAAAAAATGTCACAATGTGAAAGATTACATACTTGTCTGTTGTAAAAACTGTAATTCAATTTAACTAATGATTGATGCAGTTCTTTCATTCTACATCTGATTTCGTTAAGAAAATGCAAAGAGAATCCAGTTGAAAACATTGCTTCTGGTCTCAGTGTCTATAGTTTGCATTCCTTTTTTCCTGCAAGTTTGCTGAATAAACCTATTGTAAAATTGAAAAATATCAAAGGCAATGTGGGAATAAATTATCAAAGTCTGTGAGGTATTAATGTATGTGATTGTAAGTTCTGGTCACTGTAAGAGACTCTGATGACATAATTAGTTACATGTTCAATGGCTAACCAAATCCCCCAGCTTCTTCTTGGGTGAAAGATAGACAATCTCATCCTATAAAGAGCTATAGCATCATAAACTCAATGGAGAGTTGCTATGTGTGAGTTTGAGTTTACTTGAAGTCAGTGTTTTATTATAAGGAGCTAAGGACCCTGGTGGCACAGTGGCTGATTGCTTGGCTGCTAACTGGAAGGTTAGCTGTTCAAACTCATAAGCTACTCGTAGGGGGGAAGATATAACTAATATAAACCATTTAGGACTCTATAAAAGAGAAGAAATGGGATATAATGCTCCTCTGTGTAACATCTTGCATGATCTTTGTTTAGTTGTCACACAGTAAAACAAAAATGTACCTATGACAAATCAGTATAACCATACATATTTCTTTAGTCTTGTTCATTGTTGTTAGCCCCATACAAGTTGAGTGCTACTCATATTATTCTTAGGAGTAACAACAAACCAAGAATAAAAGCCATAAAATCTGATCAGTGAAAATCGTATGACCAAGTCATCCTTTTTATACTTGAATATTCAACTGCCAAAACTGTTTTAATTACTACTCCAAGACATTTTAGAAAATAATATATATGTTAGACAGTAAACTGCAGAGAGGTGGAAGCAGAGAAAAGTACCTATGGCTTACTAATATGTGAAAGTCAAAACACACTCTCTAGCACATGCACACCACTGTGGGTGTTTGGGGAAGTTAGTGAAACACACTGCCTAATGCCCCAAAGAAAGGTGACCCAACAGAGTGTGGAAACTATAGAACAATCCCACTGATTTCACATGCAAGCAAGATTTTACTGAAGATTACCCAAAAACGACTGGAAAAGCACATCAACAGAGAATTTCCAGAAGTCCAGGCTGGGTTTAGAAGGGGTCATGGTAGCTAGGGATATTGTAGCTGATGTTAGATGGATCTTAGCTGAAAGCAGGGAATACCAGAGGAATGTCTATCTGTGTTTCATTGATTATGCAAAGGCATTTGACTGTGTGCATCATAACAAACTGTGGCTGACTCTGAGAAGAATGGGAATCCCAGAACACTTGATCATACTAATGTGAAACTTTTACTTGGACCAGGAGGCAGTTGTCAGAACAGAGCAAGGGAACACTGCATGGTTCAAAATTGGGAGCGGTGTGCGCCAGGGATGCATCCTATCTCCATACCTTTTCAACCTATATGCAGAACAGATTATCCGGGAGGCTGAGCTCTATGAGGAGAAATGTGGGGTCACGATTGGTGGACGATCGATCTATCAACAATCTGCGTTATGTGGATGACACAACCCTGCTTGCTGAAACTGAGGAAGACCTGAAGCACTTGCTGCAGAGGGTCAAGGACTGCAGCCTCCAATACGGATTGACGCTCAATGTCAAGAAGACAAAGATTCACACCACTGGACCAATTGGCAGCATCAGGATGGATGGTGAAGAGATGGAGATTGTACACAGCTTTAGTTTGCTTGGCTCCATAGTCAACACTCTTGGCACCAGTAGCCAGGAAATTAAAAGGCGTATTGCCATGGTTAAGTCTGCTGTTAGGGACCTCTCCAATGTACTGAAGAGCAATGGTGTCTTTCTGGAGACTAATGTTCATTTGATACAGTCCATGGTCTTCACAGTCACATGTTATGCATCAGAGAGTTGGACGATGACCAAAGAAGATAGAAGGAGAATTGATGCCTTTGAGCTGTGGTGCTGGAGAAGAGTATTGAGAATACCATGGACTGCTAGGAAAACAAACAGATTCGTCTTGGAAAGGATTAAACTGGGTGGCTCCTTGGAGGCAAGGATTCTGAGGCTCTGTCTAACATACTTTGGACATGTTGTGGGCTGAGACCTGTCCTTGGAGAAGGACATCATTCTTGGGAGGGTGGAGGGACAGTGCAGGAGAGGAAGACCCTCTGTGAGGTAGATTTATTCAGTGACTGGGATAATTGGGACGGGAGAGTCAGGGACAGTGCGATTGGCACAGGACAGAGCAGAGTTTAGGGCTATTGTACATAGGGTCGCTATGAGTCACAAGTGACTCAACGGCACATAACAACAACAACAATGTTCAATGGACTGAAATAACACCAATGCTTGTGAACATAAAGTTTTTTAAAGAAGGTAGAAGAACACATAAACTTATTCTAGAAGAAAAGTATCTCCCACCTTTTTGCTATCATCTCAGCATTAAGATAAACATTGATACAGATCAAGGTTGCCCTCATTTAATCCTGTACACAATGCTGTACATTTAACTATGTCTCCTTAAATGTTCATGTTAAAGTCCTGATTTCTGGTGACTTGTAATAGTGACAGTTTGGAAATAGGATCTTCGAAGATATTATCAGCTAAGGTGAGGTCTACTGGAGAAGGGTGGGTCCTTATCTCATATGATTGGTATCCTATAAAAGAGGAAAAGATAGAAGGAAGATAGTCCCTTGGAGTCATGATGAAATTATGCTGCTGCTATAAGACAAGGAATGCCTGGGGCTACCAGAAGCTAGTACAGACAAAAGATGTCCTAGAAAGTACTGAGAGAATTTGGTTCTTCTGACACTGAATTCAGAATTGTAGCCTCTAAAACAGTAAGATATTTACTCAACATATAGCTGTGGGGTTTTTTTATGACAACATTATGAAAAGAATATATCCTTTAATGAGGAGCAATGATATCAGTAAAGAAACTAAGGTGTGCCTAATCCAGGTTATGGTCTTCACAATGGCTTGCCATGCATCAGAGAGCTGCACAAAGACTAAGGATGATAGAAGAATTATTGACGCCATTGAGTTGTGGTGCTGGACAAGAATCTTGAACATATCATGGACTGTTGAGAGAACAAATAGATCTGTCTTGGAGAGAGTAAAACTAAGTTTCTCTTTGTAGGCTAGGATTTTGAAGGTCTTTCTCAAATACTCTGGGCATGTGGCCTGGAGGGACCAGTCCTTGGAAAAGGACATCATGCTCAGAAGCGTGGAGGAACAGTGCAGGAGAGGAAAACTCAGGATGAGATGGATTTATACAATAGTTGGATCAATGGAGGCTGGTGTGTCGGAATCAGTGAGAATGGCTCTGGACAAGGAAGAGTTCAGAGCTGTTGTACATAAGGTCACTCTGTGTCACAGGCGACTTGGTAGCACATAACAAGAACAAAAAATTTAACCTGTGGGGAGGTAGAGGTCATTTTCTGACACATTAATTTGAATAATACTTAGAGTAGCTCTTTCACCGATCTGTGTCCAAACAAAAGACATGACAACCATACAGAATAAGATCTGCATAGGTAAATGGACTGGGGTGAGGCGGGAATTGTGCAACAATGAAAGAATTTTCTTTTCAAAGAGAAAGTGAACTGGGGGGCAGGTTGGAAAATGTGCAACAATGAATTAATGGAAATGCAAATTCTCTATAAACGTTCACTAAAATCTCAGTTAAACAAAAAAAAAAAAAAAAAAGAAAAAGAAAAAAGAAAAGACCAAAACCAAAAGACATCATCATTGCCATTGGCACACTGGATTCAGTCTAGGCTACCAAGGTATGAGATTGGACTTTTGGAACTTTATTTCTGACCAGAAATAAAGTTTCTGCTCTAAGATCTTAAATTAAGAAGCAGACTATCTGAGATTTGAGAGCTCAGTGAAGTATCACTCATGATTAATAGTAAAATCTTGACTGAATGAATTTAACACCAGAATGAACATGCTAAAGTTATTGAAGTTGATGTTTAGTATGACAGTTACAATTTATATCTATGTTTTCTCCTCTTGGGGTGACTGCCTTATATCTGACAAATACTTTCTTCTGTTTCTACCTAACTGGCCTGTCCTTACTTCCCCCCCTACTGTTCACAGAAAGAAGTCCCAGCCTACCTGTCCTTTCTTTGATCATGCTCACTTTCATTTTTGTTTAGTACTTCTGTACAAGAAATCTCAACCAACTGATAGGACCTCTGATGGTCTAGTGGTACATGACTTGCACTGCTAACCTTAAGGCAGGAAGTTTGAATCTACCAGCTGTTCTATGGAAGAAACATAGGCAATCTCCTCCCTGCAATTTACAGCCTTTGAAAACCTGCTGAAGGGTCAACTATAAGTCAATTCTGACTTGATGACACATATCAACAACAACAATTATTAAAGAAAGTACAAGCAAATGGCTTTACAAACTTATCTCTCCCAGTTTACGAGATGAGAAATCTGGATTCAAGGGACCATCTCTAGGGGAAGACTTTCTCAAATGTTCTTACCCTTTCAACATCTCTGTGGCTGTCATTCTTTGCACCTTGGCATCAATCTTTTTCTGGGTGTAGGAGAGCCTCAGTACAGGAATGTGGAGCCAAAGAATGTGCTCTACTCCCAGCTCTTCTTTCTTAGTGATAGATAATTTTCTCTGGATGTTCTCTCTCAAGAAATAGGAAAAAGATATATCTAAAACAAGGTGTGACTTGAATAAGGGTGTGACATGAGTAGAAGTGGGGCTTGAGTCAAGCCTTCTTGTATGACTGTGACTCAGGATACAACCCACCCTAATTTGGTGTCATGAACACATGAAGATCACTGTTTATAACACATATAACAGAATAGAGGATAATTATAGAAGATGACAAAATTTAGATCACATAATACTGGGACTCTGAGCCTGAGTTCTGGTAGCCTAGTGGTAAGAACTTGCACTGCAATATCCCAAAGATATATGGTTTGAATCCAGTAGCTCTGCTGTGGGTGAAGAATGGATAATCTCCTTCCATGGGATTTAGAGCCTCTGAAAACTCGCTGAATGGTGAACAATGAAGTGGTTCCAACTTGACTTCCCACAACAACAAAATGGCCTAATCAGGATGACATGTATTTTTACAGGACATAATCTAATCCATGATAACATCATTCCAGCCTTTCAACATTCTGCCACATAACCTTCTAATCTGTAAAGATCAAATGAATAGCCTTAGTTAACAAGAACCCTTAAATACTAGAGTACTCACTGGACATCAATTAAATCTTTAGAAAGGAAAGGTACCATGCTTGGAAGGGTTGAGGGTCAACTAAAGAGAGAAAGATCCCTCCCTCCCCACTGAGACAGACTGACACAATGACTGCAGCAATAGGTTCAAGTGTGTCAGAGGTGAAGAGTATAACACAGGACAGGACAGGATTCAGATCTGTTGTTCATATGGTCACTATAAATTGTACTTGACTCTATGACACCTAACAACAAGGGAAGGTGGGAAAGGTAACTAGTTGGAAAACATAAATTACTTTTTTGGGACTGTTTTAGGAACTCTGCTCATAGAGAACTCCAAATTCTGGTCAATCCTAAGCAAACCCTCAAATGGCCACTGTGTTGGAGTTTTCATTTCATTCCAGTTTAACTTACTAGGTAATTTATTTCATATCTATTATGGAAATGTCTGCAAAAGCTTTTTGTTTAGCAAGCTGTCAGCATAGTATTTTTTATGTTAGGCTTTAGAATAGAAATCATTTTATGTGAGTCATGAAGAATAAAGTGGCCCAGAGTTGTATCTCAAATACAGCAATGATTCATGGTGCAAAAGCATTATTTAAGCATTTTGAATAAGATTATATTATCTGGCAATGAGGTTATTACACATAATTGCATTTGAAAAATGAAAAATAAATATTTTCTGAAATACTTGGCTTATGTTTCTCTTTAACTCTACAACTCTGGGTAAAATTAGTCAATAATAACTTCCTCTTTTAAAGGCAATGGGAAAGAGGCAAAGGGGAGAGTTTTAGAGTCAGAAACATAGGGACTTAACACACGATTCCAGCGAATCCAGCAATATGATCTGAACAAGATATGTGATCTCCTTTAGACTTATTTTTCTAATCTGTAAAATGTATGTAATTTTATCTACTTTACACAGTTTGGAGAAATATAAGATTCCCTGTCTCTGAGTTCTTCTGCCTAAGTCTGTTGCTAATCCTTTGACTACCTCATGAACAAATATTTCAGAACTACGTTCGGTAACTTCGTACTTGCTCTGCTAAGTCTCTTAAGTCATGGGAGCGCAGCGTCCCAGAGGGCAGAGCAGGACTCTAGGGCCAATGTAGATTTGAATTCTGACTGTCCAATTTGTTTTTTGAGGGAAATGGATTAACTTATTGTACCTCTATGTCTTTAATTTCATTGACGTAAACTACCTTTTCCCCCCCTTTTCTTTTAACTGGGTCAAATTCACCCAGGTGTTCAATGGAAGGTATGGCTAGAAAACTGTTTTTGTAAAAATTATGGAGGGAGTTCTGGTAGCATACTCCTCAGATAATTGGGCTGCCCTGCCCATCTTTGGCAGTTCAAATTTATCAGCTCCAAGGGAGCTCTCTTCCCATGTTATTTATAACCTTTGAAACTCAGTGGAGGATCGTCCATGTGTCTGCTTTGATTGCACAGCAATTGAGAAGGGTGGGGAGAGAAAGAGAGACTAACTTTATGAAGTTTGTGGTATGCGGAATCACTATAAACCAGAATAAACTCAGTAGCAACTTGATTTGTTTCCTTATTAGTGGAGATTAAAAAGATTGATATTTATAAGAAATAAAACTTTCTCTGGTGCACACCCATGTTTATTGCAGTTTTGTTCACAATAGCAAGGAGTTGGAAACAACCTAAGTGCCCATCAACAAACGAATGGATAGAGAAGCTCTGGTATATTCACACAATGGAATAATATGCT